>NC_142532.1:4317378-4637378 GCF_964205215.1 Stylophora pistillata | reverse complement strand
TTATAAGTTGTTTTCCATCACCCTCTCCCAGATCTCATACACATACCTGGTTCAAGTGATCCTTTTAAGATAGCGATGACGTTAGTAATGTTCTTCCGTGTATGATCGTTATTGGTTTCCACTTCCACTTTCCTATGTAAAGATACAAACATAAATTTACCACACAACAGAGAAGCTTCAGGCTGTGTTATAACGTCCTGTTCAAATACACTGTTACTCGGTGTGCTGTGTCAAATTTATCCAGTGTAGCATTAGACTCACTGCGATATTAACAATAACTCATTCCAAAAACAAAGAAAAGAGGATGTATGTCAAAGATGTTTTTCCGAATTACTATAAATTAATGCAAGAGTAACATTAAGGTTCACAACAGATTGTGTCTGCAGTTTCTGCTGTAATGTTGCTTCATGCCCCACCTTGGCCGCACCTCAAGTTATGAAATTAAGCTATATACCTGAAACACACCATTTCACTCATTAAACCTAGGAGTGTCTAGCATCTAATTTCTCCTTACTGGGGCTGAGCACATAGTAAATGATCACTGAAGACCAAAGAAGCTACCTTTGGAAATCATGAGTAGGGAATAAAAATTGAATATCATCTGCATACCACCTGCATCTATTAATTAGTTAATTTGGTTAGGCAGGGGACGTTAAAGAACCCACTCCCGAGATTACTGTGATGTGGTCTGGCCTGTTTACTGGGAATTGGGGGGGAGGGGGCATCTTCAAATAAGTTTCCTTCAATTGTTTGTAAACTGCTGATGCAGTCCGGCCAAAGTCCCCCGAAAAGTGTTGTGATGTGCATTTGATCATATCCACATGTTAATTTGTGCAATATAAATATTAAATTATTACTATTATTATTATTATTATTATTATTATTATTATTATTATTATTATTATTATATACACACTGATGCTAGTGTGTGAAGGATTAGCTTAAATAAGACCTAAACCTGTCATACCAGTCACTATAATTACTAGAAAATCCCGGTCCAAGTCGATAAGTGATATGTAATCCACCTTGCCAGTCATCCGGGGCCTCATCCCCTCCAAGAAGTCTATTTAAGTCAGAAAAGGTAAAATCAAAAGCAAATACCAGTAAGAGGGGGGTGGCTGCTGAGTGATGGCCATAGCTGCCAGCTAAAATGGTCATTGTTAGCTAGTTACTTTTTTAGCTTTATTTACCGTAATTAACGATGAAAACTTGCACCCACAATCATTGAAATACCATCTAAAGAGTTTTGTGTGTAGTTACTGTATTAATTTCCCAGTTTTGAGTGGGAGTGGGTGCTTATGAATCACTTCTACATTCAGAGTTTTCACAATAGCTTGTGCAAACTTAGAGGAACACTTGGGACAATAAGACAGAAAGGATAGTTCCTCATCTTGTGTGAAATCTCACAAAAGAACATATGGCATCCACAAAAACTTGGCCATGTATTACTACCTATTGGCCTTCTACTTCCAGAATTAGGGAAGGCGTGGTGGCCTCATGGTTACTGCACGCCACTCCAGATCGAGTGGTCTGGGTTCGAGCCCTGGTCAGGGACATTGTGTTGTGTTCTTGGACAAGACACTTTACTCTCACAGTGCCCCACTTCATCCAGGTTTTTAAATGGGTACTGGTGAACTTAATGCTGGGGGGTATCAAAAACTTTAACCCTGCTATGGACTAGCATCTCATCCAGGGAGGAGTAGAAATACTCCTGCTTGCTTCATGTTACGGAAACCAGAGTTAAGTGTCAGTCTGATGGGCCACTTGGCTCAAAAACAGACTTTACCTTACGTTTTACTTACAGAGTTACAAACTAGCTGTCCTGATTATCTGTATGCACACACAATTAGGTAGTTATTGCAGCAACAAGGCAACAAATTTAGGTTTGACAAAAAAATTTTAATTAATAACAGACCTCAGAAAGCGTTCTGCATCCTCGGCTGAAATTGGATGAGCAGGAATATGTGGCATTTTGATTTCATCCGAACTCTTCCGATAAATACCATCTGTTAAAAAAAAAAGCCAAAAATTACGAACATCAAGGTGGTCAAAGTAAGCTGGCAACCAGCACAACTATCTACCGTGAAAAAGGCAATTGCTCTAAATGCTTGTGTCTCCTAGAGCCCTTGTCTGGGTTAGAGGCCAGTTTGAACCCTAGTGGTACCTACTTTGTATCATGGTGCAGTTACTCAAAATCTTTGAATCATGTTTACTATAGGTACTCTCAAGCGATATGTCAGTTAATGTATTAGTTAAGAGTTGGTTGATACTAAACGGATCTGTTGCTCGACAGATATGTCAGTCGACACTCAGTTGACACTCAGTCGACACTTGGTTGACACTCATTCAATACCCGGTCAATAGTCAGTTGATAGTTGGCTGTTACACAGTTGAGAGCTGGTCGATGGTCGATAGCCAACAATCTTGACAGATACATTGACTGACTATAGACTGAGTCTAGACTGAGTATTGGCCAACTATTGACCAAACTATCAACTGAGTATCGACTGACTTTCAACCAGGTGTTGACTGAGTGTCAACTAACATATCTGTCGCGTATCAACCTACTCTTGACCAATCTATCCACCGGTATACTGGTCGAGAGTACCTTTAGTAAACATAATCCAAGTGTTTTCAGGGCTCGACACTTACCTTTTAACTTACTAGCCAAGTGGCTAGTGACATCTTAGATGCTTTTAGATGTTATGACAATTTCAGTCTGTTTACTAGCCAAACTAGCGAGTGGAAATTGAAAAACACTAGCCAAAACTGAATTTCTACTAGTCTGTAGCTGGTGGGCTACTGTTAGTGTCGAGCCCTGTGTTTTTCAGTTGACAACCCTGTAACATATTAAATGAATTCAACTTCCACCTTTTGAAGGATATCTTGGAGTGAGAGGATCACCGGTGCCAATGAGAATTGAGCCACGCTGTACACCCGACCTAGGCAGCCACCAGCCATGAGGAAAAAGATCCTCGTCTGAGACAGGTGCAAAATCACTAGGGTCATTGTATATCAGGATAGCTTTTGCTCCACAGTTCTGTGCATTGGTTACCTGGGAATATTGAATAGAACTCAAATTTAACAACCTGAATCCAATTTCTTTCCATATAATTTTCCATACTCATTATAGTTTTATTTTATTACACCACTCGGGCAGTCAGAGGGCCAATAACTAAAATCAACCAATCAAAATGCTCTATTGCCAGTCAATATTCTCTCAGTATTGGACCGGGCACTGTCCCGAATGGTCCCAAATGGTACTGCACTTGTGTCCCTTTGAACTTCAGTCGTATAATAAATCTCTTATTAACCAAGCTTGCTCGGGACCGTACCGGAAGAATATTGGCCCTCGGTCTTTTTTGTACGGACCTCACTGCACTCAGTCCGCACTGTCAAGACCTCAGGCCAATATTCTCCCAGTACAGCCCTCGCGCTTGGTTAATAAGATATATATATTTGAGAGAGCAGGAATGGTACTGTGGTAGGTAGTCATTGTATTTCAAATGCAATCACAGGAGAGCGGATGTAAGCGATTGAAGATAAGTCTACAATTATAATTCTAATTTGATAACAAGTGAGAGGAACCACCTTGTGGAGGTCTACTGCTAATTAAGTATAATTCATTTATCTAAATTTGATAAATATTTATATTGAGATATACATATATATTTATTGAAAAGCGAGCATTAGGGCTATGACAAAAGAGATTAGAGAATTTTCTGGTAACCCCACAGAATTATCTTGGTATATTACAAAGCCAAGGCTGTTTTTAAGTTATTTAGTTATTTATTCATAAGTAATGACCATAGAACAACAAAATTGAGTATCAAAAGGTCAACCTCGAGAATAAACTAAAACCATTGGGCCCACCTGAGTGGTGTAACTACAAAGACTAATCGCACAAATCAAATGATCGACTTTTTTTTTTTATCAAATATTACACTCTGTGAATGACTGTGAATATATGAATGTCAAATAAGTGAACTGCAGATAATTCAATTGCATTGTGAGGGTGAAAATTATTTCTGCTAAGATTGTTCTCCCATTCATTACATCCTGTATTGATCAGTTACCTTGTCACCTCTGAAGACACGCCCGTATCTTGCGATGACAATCTTCCCGAAACAGCTGATGTTCCTACTACTCAATAATTCAAAATCTTCACGTCTTCCATAATTGACATACATCAAGTCACCCTGAAAGACAGTACAGATCAAACTGCATGTGAAGGTTACAATGACATATATTAACCTAACTTTCTCTAAACAACTTAACAAATTGTAATTAGTTGTAATAAAAGCACAAGTTCGATATATGTTTGAATAAGAACAAGAAATAGGAAGAAGAGTCATCATCATCATTGCCTTTGGCGCCTACAGGAGCATAGGCTGGCTAATTAAGATATAATTTGGATATATCAACAAAGTTGAAATGGTAAATTGGCCACTGTAACGATTACAAAAGCTGACGTTTCGAGCGTTAGCCCTTCGTTGGAATGAATAAAGGAATTGTGGGTTGTACGTGTGTGCTTTTAAAAAGCTTTTAAAAGTTGTGGGTTGTGTGTGCTTTTAAAAGCTTATTAAAAGTACGTACACACAACCCACAATTCTTCTATTCATGCTGACGAAGGGCTAACGCTCGAAATGTCAGCTTTTATAACAGTAACGGTGGCCAATTTACCAGATCAACTTTGTTGATATATTCAAATTATTTTGTTACCCCCACCGACACAGCGCCAAACAGTTTCTTTAGAAACTATCAGCCTTTAATTAAGAGCTCCCCAGGCATCCCGATCCTGGGCTTGTCTCTCGAGGTGTCCCCTGGTGTAACCCATCCTCTCTGTTTGAGCCTCCAGATCGCGGCACCAGGTGCGATCTGGAGGCAAGAGTACACAACAGAATTTTGCAAGCACAATACTTGTAAAAAAGGAATATGTGAAAAATAAAATTAATTTTACATGTGTTTAATTTTCAATTTGGAAATATGAAGTGCCAATCAGAACTTGCATCAATACAAGAATTAAGCCACAAAAAAAAGAAGCCAACAAATGACATGAGAGGGCTCTGTGTGCTTTTCCTAAATGACAAGATGTATTTAAGAATGTAGCCATTGTTTGATTTATTTGAATGCAAATTAAGACGGTGCAGTTGAGACAATAACAGCAAAAACTTTGCATAAATTAGCCACGATTATAATTTCTGATTTAATTTGTCACGTAACTGGCACTGTGTGTTACCTTTTCCTTGCCAGTGGGTGAATAGCCACTGAAAGGAGGTAATGCGTCAGGTGATTCTTCAGATGGCTCCATGACCTTCTCCTTCTCAGCAGTTTGAAACTGAACTTTTCCACTTCCATCATAAAGTTTAGCTCCATTTATTTTCCCCTTCACAGGGAAGGAAAGAAGAACATTATACCTGATTAACTTGACCTCAAACCCCAAACTTTCCCATTCATCCTTGATCCAATCTGCTAGTTCATCATTTCTCTTAGAGCTGGCATGATGTGGATGAAGCGTCAATTTTCTGAAAAAAAAAAAAAAAAATCAACACTCTTTTCACCCTTTAACTCTCAGAAATGATTAAGATGTTATTTCTCCCCTATGATACCCATACATTATCCAGCACACAGGTAATGAGAATACTCAAACTTATCTGCTAGAAGTTGTTTTGTCAATCCAAAACCAAATTCTTGAAACTAAATTTCAAGATAGAAGGGTTACACTTGATATCCGTAAAACAGTGCTCGATACATATAGTAGAGTGAGTGCAACGTATGATAGGCAGAAAAAAAAATCAATCAACTACATGTCATCCCTACAGACTCGTTTCATGGTTGCCCACTCATTGGGGGATTTTAAATTTCAAGATATGTGGTGGCTATAGAGAGGAGAATTAACAATCAGATCTTAGGGGTTAACACTATACACCCTTACATCAGTATGCATATTCTCCGTACTGTTCTCTATGCATTTCCTAAGATGCTGACAAGGAGAATTTGTTTAACAAACAAGAGCTTCTATATTTGGTGATTATTTTTCAACTCTCATGACCTTAATGATTGATTCAAGGAGGATATTGTAAGGAGAAATAAGATGCTGATCACTCTTAGGGATTGAAAGGTTCAAAGTTTGACCAGAAAGCTCTGAGAAATAGCTTTTTATCCTCTGACTCCGCAATGAGTGACTAGCACCTCATTTCTCCTTAAAATATCACCCCCTGAATCACACGTTAAGGTCACAAGAATAAAGGAAATGATCACCAACTAGAGAAGCTCTTGATTGTTAAACAAATTCACCTTGTCAGCACCTTAGGAAATGTATAAAGAACAGTATGGAGAATATGTATACTGATGTTAGGGTGCAAAGGGCAAATGATATTGATCAAAATAATTAACTACAATCAAAGACTTTATTCTGCCAACGAGAACAAAACTCAGCCTTTAAATTCAGCTGCCAGATCTTACTAACATCAGCTTAATATATTTTTCTTCTTTGACAGGGTTTTTAAGTTTCACAGCATGTTCATTTGTATCCTGGTGATCAGCTATATGACATTTGATTTGTACATCATGATGAATGTGGCAGTTGATTCACATGCAAAACACACTTGTCTATTAAACAGAAGATACTAAACTTTTATGTCATTTATTCTGCCAATTTTCTTTTGCAAGGGCTTACTTTAATGTGGATTAGGGGGCATTCCTATAAGCCAAAAAAAAATTACCAGAATTAAAGCGTGCAATAATTTCATGCTGCGCTGAGCATAATATCAATTCGAGGAATTGATATTTTTACATCTGAACAGGGCTAAAATATGACAACATAAATGATGGCCTAAAAATGTGTATTCAACGTAGCTTAAAACGTAATAATCATTCGCTGTAAGAAGTTAATTTACTGACTGGAAATGATTTATTTAGAGAACGGCAAGAGGAATTTTCCTCAAAAAAAATAGAAAAAGAAATCTCTTTTGGACCCAAGTCCGCGTAAATATGTATTTTAAGTTTATTTCAAGGCTCTATCAAAACCTGATTAGGAAGATATAAAAAAAAATAGTGAATAAATCGCGCAGAACAAGCCTCAAGCTGGCCGTGCCCTGACGCCTTGTCACGCACTGATTTGTACATGAAATGAAGGTGCGAAAAAAATTAATCTGCATGTTTCGTGCATCCTTGAATTAAGGTGAGTCTATCTGCTCCCTCCCAGATCGACTACATACTGTGTTTCCAGCTGTGCGGTGGGCGCAAAAAGCTTTTTGAACACGCATTTTCATCGAAGTAAGAACATGTCCCAGAACCGCTTCTGATTAAGTTTCTCTGCATCACGCACAAAAAAACAACTGATACACTGTAACACATTGTAATAAAGGCGAAACGATTAACAATAAATTGGTTTTCTCACCTGCTCCCCTGAGCAAACGTCGACATTTGAGCTTCAGTTAATAGTGAATTGATTGCTTTAAAAAAATGCAATAATGTAAATAACTTGAACAAACCTCAAGTTCCCTTCGATCTGCTCCGCAGACATTTCTTCCAAGATTTCCTGCAGTCGAACTTGTGAGGGAGCCGGGGACGACGGAACATCGCCACTGCCTTCTTTTTTACATTTAGATACAGTTCTGCGTACCATGTACCCACCAATAAATGCCGCAGCCACAACACCGATTATCACCACAACTGCTGTAACTCGAACCACATTACACCGATTTTCCCCTTTATTTTTGAGAATTATCGTTGGCTGTGCAAAGCTTTCCTCTTCGGGGTGTAGCTCCATTTTGGCATCAAACAGGTAAGAAGTGTCAGGCTTATCCATCGGATTACGCCTTAGGAGCCAAATTCAAAGAAATTTCAATTAACGCTGGGAATTTCCAACAAGAACTTAGGCTGCATGGTTTGACGAAAGCCAAATGTGATTGAAATTTGCGACCACCCCTTCTCACAGATGGTGAGTTCTCGCGGGACTGATCATGCATGCTATCGCAAATTTAGCCAACATTGCACGAAATTATCAGAACTTTAGATTTAACGTGAGTTTTTACATGTATGTGACTATTCCATTTAACACAAACCTTTTCTAATGTACGAGACCGGGCCAAAAGAGTTGAAGCGACAAAATTTTATTTTTGCTCCCTTCAAGTCTTCTGAAACATTTGGAGTTTAGACATTGCCTAATTGATTTTCATTTTTAACCAATCATTTCCCTAAATGTTAATCCAGATTAAGTGTGACACGAGAATGGGAAAATCTTTCATTACTAATACAAAGTTCCAAAATGTAAAAGTTCACATAGTCGATGAAAAAAGCCGAAAGGAAATTTTTTAAATGACCTCTCTGAACCGTTTTTTAAAAAGATATTTCTTATTCTTCGTTTATAGAGGAACTGATTGTTGTACTAATAAAGATGGCCCTTACTGATTTCAAATCCCTAGAGCGAGTAACAGAAGGCGTTGAATTACATTGCGTAATCTTTAAGCACTGTTTTACATTTTTATTTGCAGTTACTGTTTTTTTAATTGTGTCCTATTCACTGTGCCGGAAAAGTTGGGTTGGAGAAAGAACTCCTTGTTATATGATTGTCCATGTTTTATTTATTTCATTATTTCGTTTCTTCTTAATTTTTAATCACAAACGACCGACATTCCAGACGGCTGCTAAGGGGAAGAAATTTTCTCATGAAAGGTGTGTGAAGGTTGCATTTCATAAACGGTTTTGGGGCTAAATAATGACACGGGTGATTCTTCTTTGAATGAAAAATTCTCTTTCGAAATTCTTCCTGGCTAGTCGAAAAGATACATGAAGAAATCTTGCGATTTAGAACTGGCTTATCTGTAAAATGTTTTATTTCGAATCAAAATATATGTCCTTAAGATTTGGATTCTTTAATAATTAATACAGGGGTTATCTAAAGAAACCGCTAAGTTTTGACGTAACAATTTTCAGTTTGTGTCCTTTTATTTTTTTTCTCTCTTTGTAGATAGGAAAGTCCCTTTCAGAAAATTTACTTTGCTTAAGATAAAAGCCAGCTGAAAACCTCGAATGAAACAAAAACCTTTTTATCCAGGTTGAGGTACATGTTTGTAACGGAAAAAAAAAAGAAATTCATTTCTAATACAAAATTTTCACAGAATATTGTAATCCCCTAAAAACGAAAATGGAAAAGTGTTTCTTTAAATAAGAAATTCTCCCATTTTTTTGTATCGTAAATGACATGCAGTACATGCTACAGTACAGGACTGAGTACAGGACAGTAAATTTTTTTAAACAATCTGGTACCCATGATGGCCTTTTTTGGACCGGGAGGATTGGCGACTACCTACATGAACGAGAAGATTGGAAACTAATCTTTACGCGCGATATTTGATTTTAGCTGAAGCGTTCGCTGGAAATAGATCCATAAGAACGGTGAGATCTTTCTTATTTTTATCCATTTGTCATTTATTTATCACTACTACGAACACATTTTTGCTTTTTATTTCCCCTTTGTACACTTTCAAACGATGAGAGTGCCTTTCAGCACGAAAACTCCGCGATTATGTCGATGCGTACGACGACAAAAATTCTCGCCAGAAACACACATGTTGATAATTTGCCTTTCTTATTCGGTCAATGAATCTTTTCACGCTGTATGCTATTTATGAAAAACTTCTATATCTGGGAGACTTGAAAGACTTTGCCTTTTTGAAAGCTATCAACAACTGGGTACCTCGGATTTCTGAGATTTTCCGAAAGCCCCGTTAACTTTACAGGCACGAAGCCATGTACAGCGTAACTACTAATAGCGCGGTCCAATGCTCAAAAACCAATTGTTTCTGTTTCATTCCCTGGTATTTTCTATGTTGCTTGACTTCCTAACATCTAGATATTGAATTTAAATACTTAAAAAAAAAAAACGGCTTTGTGATCTGCAACTGCCACTACCTTTCAAAGACGAGCACATGAGCCATTCATCGTAAATAGCATCATCTTTGGATTTTACAAAGATGACTCTTGCTTCTCATGAATCTCTTTTAATAGGTATCTGAAATTTGTGGCACTGGTAAATGGGATGCAGGATGTCTAAAAGGACGGGCAGGAAAAGGAACAACACTAAACACAAGAAAGAAGAATCGGTCACAGTTCTGAATGAATTTGAAGACATGGTGGATCTTGGCAAGTTTGAAGAAATGAAGCGACCTCAACTTCAGGCGTTATGCAAACGATATGGACTTAAAGCTTCAGGAAAGGCAAGAAATTAGCCTTTTAAATTTGTTGCTCTATGGAAATGCAGTAACAGCAACAGTAGGGGACTCTTCTCACCTCGTAGGCATAAGTAAAATTGAAAATTAGTGGGTCAAAAAATGGTGAATTTCCACTATAGATATTGAATTGTTTCCATACAGAAAAATTTGGAAAAATCCCTTACTCTGTCCTTGTTGAGAATTTATTTTCAGCCCTTTAAGGGAATGATTTTTCTCTTAATATTATGTTGAAATCTGCTTCTCTTCTGTGATAATTCATGATAATGCTAAATGTGCCCAGTTTCTAGCCATAAGATGGCCAAGCTTCAACGGTTTTGTGTTGCATATTGACAGCTAGATATGCAACACCCTTAAACTCCCATGATTGACCAAGACAGAATTTCTCTCTACAATATCAATACAATATCAAGCAGACAAGCAATGAGAATAAAGACTGAAAAGCATCAATTGGCCATTTTACATTTGTGTACTTAGTTGCCAAGCTTTTGATTTGGAGTGAGGCTGAAGGTGACCTTGTTGTCATAGAGATCAGTATCTAGTTAGCATGATAACAAAGTAATTTACATTTAAAAAGCAGCAACATTGGTATCATGACAAGTTCACCCTTAGCCTCACTCTTGTTCAAAGGCTTGGCAACCAAGCCGACAACTATAGAAAGGACTATTAGGGAATTATTAGATGATCCAATACCAAATTCTCAGAACTGACATCATGTAAGGACAAGTAAGGAGAATTTACTAATGAGATCTAGGGAGTGAAAGGGTTTAAGACAGACTATGAACTTGAGATTCTTAGTAGTTGTTGGCAATGGTCAGGAGAGCTTTGACTCAATTTCTGTTTCTTCCTTGTCTCATTAGAATACCGAACTTGTCAAGAGACTTCAAGAACATGTTAGGAACAACAGCAACAACAACAACAATAACAATGTAAACAACAGCAACAACAATGCAGAAGACCCAGCATTGTCTTCGAGTTCTCACCAAGAAATAGAAGAACCAAAAAAGCTAGGCAATGTTACCTTTGAGAAAGCTGATAGTCATGTACAAGAAGTGACTGAACCCAAAAAACTGAGCAATGTTACTTTTGAAAAAGCTCATAGTCAAATACCCACAGATGAACATGTCCACGTAAGCAGTAGTGACAGCAGTAGCTCTGACTCTCCAAGTAGTCGTGTAGACCTACAGGCAATTGACATAAATGGGTGTGTTGGTCCAGACAGCACAGAAGATACAAATTATCAACTAAGTGAAGAGGAAACAAAATCTAAACCTGATTTGTCTTCAAGCAGAATTTTGAAAGAACTGAACTACAAGGAATCGCCTTCTGCAGGTCAGTAAAATGATTTGTGTATCAGCTGAAATGATTTTAAGTGACACTAAAACCTACTTTTGCTACATATTTTCTTTGAGTTCAATCACAAGAAACCCTGGAAATCTTGGTAATTTTTCTGAATAACTAGAGTCAATTGGTTAGAGCGCCGGTTTGTGTTGTGTGGGAGGTCAAGGGTTGAAGCTCCGGCCAGACCAACACTCATGGTCTTAAAATAACTGAGGAGAATTTGCTACCTTTATATAATGTCAAGAAATGGATAGATATGAATTCTAGTCTTCTCGGATAAGGATGAATAAACCGTAGACCCCGTCTCCTGCAGGGTTAGGGGTAGGAGACATTAATTTCCCACGCATGAGATTACTGTGTGATGGATGTCCTCCCCAGGGGTGGGATGGGTGGGTGTTCTGAGTGCCACAAGTTCATTAGCTTCTACTGTTAAGTGCTACCCTCTATAAATAAAGCCAGCCAGTAAGTAAAGGACCTAACATGTTTGAACCAACATAAAATTTTACACTTGATATGTAAATGCTCTTTTTCACACCATAATTTTTAACTGTAACACCCAAGAGTGACTAGCATCTCATTTCTTCATACAATATCACCCTTGAATTACACATCAATGACAAGGTCACAAGAATAAAAGAAATGATCATAAACTAAAGAAGCTCTTGATTGCTAAACAAATTCTCCCTGTCAGCACTTAAAGTGCATGTGACATGGAATTTTTTTCTCTTGTTTCTTGTAGTTGGATATCTATAGAAGACGTTTCGAAGCCTTAAAAGTGCTGGAAAAATCTAAAAGGCATTTTTTTTTGCTTTCAAAATATGCGCAACTTGCCTTCAAATTTTTCCTGGTCATAATGAAGCTAAAATCGCACGTGACGTCACATTGTGTACCCAGATTCTTCGAAGTTGATGGAACTTTCAGAAGAGTCGGACTCAAAGGAATCATTAGAATCACTAGACATCTTTGCTTTCAATGCACTATCTATCTACTACGAAGTACTGCAGAATCCTCTCAGTGACAACAGACCTTCGTGGCAAAGGTACACAATGTGACGTCACGAATAACTTCAACGATGATAAACTAGGTCCCAGTTTCTGGGACAAATGTGAAGGCAAGTTGCGCATATTTTGAAAGCAAAAAAAAAATGCTCTATACATTTTTCCAGCACTTTTAAAGCTTTGAAATGTTTTCTATAGATATCCAACTACAAGAAACAAGAGAAAAAAATTGTGTCGTATGCACTTTAAGGAAATGTGTGGAGAATAGTACGGAGAATATGCATACTGGTGTTAAGGTGTAGAGGGTTCATAGGTCCTTAATAACAGGACTTTACTACCTGTATCAATAGCATATTTAAGAGGAAGTATTAATGATGCCTACAACATAGACAGAAACTCATCAACGGCTTTGAACAAAATGGTCAAATAAAAAGGTGTATCAATCATAGAAGAATAGGCCCATGTGTCAAGATGCATTCATTGAAATATGAAGCATGTGGGAAGCTTACAGAGCTCAAAAGATGCTTCATACTGTAAGGGTTGCTCTAGGCTTAGCTCAGAGAAACTGCAGCTTCTCTAGTGCTTTATATTGGGCAAGTACAGTTGCCAAGTGTACCAATTATATTACAACATTTACAACACTGTCAATGTCACCCACAGATAGAGTCCCCCTCTCTAGTTTCGATGCACTTGAATACTTGACATTAGAATGGAAAATGGGAAATTATGAAGCATTTTCAGAAAACTGAATTTTAGTGTGCAAATTTACTCAAAATAAGACATAGCTGTGTTATTAATATATACATGTAACATACATTGATTTGTAACCTTTTCAGGTCAAAACAACGACCCAAAGAAAGCTAAAATAGATACTTGTACCAATTGGTGTGTTGTTGAAGGTCTTTTGAAACAGGAAAACAAATCAATGTGGAAGAAGATATATCTTTCTGGAGGGAAGGCTATGATTTCCAACAGTTTTGGTAAAAGAGTTCCTTTTGTTTTGGAGCCATGTGGATTGATGACGCCCAAAGACTATGATGACAACTATATCTGCAGAAGCTGTGTCAGGGATAATGAAGTAGTGTTGCGATGCAAAGGTGGTTCAAGAGTTGTACATTCTTCTGCCATGCCACAAGAACCTGATAACAGTGGTAATGTTGTAACCATTTCCTGAACTTACCTTGAGGATGAAAATTCTGAATGACAATAGCAGTCCTAAAGTGACATGCTGACATGTACACATACACAATTTTAGATGTTTCATTCAATTTGGCAAGTTTCATTGATAATCCTGAAGAGTTTTGTTTTATCCTGTCAGAACCCACTACCAAATGCAGCACACCCCTATCATCTAGTCACAGTCTGCTGACAAGCTTTTCAAGATCAGGTTCAGTCAAGCGCAAGAGGAGTGAAGATGCCAACGGTTCTGTAGTGAACTCATCAACTGACTCTGACCAAATGGAGAAGAAGCGAAGGAAAGATGCCATTGTCAGATCTGGTAGCAGCACCCCAGCAAGCCCTCAAGTGCGCAGAGCCAGGGGAGAACAGCTAGTGTTACCCAGGTGATGAAAATGTTACTTCTCCTCACAATTTCAACCTATTTTCTCACCAATGGGTTATGAGAATTTTTAAAGTGATCAGCTTAGAGTTTATCTCCAATTTGGTTTTCTCCTCAAAATTTCAACCAATTTTCAAGCCAACAGGTTGTGCAAATTTTTAAAGTAATCCATTTCAACTTTGTTGATATATCCAATTTAAAGTAATCAGGCAAGAGTTTTCATCTTCAATTTGGTTTTCTCTTCAAATTACCTACTATCAAATTGTAATATCTGTTGAGTGTCTGTATCATTTTATCATTCTCACCAAATACAGTAGGTATTGAACCTCAATTTAACAAAGTGCCAAGAGACTGGGGAAATTGGTTTGTTATATCAAGAGTTCGTTATATCAAGGTTCTGAGGCATACATTTTACTGTAACTTGAACCAGGCTGAAACTGAAATATCATTTGTTATGGCAAGGAATATACTATTAGAGGCTCGTTAAATCAAGGTTCTACTGTAGAACTCGCCTGCTGAATCCTTCAACTCCCATGAGTGACCAAGACAGAATTTCTCTGAACAATATTGATACAATATCAAGTAGACAAGTAATGAGAATAAGGGAGAAAGAAAATCTGGGAAATATCAATCGATCCAATACCAAATTCTCCAAACTAACATCATAAGAATTGTATGGTAGATGGTAAGGAGAATTACTAAAGGGATCTTGGGAGTACAAGGGTTAGCCTTAAATCCCTTGGAGTGACTAGCATCTAATTTCTGTGCACTGTATCACTGCTGAATTTGTATTTGTATTTGTCTTTGTATTTAAAGATTCGTATAGTGTACAGGCGAGAGAACAATAGGACATGTAGTCCCCTACCAGGTTCACCGGCCTAAACCAATCCCAACCCACCCATGCCACCCCAGGGGAGGACATCCATCACACAGTAATCTCATGCATGGGAAATTAACGTCTCCTATCCCTAACCATGCAGCAGACGGGGCCTACGGTTTATTCATCCCTATCCAAGAAGACTAGAATATCTAACCATTTCTTGATGTAATGGAGAGGTGCGCTCTATCCATTGAGCTAACTGGGAGGTGGTAATATATAGAGAACAGTATGGAGAATATGCATTCTGATGACAGGGACTTATTTGGTTAATTATCATTTTTTAGAAACCTCATACGACCATGGCAACCAAAGAAAACAACAAAGACATCACAAAGTGTTATTAGAGAAGACACAGAATTTGCAAAGAGAGTTGAGGAGATTATCAAAAATACACAGCCAGGCTCAGACGAAGAAATGTCTATGATAATGTTTTCTAAATCTAGCAGAATTCAACGTTCACCCACTAAGACTACAGAGTAATGTTCTTCTTATGTCAGTGAGATAAAACCAAAGTTGTAATTTGAAGGTGGTGGCAGCCAACACTTTTGATTAATATTGTTTGTAGCTAAGACTGAAACATACACCAAGCGGTGAAGGTTCATAGCCTTTGCATCCAGTTTGGCACAGAATTTCTCATTCCATTTCCTTGTAATGAGTCTTTTTACTACTCTCTGTTTAGCCAGCAGGTAGACACTTTAGGGTTTGCTGTAAGGTCAGTTTAAAAGCCCCGAATCTGTTTATTTTTGTACCTCTCATCCAAGATAAGCTTAGTCATTTAACACGACTGCTAAAGGTAGGCCTTTTTAACTAAATAAAGTACATTTTGAGAGGTGAATTCTCACAATAAAATGCCTCTTTTAAAAATCGATGAAATATTTTTGCTGTGTTATTTAAAAGTGCATTTCTGTGAGGCAACATGCCCCGTTTAATGGGGGAGGCAGATCAGAAATATCATGGTGAGGGGGTTATCAGATACCTTATTATAGGAATATAATGAAGCATGTTAATGACGCAAACAAAATTTACGCGTCATAAAATTAATGCAAATTTTTGAAATTTGCGTTAATTACATGCATTGTTAATTTCCTACAATAAGGTATTTGTGTTTTGGGATTGGAAGTGATTTTATTTGGTACTTTTGTCTTTGTTGGATGCTACCATTAAGGTTTTATGGATGTATTATATTTTCCTAACACCTGACTGGTTCTTCTGGAAGTTATGCCATTATCTCCTACTTTGGTTGGTGCATAAGCAAATATTCACCTTAAGGTGGCTGAACAGTTTTTGATACCTTTGTTTCCTTCACCATTTTCTCTAAAACCCTTGATCTCTTAGTTGCCAAAATTGGCAGCAAGCAAGTTAACAACAAACTTTGTTTTTTCGATAGTTAAGCTAATGTATGTGCTGTTTTCATGGCAACATGAATAGATATAAATAGGCAATTAAAATTAGTTTTGTTTCTTTGTAGAAAATCTAGTCATTAGATTTTCTGTATAATTTGCATGCAGCGAGCATGTAATGATACTCACAAGTTAACACTATTTTGCTAACAATTTGAGAGATCTTTGACTATCCCTTGTTGAAGGTTCACTTGATTTTCTAGAATTTCCTTTGTTTAAAATCAATTTTTTTTCAATACTCCAATTACTTATTTCCTAAAGTATTTTTGAGCCAAATTTTATGAAATTCTAATGAGTGGTTCTCAAGAAATAGGCATATTTCTGGGAAAGCAATTTTCCATTCAATCGCAATTTTTTTACTTACTACGCATGCGCTGCATTTAACAGGTTTCTTTCGGTAACGACAGAAAAAGCTGAGAATTGCTGGGTTCTCTGCACCATTAACTTTTCTAACACATCTTTGTAATAAAAGATTAAAGCCCTCTATACACTGCGCCAACTGTAGAGAAAGCTAGACCAGACAGTGCGGGTACATGTTGAGTAAATGAAATGACTTCTCTGTTGACGGCATGTTTGTTTTTAGCAATCCTTGTGCGTGCGCTGAATTGCATCAGCAAAAGCATGCACAAAAACTATGTTCAGCCACCTTAATTAACTTTTGATCATAACTAGTACAAAATTGACCCATTCGAATTCACTCCCAAGATCTCATTATTGTAAGTATTTCTCCTTTCGGTTGGTCAGAACATAATGTTTAATTCAATCAATGTCAATGTTAAGTAAATCACAAAGTAACTTTTCAAAGATATTTTTATTTAAGATTGTTGCCAACATGCTCATAACCATTTTGCTGCATGCATGCAGGTCTTACAGAAACTGGCAATAGGTTTTTTCTATTTTTTTAAATAGTTTGGTAACCTTTTATGGCACAGAATCAGCACAAAAATGACAAATCTCTAGTGAAATATTTTGATACTTTTTTACAAGAATATGAAATATGATCAAATTAATTATGAATTGTATTTCACTGATAGCTCATAATCTGTCACTTCTCGAAAATTCATCTTTGAATAATTTTTTTTGGAGGTTACTTTGGCATCAAAGTGATATTCATTATAACATACTTAGCAAAACTTTCCCTAGTTTTAATTCTTGTTTTATAAAAAATATTTTCCCATGAAACATTTTGATACTCTTTTACAAGAATATGATCAACATATAATCAAATTTTAAATTATGAATTGTAATTCTATCAGCAATAGCTCAAACTCTGTCACTTTTCAAAAAATTTATCTTAAAATATAATTTTTTGAGGTTACATTGGCATCAGTGATGTTCATTGTGACATATTTAGCCAAACTTTCCCTAGTTTTAATTCTTGTTTTATAAAAAACATTTTTCCAACATTTATAAAGTATATTTTGATTGTTATTCTATCCAAAAACAGACAGTAAAAAACCAGGTGTTACCATGCTAAACTTCATGAACTTGGTTGTCAAACTGACACTGCATATGACTTTATTCATCACTTAAACTAAGTGAAACAATTTCCTCACTGGAATTTATTGTTTGATAAATATATCTTACTTAAATTGTAAACTGCAACTTTAATTTTGCACTTACAAGCGATTTTATATCACGGAAAACCAACTTTCCTCCCGATTTAAATCTACTTCAGATGTGTTCAATGGTTTTCCTGATGTATCAAAACCGAGAATGCGTTGTTTATCTTTGAGGTAAGACTTGAAGTAAAACAGCTCACTGCCAGGTTCCCTTGCCACCTTGTAGAACAACACTTCAGGATTGTCTTTCCTAACTTCTTCAAAGGTGTTGTATTGGCTTGGAGATTTAGGAAGATTCTGTGGACAAGAGCAGTCAGACTCTGTGTCAGAGCAGCTCAGGAAAGGACTGCTGTCAGTGACAGTGGCTTACGTTTTGACAATCTCAGTGGAAGTTATGATCATTTTTAACCCATTAACTCTTAGAAGTGATCAATATGCAACTTCTCCCTATAATATCCAAACATTAATTACTAAACAGGTTATGAGAATACTCGAACTTATCAGATAGAAGCTTTTATCCTTAATCTAGAGCCAAATTCTTGTAACTGACTGACAAGGAGATGTGTAGCAGCTACAAGGGAGAATCAGATTTAGGGAGAAAGAGAGAGTTACATACATACATTCATACATAGGTTAATTGACCACTCCCCATAGAGGCTTTTCAGGGCCAACACCCACCCATCCCACCCCAGGGGAGGACATCCACCACACAGTAGTCTCGTGTGTGGGAAATTAACGTCTCCTACCCCTAGCCCTGCAGGAGATGGGGCCTATGGTTTATTTATCTTTATCTGAGAAGACTAGAATATCTATCCATTTCTTGTTATAGAAAGGTAGTAAATTCTCCTCAGTTATTTTAAGACCATGAGTATTGGTCTGGCCGGGGCTCAGACCCTCGACCTCCCACACAACACAATCTGGCGCACTAACCAGTTGAGCTATATTCTGCATGCCAAGAAGATTTTTGTGCAGGAGGTCATCATCACACTTTCACAAAGGCTATCACTGTTTGCCATATCATCTTGAACATTCCTTTTCAGCATAACTACTCTGTCTTCGATATTCAAAATAATATAATTTGTACTATGCATTAAAATAATCTGGTATCATAATCCTAAATTCAGAAACGAAGTAGTTCTTTGCACCCCCAACCCTCCCCTCCCCCACCCTCTTATGTAGAAAATTCCATTTCAATTTACCCCTGACAGGAGACAATTAACAGGCAATTTTCTGCCATCATACCTTGGCAAGGACGGTGTCATCATCCTTGTTTATTGCCACAACACTTCCACTTTTATTTTCCAGAATGACAACTTGATAAGCTTTTCCGTTTGCATCTTGTTCTATAACAGTGTGGATCTTAAACAGAGCTGTTAAAGAATATAGCTAAGACATTTTGTTTAGTAAAACAAACTATCACTAATAAGGAATTTTTTACATAGCAAAGAACTTTCTTTTCTACTTAATTGTCCCTTTGGACAAGTGCAGAGTTTCTTTCATTTACTTGTGACCTTAATGTGTGATTTAGGAATGATATTGTGCGGAGAAATCAGATACTTGTCACTCTTAGGAGTTAAAAGGTTTATGTTTGTACTGCTATTCCAAGGTGGTGACGATTTTGTTACCTGTGAGCTGAGTGTTCTCCTGTTTCTCTCGAAGATCCCTGATCATACTTGACCTACCACTATTTCAGTAGTTTTGGTTGTAGATTGAAATGTTAAGATGATACTTACTTTTTTGGTTTGTACTGACTGCATTGGATGAAACAGATGTACCATTTACCCACAAGTAGTGACCTGGAACCTGTCCAGTTTCATTTAGAGAGATAAGCTGATGATTTTCAGTGTTCCATTCTCTGTCATGTGTGTCAAAGACTCTTACATTTGTCTGCTATGGGGTAAATATATCATTTATTACATACATTATTATTCCACAAGGGTGTGGCAGGGAGAATGGCTAAGAGATGATGGGAGGTGTTGCTGGTAAGAATTTCGAAGGGTACTAAGATGGGGATGGGGGAGAGATTTGGAGTTGAAGTAGATTTAATCGCCAAGTGACCCATCTGGCTCAAGCTTATCCCAGTTTACGTTGCAGAAAGAGACGAAGAACATGACTTCTTCCCCTGGATGGTATGTTACTCTTTCGTAAATTGTCCTCCCCTTTCAAACATCCCCCCCCCCCCCCCCCACTTCTGCCTCCTTAGAATATGGTGGAATAGGCCATTTTACAGTTGTGTACTTAGTTGCCAAGCCTTTGATTCAGAATGAGGCTGAAGGTGACCTTGTTGTGTTAGAGACCTGTAGCTAGTTAGCATGATAACAAAGTGATTTACATTTGAAAGGCACCAAGGTTTGTATCATAACAAGGTCAATCCTAGCCTCACTCCCGTTCAAAGGCTTGGCAACCAAGCACACAACTGTAAAATGGACTATTGTCTTTATAGTGAGAGGCATAGTGGGTAAATGTTTTCCATAAGGTAATGTCTTGAGGTAGAGCAATGTCGATCTACGTCAACTTTTGCTGATTCTTATGTGACATCATCAAATTCGAACATCCAAAAATATAGAGCCACATTAAACTTTTATCCTTACCAGGCATAAGGAGGTCTATATTCATATCCCTTTTCAAATTTTAAGCTCAATAGCGTGCTTGGTTTGGAAACCAGTGCAGTTTTAAGTTCAGACTTATTATGGTAATTGCGTGACATACGGCTGCGATCGCATTGCTGAATAATAGAGGCCAAGATTTCCGTTTAACCCCAATACATTAATTATGCATAGAGTGTTGCAAAGAAACCTTGATATTTAGTCTTTATGAAATGGAATGCATAATTAATTATAGGGTTATATCGAAATCTTTCCATTATAGGGACTTATCTTGCGATTTATAGCCTTGTCAGGAAATTAAGTGTTAGTAAAGGTGTTTTTGTATAAGTTTGTTGGTTTAGTTAAGATAATCAGTGGGCTAGATAGCCAGAGTAAGTTCCCGATGTTTTACACTATTTCCGACCGACATGGTGGCTCCGTGGTGGGCTTTGTAAATTTGCGCAAAACATTTCGACGAATACCTCATTAAGTTTGGGAAAACAAAGAGACCTAAAACTTGGAGAAGTGCTTCCTTAGCTTATCTCCTATAACGACGCAAATTCTCGACCTTATCCGCCGAATTTCTTTCTCTTGATGCGTAATAATGAAAACGATGAATAAAAGACTGTTTTTTGCATTTGAAATGCCATTTTCATTTGTGCAAGAGCGTAATTGTCTTAAACGAGCCTTTCAATTTCCAATCTACATGAGGAAAAAAAGGTTTTAGAAGCCACTAATTCAAGCCAGAAAGTAGATTTTCGCCGGAATTAAGTGGTTCAGTCGCTCGATTTGAATATATTCTATGCACCGTACCGAAGTATTGCGCAAGTCTGATCGCATTTGGCATTCAATTAAGTTCAAGGAAGGCCGTGAGGCGAAGGTCTCGTAGAATATTTGAAAATTAAATTAAATATTTGAACTTACATTTTCCATATTCTCTTTGGTCTCCATTGTTTGAGAACACCAAGTTCTGTTGTAAATCTGTGGATGTTTGACAATTATTTGGGAAGTTGAACGCCGAAGAACGCGGAAGCTGTAGCGAAGACTAACTACACTTTTCGATAAATCACACAAATTTATCTAGCTCGACACGGACATTACGTCATCGATGGGAGGGTAGAGGTGGGGCTTGTGACTTTCAACTTCCGATTCGTAAACGAAAGCCAGGCAAATTTTCCGCCCCTGGGTGAGATTGGATTATTTGATAGAAGGGAAAAAAATTGAAAATAAACGCTGGAAGTGAGGGACCATCCGTCCTTTTGTCCGCGAGCAAATTTCCGATAGCTGTGAGACGGGTTGTTAAACTGAATTTACTCGCAAGCATGATGGTGGTTGTAGGCACTGCAGAAAGCCGCCCCGTCTGTCCAACTGCACAGAGGAAACGATCTCTGGATTGGGGAGCTTTCTGTAAATTACCTTCTGTGTAATACCCGCGAGACAGGCTACAAAATGCAGACTGCATACTGGGTGCAAAATGCAGACCGAGAATTTAAAATGTTTTTTCGTCTGATACGTGGGAAAATGCATCTTACAACTTACCGAGTGTCACGCAATCGCTTTGCCGCGATCACGTTTTACGACCATTTGCACTGCGGTGGAAAATTCCTTTCCCATTTCCTCATATATTTTGTTGGAGGCTAAAATTTAGGAATTTTGGATTTATTTTGTTTTCCTAACACCTTACTGGTTCTGATAGAAAACTAAGGTAAAGGTTAAAGCCTTAACTCAAGTCAAGTGGCTGATCCTGCCGGAGTTTATCGCGGTTTCCCTGGCAGGAAGCACCTTTGTAGATTTCTTCCCCATGTATGGACCGTCTGTATGGGATGCTTGTAACAACTCTTCATTCAAAGCTCCCATGAGCATTTTCAAAGGGAAACAAATGAAAAAAAAAAAACATTTGTGATGGTGCTTGAGTTTAGATGGTGCTAATAACCTGTCCGAAAATAGAAGCATTGACTAGTTGAAACGTTAAAGTGTTTTGATACATTGCATGCCTACCTTCAAAGCTGGTACCCAGGCCTAGGGTTTCCCATAAAATTTTCTACAAATACAGCTGTCGCGCCATTTTTAAACAGGAGAAAAGCACTTTTCGTCCCCACCGAAATGTCACGCTGTAAAGAGATCACGAGGTATGTTAACTATTGTAGTGTCCAGGCCTCCAAGTCCACGCCCAAGGCCCCAGGAGACTTAGACTCAAGTAGTTATTATGCACTGTGAGTGAGAACGGGGGTGAGAAAATTTAGGATAAGGAACAAACTACGCGAACTGTAAGCGAACTGTGTAAGCGAACTCCTGAACATTACACTGGCGACGAGGATCATCTCACTGGCGTTCGATCGAATTGTTTCGATCGAGATATCTCTGCGAACGGCCGCATATGATACAAATCTCAACTTCGGGCCGTTTGACCCGGACCTAGATCCGACATCGGTCGGCACAAGATTCAGGAAATATCTCGCAAGATTCAAAGTATACTCTGTAGCGATGAATATAAAGGAGAAAGCGAGAAAACGAGCACTATTCTTACACTGTGCGGGTCCCAAGGTACAGGACATCTTCGACACACTTGAGGATACGGGAGAAGACTTCGAAACCGCAGGAGAGAAATTTCCAGAGTACTTTGAGCCTAAAAGACATCATCTTTTTAGCGTATACCAATTTCGGCAGTTAGCCCAAAAGGAAGAGGAGTCGTACGATGATTACACCACGCGTTTAAAGCGAGCAGCGGTTCCGTGCGAATTTCCAGAGGGTTGGCGTGAAGTTGAAATACAAATGCAGCTAATTGAAAAGGGAATATCGAAGAGAGTTAGACGCCGCTTGCTCAGTAAGCCGCACTCGCTTCGGGAGGCGTTAGATTACGCTAGAGCACAGGAATTGTCGGATAAACAAGCGAAGAGAATCGAAATGGAGCAACAAAGTCGAGGGAATAATACCGAGGAAGAGTTGAAGGGGGTCTCATTAGGAAGGCAAAACAGCCCGACTGGATCAACAAAGAGTGTTACTTTTGTGGAGGCGCATTTCCACACGCGGGAGGAAAGGAGAAATGCCCGGCATGGGGAAAGAAATGCACCACATGCCGGGAGCTGAATCATTTTGCCAAATGCTGTAGGAGTAAAAGGAAAGTAGATAAGAGTACCGTAAAGGCAGTTCATCAGGAGGTGCAATCAGATAGCAGTGACGCCGAATCCCTTCGCGGGATCGAAGAAGTTGGGGCTGTCGAAAGCAACCCAAAACCCAGGCCAGTAAGAAGTATAAAAATCGAAAACCGCGAAGTCAAAGTGCTGATCGACACAGGAGCGTTGGTTAACGTAATGGATGAATGCACCTTTCAGCAGCTACTTGCCAATAAGATCAAATTGGAGAAGTCGACAAGTGTTTTGCGCTCGTACCAAACGAATGAAAACCCGTCCAGGCCATTAACAGTTATGGGAAAATTCCATGCAGTCCTAGAGCCAAACACGAGATGATCATCCCGGCAATGTTGTGGGGGCCTCATGTTAGATAACTCCTTGGGTTAATGAGCGTCCCTCCTTAAAGAAAGTTTATTGATTGATTCATTGATTGGTTCCACGTCACTAAAGGTAACACTAACACGGAACCCTTGATAAGATTTCAGACTGCCGAAAGTCTTGGCCTTGTGGTGATTACGAATGCAATACGAACTGATCATCCTGAAATGTTCACGAGCAAATTACTTGAGGAATACGCAGACCTGTTCCTGGGGATCGGGAAAATGGAAGGAGTGCTGGTAGATCTACACGTTGCGATACAAAAGGCTACATTTTGGCACGAGATCCGCGGGTGAAATCTTTCAAGACACCGTGAGCAGGGAGATCACCCGAGACATACCTGGATGCCTCAACATCAGTGACCTTCTGAGAAGTTTACTCAAAGCCAATGTTTTTGCCTAGACGAGAGATCGTCAGGAAGCGTTCGAGAGTTTGAAAGAAGGCCTTAGCTCAGACACAGTCTTGGTCTATTTCGACCCCGCCGCAGAGCATGAAGTACATGTGGATGGCTGTCCGTTGGGAATCTCAGCAACCTTGGTCCAACGTGAGTCGAGTGACAAAGGCTGGAGGGTGGTGCAATACGCAAGCAGGGCCCTCTCAGATGCGGAACGGAACTATTCCCAATAAATCGAGCTAGAGATGCTTGCGGCAGATTTCGCGTGCAGGAAATTTCATGTATCCATGTATGGCTTGCCGTTCAAAATAGTCACCGATCACAAACCGCTCGAAGTCATCCTGAACAACCCTAGGCATCAGGCGCCAATACGGCTTCAAAAAATGATGGTGCGAATGCTCGATTATGAGTTCAAGGTCGAACATAGGTCCGGAAAGACGAATATCTCCGATTATACATCTAGGCACCCGCTCCCTCGTGAAACCTGCACTAGAAGGGAACTAGACACTACCAAGGATGTCAAGCAGTACGTGGTCGCAAGTGACATTCCCCGGGCTATCAGCAAAGAGTACCTGGTAAAGGCAACGGAAAACGACGAGGAACTAAAAAGGTTAATCACGTGTACACGGGAGAGGAAGATTGACCACAGGAACCTAGACATGAAAGCGTACTTCAATATTTACGATGAATTGACTGTGGCTGAAGGTCTTGTCCTTCGGGGTGAAAGAATCGTAGTCCCTCGAGAACTCAGAGAAACTATGGTGAAAATTGCTCATGAGGGCCACCAGGGCATCGTTCGCACGAAACAACTACTTCGTGCCCACGTTTGGTTTCCCAGAATCGATAAGATGGTCGAAAAGCACGTTGGGAAATGCCTAGCTTGTCAAGCTACCATCCCCTGCCACACCAGAGAGCCACTCCAAATGTCGGATCTGCCAAAAAGTCCCTGGAAGAAGATCAGTGTGGATTTTGGGGGACCTTTTCCAAATAAGGACATGGCTTTAGTGATCTGGGACCAGTATTGAAGGTATCCTGTCGTAGAATTTGTCACAAGTACCTCCGCAGAGGCTGTAATTCCCCAGCTCACACGTGTTTTATTTCACTACTTATGGAATTCTAGAAGAGGTGAAGACAGATAACGGCCCCACATTTAATGGGTCCAAATCTGCAAAATATGCCCAAGAACAAGGGTTCAGGCACAGGAAAGTCACACCCGGATGTGCGGAGGTAAATGGTGACGTCGAACGATTCATCCAGACGGTCAAAAGGAGCGCGAGGGTTGCCAAGATTGAGGGGAAAGCATTTAAAATAGAGATCCGAAGGACGGTTGGCAACTATCGTGCGACACCCCATCCTGTGACGAGAGAGAGTCCCGACAAGCTTCTGTTCGGGAGAGAGATAAGAAGAAAACTGCCAGAAAGGGTCGTTCCTCTGGAAGAACAACGCCATGACCTAATCTGTGAAAGTGACGAGAGAAAGAAGAAGCAAATGAAAGCTTATGCTGATGAGCGCAGACACGCATTACAAAGCTCGATCAAAATTGGTGACCGTGTCCTTTTGAAACAGAATAGGGGTAACACGTTGACCCCGGCGTATGATCCACGGCCATATGCAGTCGTTGGAATGAAAGGGAACATGATCACTGTGAAGAGGGGAAAGGAAGTCAAATCCCGCAATTCTTCCCACTGTAAGGTACTTAAGTACGCTGGAAAGGAGGAGTACGACGATTTGGGTTGTGACAAGGAACAACAATCGATGAACAGGCGATTAACGAACCGCCATATTGAAGTAGGGAAGGTCCCTGGAGAAGGAAATATAGTCATGCAAGAGACGCACAGTGGACCGACAATCGCGCCATCGGAACCCCGGAGATCTGTACGAGCCAGAACATCCACATGGGAAACAATTTACAGAGACTTCGAGCCTCACCAAAGAAAATGGGGGAGGTGTAGTATCCAGGCCTCCAAGTCCACGCCCGAGGCCCCAGGAGACGTAGACTCGAGTACTTATTATGCACTGTGAGTGAGAACGGGGGTGAGAAAATTTGGAATAAGGAACAAACTACGCGAACTGTAAGCGAACTGTGTAAGCGAACTCCTGAACATTACAACTATGTATTTAACCAAAGATGAGTGTCCAGTAGCCAGCATGTTGTGCAAGTGCTACGTTTCGTATATTTTAAACCCGTATCAAGCAGCTGTAGCGTTTTATTAAAGTACGAAAAGGTTGAAAGTAGTTTCTTTTGGTAACGTGGATAAAATGCAAACTGAACAAATGCAATACAAAAAAAAGTGTCGTATCTGCCCAAATGTCGCACAATAGTAAATAATTATCTCCTACTTTGCCGAACTTTGGCTAGTGTGTGAGCAAATGTAGGGCTCGACACTAACGGTAGCCCACTAGCCACAGACTAGTAGAAATTCAGTTTTGGCTACTGGTTTTTAATTTCCACTAGCCAGTTTGGCTAGTCAACAGACTGAAATCGTCATAACATCTAAAAGCATCTAAGATGTCACTAGCCACTTGGTTAGTAAGTTGACGGAAAAGTTAGCGTCGAGCCCTGAAATGTTCATTTTAAACAGTAATTGTGTTAGACCCATTCACTCCCAAAATCTCTTTAAGTAATTCTTCTTGCTGTCTATCACACAATGTTTAATTTGATCAATGTCAATGTAAAGTAAAACACAAATTGATTTTTAAAATAACTTTTTTATTTAAGATTGTTACCAACATGTTCACTTGTAACCATTTGCTGCAAGTAGGTCTTAAAGAAACTGATTAGAGGTTTTTCTAAATGAATTTAAAATAGTCCAGTAACCATTTATAGTTTTTGCAGAGAATCAGTACAAAAATGAAAAAATCTCCAGTGAAAGTTTTTGATACTTTTTACATGAAATTATGTGACATATATTAGTGTAATTGAAATTCACTAATAGCTCAAAATCTGTCACTTTTCTTAAAAATTCATCTTTGAATAACTTTTTTTTTTAAGTTGCTTAGGCATCAAAGTGATATTCATTATAACATGTTTAGCAAAACGTTTCCTAGTTTTATAAAAAAATATTTCTTCGACATGTATAAAATTACATATTGATAGTTACTCTATCCTAAAACAGATGATAAAAATGATGTGTTACCATGCTTAACTTCATGAACTTTGTTGTCAAACTGACACTGGATATGACTTCATCAGCTTAACATAAGTAAAACAATTTCCTCCCAGCAATTTTCTGTTTACAAAATATCTCTTACTTTAATTGCAAACTGTAACTTTAATTTTCCACCTATGAGAGATTTTATATCACTTTAAACCAACTTTCCTCCCGATTTGAGTCTACCTCAGATGTGTTCAATGCTTTTCCTGATGTATCAAAACCGAGGATGCGTTGTTTATCTTTGAGGTAAGACTTGAAGTAAAACAGATTACTGCCAGGTTCCCTTGCCACCTTGTAGAACAGCACCTCAGGTCTCTCTTTCTTAACCTCGCGAAGGGTGTTGTATTGGCTTGGAGGTTTAGGAAGATCCTGTGGACAAGAGCAGTCAGACATTGTGTCAGAGCAGTTCAGGAAAGGACTGCTGTTAGTGACAGTGGCTCATGTTTTGACAATCTCAGTGGAAGTTATGATCATTTTTAACCCATTAACTCTTAAAAGTGATCAATATGCAACTTATCCCTATAATATCCAAACATTAATCACTAAAAAAGTTATGAGAATACTCAAAGTTATCAGGTTAAAGTTTTATCCTTAATCTGGTTCCAAATTCTTGTAACTGACTTACAAGGAAATAAGTATAAGTTATCAAAGTGTTTGCTAGGCCGCCTTAGAACATTCCTATCAGCACAGCTGAAATTTGTAATAGGCATTATAACAATCTGGTATCATAATCCTAAATTCAAATAGGAAAGAGTTCTTTGTACCCCCAACCCTCCCCTCCCCCACCCTCTTACCTAGAAAATTCCACTTCATTTTAGCCCTGACATGAGATAATAATTAACTGGCAATTTTGTCCCATGATACCTTGACAAGGACGGTGTCATCATCCTTGTTTATTGCCACAACACTTCCACTTTTATTTTCTAGAATGACAACTTGATGAGCTTTTCCATTGTTGTCCTTCTCTATGACAGTGTGGATCTTAAACAGAGCTGTTAAATATAGATAAGAAATTTGTTTAGTAGAACATACTATCACTGATCAGGTAATTTTTACGGGGCAAGGAACTTTCTTTTCTACTTAATTGTCCCTTTGGCTTAGTGCAGTATTTCTTTCATTTACTTGTGACCTAATGTGTGATTTAGGAGTGATATTATGTGGAGAAATTACATGCTTGTCACTTAGGCCTAGTTTATGCGTCGCGCTACAGTCAAATTTAATTCAAGGTACCATAAGCAATTACATTCGACGATAGCGCGACGTCTAAAACGAATTAAACTCGTCTGGTAAATTAAATTCGCCCTTGACGTTTTATCCGTCTTGGTAAGACGGATAAAATATCGTTAACGCGTCTTCAGTTTCTACGTCGCACTAGCATTGCGTCGAATAAAATGCATACATTTTTTAATGTATTTCAATTTATTTCAAAATGACACCTCTGACCAGAGGCACTGCATTTGGGAAGAGAATTAATTCGATCGTATTGATTTCGACGCATAAAACCACGCCACGATTTACGTCGACGGAACGACGTATTTAATAGAATTAAATTCGACTGTAGCGCGACGTATAAACTAGGCCTTAGGGATCGAAAGGTTTACGTTCGTGATGCTATTTCAAGGTGGTGACGATTTTGTTTCCTGTGAGCTGAGCCGCCTTCTGTTTCTCTAAGATGATCCCTGATTGTACAGTAGCTACCACTATTTCGGTAGTTTTGTTTGTAGAAATATCAAGATCACACTTACTTTTTTGGTTTGTACTGACTGCATTGGATGAAACAGATGTGCCATTAACCCACAAGTAGTGACCTGGAACCTGTCCAGTTTCGTTTTGAGAGATAAGCTGATGATCTTCAGTGTTCCATTCTCTATCATGTGTGTCAAAGACTCTTGCATTTGTCTGTTATGGGGTAAATATGTGATTTATTACATACAGCATCATTCCACAAGGGTATGGCAGGGACAATGGCTAAAGGATGATGGGAGATGTTGCTGGTAAGAATTTGAAAGGGTACTAAGATTGGGTCGGGGGGGATTTCCAAGTGACCCATCTGGCTGAAGCTTATCCCGGTTTTTGTTGCAGAAAGTGACGAAGAACATGACTTCTTCACCTGGATGGTATGTTAGTCTTTTGTAAATTGTCCCCCCCCGCCCTTTAACCATCCGCCCCACTTCTGCCTCCTTAGAATGTGGTGGAATTGTCTTTATAGTGAGAGGCATAATGGGTAAATGTTGTCCATCAGGTCATGTCTTGAGGTAGAGCAATGTCGATCTGCGTCAACTTTTCCTGATTTTGACGTGACATCATCAAATTTGAACATCCAAAAATATAGAGCCACAAAAACTTTTATCCTTACCAGGCATAAGGAGGTCTCTATTCATATCTCTTTTCGAATTTTAAGCTCAATAGCGTGCATGGTTTGGAAACCAGCGCAGGTTTAAGTTCAGACTTATAATGATGATTGCGTGACATACAGCTGCGATCGCATTGGTGAATAATAGAGGCCAAGATTTCCGTTTAAACCCAATACATTAATTTAATTATGCATAGAGTGTTGCAAAGAAACCTTTATATTTAGTCTTTATGAAATGGAATGTATAATTAATTATAGGGTTATATCGAAATCTTTCCAAATATGGACGTATCTTGCGATTTATAGCCTTTTTAGGAAATTAAGTGTTATAAAAAGTGTTTTTGTACGAGTTTGTTGGTTTAGTTAAGATAATCAGTGGGCTAGATAGCCAGAGTACGTAAGTTCCCGATGTTTTACACTATTTCCGACCGACATGGTGGCTCCGTGGTGGGCTCTGTAAATTTGCGCAAAACATTTCGACGAATATCTCATTTAAGTTTGGGAAAACAAAAAGACCTAAAACTTGGAGAAGTGCTTCCTTAGCTTATCTCCTATAACGATGCAAATTTTCAACCTTATCCACTAAATTTCTTTCTCTTGATCCGTAATAATGAAAACGATGAATAGAAGACTGTTTTTGCATTTGAAATGCCATTTTCATTTGTGCAAGAGCGTAATCGTCTTAAACGAGCCTTTCAATTTCCAATCTACATGAGGAAAAAAAGGTTTTAGAAGCCACTAATTCAAGCCGGAGAGTAGATTTTCGCCGGAATTAAGTGGTTCAGTTGCTCGATTTGAATATATTCTATGCACCGTGCCGAAGTATTGCGCAAGTCTGATCGCATTTGGCATTCAATTAAGTTCAAGGAAGGCCGTGAGGCGAAGGTCTCGTAGAATATTTGAAAATTAAATTAAATATTTGAACTTACATTTTCCATATTCTCTTTGGTCTCCTTAGCTTGAAAACACCAAGTTCTGTTGTAAATCTGTGGATGTTTGGCAATTATTTGGGAAGTTGAACGCCGAAGAACGCGGAAGCTGTAGCGAAGACTAACCACACCTTTCGATAAATCACACAAATTTATCCAGTTCGACACGGACATTACGTCATCGATGGGAGGTTAGAGGGGGGGCTCGTGACTTTCGTTATCAACTTCCGATTCGTAAACGAAAGCCAGGCAAATTTTCCGCCAACAAGTGAGATTGGATTATTAGATAGAAGGAAAAGAAAATTGAAAGAAAGCGCTGGAAGTGAGGGACCATCCGTCCTTTTGTCCGCGAGCAAATTTCCGATAGCTGTGAGACGGGTTGTTGAACTGAATTTACTCGCAAGCATGATGGTGGTTGTAAGCTCTGCAGAAAGCCGCTCCGTCTGTCCAACTGCACAGAGGAAACCATCTCTGGATTGGGGAGCTTTTTGAAAATTACTCTCTGTGTAATACCTGCGAGGCAGGCTACAAAATGCACACTGCATACTGGGTGCAAAATGCAGACCGAGAATTTAAAGTGTTTTTTCGTCTGATACGTGGGAAAATGCATCTTACAACTTACCGAGTGTCACGCAATCGCTTTGCCGCGATCACGTATTACGATCATTTGAACTGCGGTGGAAAATTCTTTGCCCATTTCCTCATATATTTTGTTGGAGGCTAAAATTTAGGAATTTTGGATTTATTTTATTTTCCTAACACCTTACTGCTTCTGATAGAAACTAAATTAAAGGTAAAGTCTTAACTCAAGTCAAGTGGCTGATCCTGCATTTAAAGCTGTCAAGTGCATTTCAAATAGCCAAAAATGAAACAAATTTTGTGATGGTGCTTGAATTTAGATAGTGGTAATAATTTACATCTGGTTTTTGAATTGGCAAAGGAAGCTGTGCGAAAATAGAAGTTTCTTGACACACATTGCATGCCTACCTTTACAGCTGGTACCCAGGCCAAGGGTTTCCCATAAATTTTTCCCTAAACAGTCAAAACATAGGCGGCCCAGGCTCTGTCACAGGTTCTTTCACAGTGGATTATTATAGAGTTTGTATAGTGGTTTATTTGGACTTGCTTTTGAGCTCCATAAATATAAAGTTGTGTGAAATAATAAAAGAAATGAAGTCTTCATACAGAGTGGTCTCTGCTGTTCTTGTTGTGATTTGGGGCCGTTTTGCTGTGTTTCAGCTCAACGTCCTAGCACTGCCGAGTCAAAGGGCTAAAAGGGAAGGTAGGAAACCTCTGTCTCACACATCAGATGCTCACACACGTTCGCCAAAATCGCTCGAAAAACACTTAAATACTTCCCCTTGAATCGAAACTTGGCAGCACGAAAGCCAAATAGTTGCCCTTCAATTTCATCAAAACAAATCCCACTAAAAGTGCTGCCAAGTTTCGATTCAAGGGGAAGTATTTGTCTTTTTCGAGCGATTTTGGCGAGCGTGTGTGACAGAGGTTTCCTACCTTCCATTTTACTTGGCAGTGCTAGGACGTTGAGCTAAAACACAGCAAAACGGCCTCAAATCGCGACAAGAACAGCACAGACTACTCTGTATGAAGACTTTATTTCTTTTATTATTTCACAAAACTTTATATTTACGGAGCTCAAAAGCAAGTCCAACTAAACCACTCTACAAACTCTTTAATAATCCACTGTGAAAGAGCCTGTGACAAGAGCCTGTGACAGATGTGATAGAGCCTGGGCTGCCTGTGGTCAAAACGCTGTCGCAGCGCCATTTTTAAACTGAAGAAAAGCCATGTCTGGCAAGCACTCTTTAGTCCCTGCTGAAATGTCACGGTGTAGGGAGATCACGAGGTACGTTTACTATGTATTTAACCAAAGATGAATGTTCAGTGGCCAGTATGTTGTGCAAACTTCGTGTCGTGTATTTTGAACCCATATCAAGCATCTGGAGTAAAACTGATATCGGTCGATGGCTTTTTCCAGTTCAAATTAAATTGTTGCGATGCATTTGTGTTTTATCAAAGCACGAAAAGGTTGAAAGTAGTTTTTTTTGTGAAGTGGATAAAATGCAAACTGAGAAAATGCTTTACAAAAATACAGAAAAAAACTGGCATATCTTCCCAAATGTCGCACAATCCGCCGTGCATAATCATCTCCTACTTTGCCGAACTTTGGCTGATGTGTGAGCAAATGTTCGTTTTAATGAATTTTAGAAATAAACAGTATGTGTTAGACCCATTCACTCCAAAGATCTCATTAAGTAATTCTCATTGCTGTCTGTCACACAATGTATAACTTGGTCAATGTAAAGTAAAACACAAATTGATTTTTCAAAGAACTTTTTTATTTAAGATTGTTACCAACATGTTCACAACTATTTGCTGCATGCGCGTGCAGGTCTTACAGAAACTGATAAGAAGTTTTTCTATTTTTAAAATAGTCCAGTAACCTTTTATAGCTTTTGCAGAGAATCAGTACAAAAATTAAAAATCTCCGGTGAAATATTTTGATACTTTTTTAAACCGAATTTTATTAAAACTGTAATTCACTAATCGCTCAAAATCCGTCAAATTTTCTCGAAAATTCATCTTCACCTAATTTTTTTAGGTTACTTTGGCATCAAAGTGATATTCATTAAAACATATTTAGCAAAACTTTCCCTAGTTTTAATTCGTGTTTTATTAAAAAAATATTTTTCCAAGATGTATAAAATTACATTTTGATTGTTATTCTATCGTAAAACAGATAGTAAAAACCATAAAGGCTGATAGTTTCGAAAGAAACTGTTTGGGGCTGCGACGGTGGGAGTAACGAAATAATTTGGATATATCAACAAAGTTGAAATGGTAAATTGGCCACCGTAACGATTACAAAAGCTGACGTTTCGAGCGTTAGCCCTTCGTCGGAGCGAATGGTTAAAACCATATGTTAGCGTGCTAAACTTCATAAACTTTGTTGTCAGACACTGAATATCATTTAATCAGCTTAACATAAGTGAAATAATTTCCTCAAAGGAATTTACTGTTTGGAAAATATCTCTTACATAAGTTATAAACTGTAACTTTAATTTTGCACTTACAAGAGATTTTATATCAATGTAAACCAACTTTCCTCCCCATTTGAATCTACTTGAGATGTGTTTAAAGGTTCTCCTGATTGATCAAAACCGAGGATTCGTTGTTTATCTTTTAGGTAAGACTTGAAGTAAAATATCTCACTGCCAGGTACCCTTGCCACCTTGTAGAAGAGCACTTCAGGATTGTTTTCTCTAACTTCTTTAAAAGTGTTGTATTGGCTTGGAGGTTTAGGAAGATCCTGCAGACAAGAGAAGTCAGACTCTTGTGTCAGAACAGCTCAGGAAAGGACTTCTACTAGGGACAGTGGCTCATGTTTGGACAATCTCAGTGGAAGCTATGATTATTTTTAACCTTCTAACTCATAGAAGCGATCAATATGCAACTTCTCCTTATACTATCCATACATTAATCACTAAACAGGTTATGAGAATACTCAAACTTATCAGGTAGAAGTTTTATCCTTAATCTGGTGCCAAATTCTTGTAACTGACTCACAAGGAAATGTGTAGCAGCTAGAAAGGGAGAATCAACACTCAGATTTTGAGTGAGGGAGTTAAGCTTTTGCACAGGAAGTCATCATCAGACTTTCACTAAAGTTATCAAAGTGTTTGCCATGCTTCCTAGAACATTCCTTTTCAGCACAGCTGAAATTTGTAATATCCATTATAATAATCTGGTATCATAATCCTAAATTAAAATAGGGAAGAGTTTTTTTTGTATCCCCAACCCTCCCCTCCTCCACCCTCTTATGTAGAAAATTCCCTTTCATTTTAGCCCTGACATGAGAGAATTGACAGGCAATTTTCTCCCATCATACCTTAGCAAGGACAGTGTCATCGTCCTTGTTTATTGCCACAACACTTCCACTTTTATTTTCTAGAATGACAACTTGATGAGCTTTACCATTTGCATCTTGCTCTATGGTAGCATGGATCTTAAAAAAAGCTGTTGAAGAATATAGATAAGACATTTGTTTTGGTAAAACATACTATCACCGATCAGGTATATTTACGGGGCAAGGAACTTTCTTTTCTACTTAATTGTCCCTTTGGACCCGTGCAGTGTTTCTTTCATTTACTTGTGACCTTAATGTGTGATTTAGGAATGATATTGTGCGGAGAAATCAGATGCTTGTCACTCTTAGGAGTTAAAAGGTTTATGTTTGTGATGCTATTCTAAGGTGTTGATGATTTTGTTCCCTGTGAGCTGAGCCTTCTGTTTCCTTAAGAAGATCCCACTAGCTACCACTATTTCAGTAGTTTTGATTGTAAAAATATTAAGATCATACTTACTTTTTTGGTTTGTACAAAGTGCATTGGATGAAACAGTCGTGCCATTAACCCACAAGTAGTGACCTGCAGTAGCCCGTCCAGTTTCGTTTTGAGAGATAAGCTGATGATCTTCAGTGCTCCATTCTCTGTCATGTGTGTCAATGACTCTCACATTTGTCTGTTATGGGGTAAATATGTCATTTACTACACGCATTATCATTCCACAAGGGTATTGCAGGGACAATGACTAAGGGATGATGGGGGATGTCGCTGGTAAGAGTTTCAAAGGGTATTAAGGTGAGAGGGGGGAGAGATTTGGAGTCAAAGGGTCAGTTTAAAAGCTAAGTGACCCATCTGGCTGGAGCTTATCCCAGTTTTTGTGGCAGAAAGTGACAAAGAATACGACTTCTTCCCCTGGATAGTATGCTAGTCTTTCGTACATTACAACTCCTCCCCTCCCCTCCCTTACCCGGTCCTCTTCTGCTTCCCTAGTAAGAGACACGGTAGATAAACGTTATCCATCAGGTCATGACATCAGGTACGTGGAGCAAGGGTGATTGACGGCAACTGCAAATGGCTTATTTCGCATTTTCAATCCCATTTTCATTTTTGCGGGAGCTCAATTGCCTTAAACGAACCTTTCAAATTTACATGAGGGAAAAATGTTTTAAAAGCCACTAATTTAAGAAAAAAGTAGATCTTCGCCCGGATCAAGTGGTTCAGGTGCTCGATTTGAGTATATTCGACGACCAAGCAGAAGCATTTCGCAAGTCTGATCGCAGTGGTATTCAATTATGCTCAAGGAAGTTGAAGCGAAGATTTCGTAGAATATTTGAAATCTAAATTGAATATTTGAACTTACATTTTTTTCATTCCCTTTGGTCGCCATAGCTTGAGAACACAGAGGTCTGTTGTAAATCCGTGGATCTTTAACGGTAACGAAGTTGAGTTTGGGAGCAGTAACGAAGAGTAATTCTGGTGCGACGAATCGCTCTTATTTATCTAGCTCACGCTTGACACTGCGTCATCGATTGGAAGTAAGACTTTCGACTTTCATTTCCTGCTTCCGATTTCTTCACGAAAGCTAGGCAAATTTTCCTCCACTAAATGAGATTTGAATTGGCGAAGACAGCTCTATGTTATCTAGAACGCTTTAAGCCTGATGTACACAGTATTTCTAGCTTCGTCAGTCCTTATTTTTATTGAAGCGTGACAACTAGCGGCATTTCTTTCGAGATGCGTGACACAAGTTTCTCTGGGTCGTGAAAAGCTTGGTTCGGAAGTGAAAGATTTTTTTGTTTTGTTTTTGTTTGGTTTCGCAAGGCGTGTACTGTTTCAACTTAACAGCTAAGCACGTTTCGCAACATTTTCTCCTCTTTCAATTCTTGGAATTTATCCGTTTCACTACTCCCCAAAATAGACGGCAAAGCTGTGAAATATAGTAACATTAACAATATTTTTTTGGTTTCCGAATCTTCTGTTTCGATCTTTATTATTTTTTCTAAAGCACGGTTCGTGCCAATTCTCAACTAGATAGTAGTTCACTTTTGTTTCGTTTCCTTTTTTTACTTAGACTTTCTAGTCAATTATTCCGGAAGGGCTAGATAAATTCTTTTGACCAATCATAGCTCAGCTTCTAAACTGAAAATGCAAGCTATTTTTAGGAATAGCACGAGGAAAATTGTCGATAAATTTTTTCCTTCGGTAGATTTCCCTCCTTTGCGGCAATTAAAAAATAACTGTGAAAGAAAACATTTGATGTCAGCGCGCTGTGGGGGAGCTCTTGGAGCGATGTCAATGCGCTTTTATATAAGAGAAGCTCTCGAGAAGTAGGGCGCCTCGCTTGAGGAGCTCCCGCGGTGCATCACTGACTTTTTTTGACTCGCGCGACGGACTTCGCCGAAAGGAAGGACTGCTCGTTGTATATTATTTTAGTTCGACGGTGGATGGAAAGCTCTGTTATTTAGAATATGAACACGAATATGTCTCGACGTTTTTTGACATGCGGCTGTTAAATTTCTAAACTACAAACTTGTGACAGTCACTTAAATATCACGAAATTCGTATGAAGCATTTAATTTTCGAACTCATCTGACAAAACCAGATTATCCATCATTACAAATGCCGGCCGCCAGTTCTAGAGATTTAGTTTGAATTTCGAAACATATTTCGATGGCTACACACTTAATAAGTTTCATGTTGCGTCAACTTAACGGATCCTTGCCATTTTCAGTAATAGTAAAATCACACTGTAGAAGTTTCCAATATTTGCTCATGAACTGGATGTGACTTTCGTTCTTGGTTCGATAGGGATCGTGCGATAAGATAAAAAGCTCTTATCATAATCACGTGGCGAGTTTATGATATTGACCGTATAAAGGTTAATGTTTTTTTGACGTTTGGTTTTGGTTTCCAACTCTGCTGAACCCTCCTGGAAGTTACCAGATAATTTGTTTTAATCAAATGAGTCGATAATGTAAATTGGCCACCGGAAAGAGTTTTTAAACCTGATGGAGTACGAGCGTTAGGCAAAAGTTTCGTTCTGACGAAGGGCTAAAGCTCGAAACTTCAGCTTTAAAAACTCTTCCCAACTCATTTGATAAAACCAAATTATCCGTTGTAAGTTCCTCGCCAACGCAGCACAACAGTTTCTTTAGAAACTTTCCCCTCCATCTTATTGCCGAAGTTAGGTTCAATTACTTCCGTAATTCTCATTAGCACTTGTGCCTACTTCAGATGGGAAGAGGGCGGTTTTCCGTGTTCCAAAATTGCTCAGTTGTCTCTAAAGTTGATTCACCAAGCTTCGTTTCTTCAACCTCGTTCTCTGGTGGGGGAGGGAGGGAGTGGAAGCCATGCTTCCACTGTAAACACAACGCGTGCCCTTATTAGAAATAAGAGGTAACGCCAATTGACTAGTGAGCTACTGTCCGAGGAGAATCGCCTTTCAGAAAACCTCTGGTAGTATACGGTAATCGCATGGGGCCGAGTAAAGTTAAGGTTTAATATCACGGGCAATTCTGCAACTTCTGAAAACACAAGTATTAATCCTTAATTTTACGAGGACCCATCGCGATTACTTGTTAATGAAATAGGGGGAAAATACTGAATTTCTGTATGCCCTCATTTAATTATTCGATATATTCCTCGTCAACTAACTCGAAACGTGATGCCATTGTTACAGAGAATTTTTTGATAACAACTGCTCGATAGCATAAGCTGTTGCTAGGCAACATGGAGATCAATCGTCAGCAAGTAATTTTGCCCTCTTCACAAGCAAAATTAAGAAAAAAAAATACCCTCTTCATTGACCAAACAGCTTTCAGTAATTTTGCCCTCTATGTTATTAAAATAGTTAATCACTAGCCCAAGTATCTAGCTTTGCTAGCGGCAAGGAAACCAGCGCAGAAATGTTTGAAGATTAAATATTTAGGAACTGAAGTGTTTGGGTACCGGTCAGTTTCGAACTTAGACCCTGTACCGGCCATGGGGTTAACACAAGTAGGAACTGGGTACGAAAGGAACTTTTAGTTCCTTAGTAGGTAATTTTATGATCGCCTTGTGCACCGAATGTTTTGTACTGGTTGTCAGTCTAGATTTTCAGGCTTGCATCCCAAAGTAAACTTTCAATGAAACACAGCAAACACTGAGTGAAACAAGAATAGGTGACGCGTGAACTTCGGCCACATAGATTTTCTTTCACAAAGCATCGAGTTTCGCACAAAGATGAATAAACATGTTATGTATGTGACTTACGCTTGTCAAGCGGAAACAACAATGTTTGTTTATAAGAATGAAATGTTGTATTTTAGGGTACAGTCGAAACTGCAATTTGCGGTCACCCACCGGGAATAGCGGGGTGACCCCTCAATACAGGTTCCAAAGTAAAGGAGTCAAACGCGATAAAAAAAAACGCCATTTTGTCCTAACAGTAAGATTGGATGAGCGCTTAATACGTTGGTCAGTGTATCCTAACAGGTCATTTTGTCCTAACGGTTACGATTGGATGAGCGCTTAAGGCGTTGGTCAGTGTGAAATGCGCCATGTTAGGAACAGATTGTCCGTTGCACGACTGCTCCGTTACTTCATATGAATATGAGGATTTCTGTAAGAATTTGCACGTAATAACGATTTTATTTAACAGGAATTTATTTCAATTAGCTCTCTTTTAACCATGACCAGATTTTCAGGTGTCTAAACATTCTTGACCCATTGCTAAGATATCAATTGAAATTCGAGCTTTTTTGTAAGTTTGCTTTTTATGTTTACATAATTGACTTGAATGATTTCTTTTAAAAGTATATCACCTAATTTCGAAAAATTTCGTTTTCCGCCAGTGAAACTGTTAGATTCACTCAAATGTATTTTTGTTGATCTCTGTGAAAAGGCTTTTACGACAAACCCTGACCCCTTTTTCTTCGAATTGCTGAAAGCTATTGAAAATACAAGGAAAGAAGCGCTAGTTCAGAACGAAAACAAAAAGATTTGAAAACAGTCTGTGCAACTGAATAAACTGAATGGGTTTCAGTCTATGTTCATAAAGCTGAAGTCTTCACTTCTTTCTGCAAGTTGTAGAGAACTCTAATTGCATATTCAGGTAGAAGAGAGAAACCATCATCGATCTCTGTAATAACCCCAGTTAATCTTCAACTGTTGTAAAGAATTTCGTTGATTGCTTAACAACTATCGAACTGTTTAAATGTTAGAAAAGGCAATTTAGTTCAGTTGTTGCATTTTTGTTTTTCGATAAGCTTTGAAATCATGTGTTTCTCCGGAAAACCGTTTACGCTCTTCGTCTAATTTTTCTTTTTTGCATTCCATGACTTCTCAATATACTTTTATAACATAACCAAGGTAAAGCGCGCGCTCTGATTGGCCAATTTAGCGTCCCCCATTTGCCCATGGGTGTACGCTGCTGACGTGGGCAAATGCAAAGACTATTTTTCCGCGCGCGCTTGTTTTTTCTGGTCGCGTAAGATTTGTTAATTAAAAGAGAACTCTTTAGCTACAATGTATCAATGTTATGTTATAAAACAAATGGTAAACACCACAGCGTACACTATTGAGTTATGGATGCACTTGGGAGGTTTGCTAAGCACTCAAGAAGCTAGAGTCGCTCTCGGCTATCGCCTCGAGCGACTCTTACGCTTCTTTCGTGCTTAGCAACCTCCCGCGTGCATCCATAACTCAATAGTGTACGCTGTGGTGTTTACCATTTGTTAATTAGACTGGAGGATTTATTTTTCTTAGTAGACAATGCTTTTTTTCCGCTATACTTATTCCCTGTTAGCCGGACGGTTTTCTAATCTTTCTCCGTAGGATGGTCAAAGCGTTTCTTCTCGGACTTTGCGTCTTCTTTGCCGCGCTCGCCTTTTGCAGCAGTCTCAAGGATGCCATGGAGCAAAATCTGGAGGCCAACATGAATCCAGGTAATAAACAGTTACATTTAAAAGTTAAAATTCCTTTCCTTAGAAAATTACGAAAGGGAAAAGACGTCCAAAAACGGTTTTCATGTGAAAAAGCCGGGGAAGGGAAGGGACGTCCTCGGTGTTTTTCATGATTTGCCTCTGTGTAGGAAGGATAGACGGCGCGTATTTTGTGCACACGATCAAAGTTCGCGGGGGAGGCCGAGGTTGGTTGTGTTCAAATCCTCGAGGGAACTCTGAAAACGGGTTTGATCTGAGAATGACACGAGAGTTATTGGTTTGGGATTAATTAAGTAAATGACAACAACAACAACAACAACAACAACATTGACTTTATTTTTTTTAAAATTATAGAAATAAGGCTTTTGTAGCCCGCAGTTAGCAAAGCTATTCTAGGCGGGCTACCTAAACAGACACTGTATAGGCTCTCTCTCTCACACACACACACACACACACACACACACACACACACACACACACACACACACACACACCCACACGCACACACACACACACACACACGCACACACACAAACACACACACACACACGCACACACACACACACAACAATAAAATAAATAAATGAGCAAATAAAAATAAATAATAGTAGTGATAATCATGTTAAAGGTTTTAACTGGGCCAGTCATACAAGGGAGTTTTTAACAGGTCAAAGAGAAAGCTAATCAGTTGAAATACAAATATAAGCTAGAAAGGTCAAGATAGCGCAAGTCAACATTCATCTCCTCAATTTCAAGAATTTTCAAAAGCAAGTGAGTTAGCTTACGTTTAAAAGGTGCTTTCCTTAGCTTACGAATTTCAGGGGGGATGCCATTCCATATTTTCGCACCAACTCTAGAAAAGGAAAACAACTGATGATTTGTTCTCGACTGTTTTATATAAAAGCTTCCAGCTACTGAGAAACGAGTAGAGTAGGAATGAACCTGTTCAGAGTGAGTAAAAAGTTCAGAAATATTGGGAGGAGCACAGCGATTTTTGATGTCATGTAACAGAGAGGCAACCAATTTGAAGTAAAGCATTTTTATCGGCAGAATTCCCGAACCACTAAAAAGAGGAGCACTGTGAGATGTATAATCGGAAAAGTACATTAGACGAAGAACCCGCTTTTGTAAAATGACGATTTTCTTTAGATGAGTATTCGCGGCTTGGCCCCAAGCAACGAGACCATAGGAAATATATATGAAGAGTCTTTCTCATGACCTGATCATCTCTTATCAACATGAATTGAAGCGATTTCGTCAAATCACCAGCCGTTTTGTCGAGAATCAAATTGTTCACTCCCTTAACAAAAGCTCGTTGTTACTGGCTTTATTGGCGATGGGAAGATGGCCGGATCGGACGGGTTGTCGTGAGCCGTACGCCTTTGTTGAATTTTTTTTTAATTTCTTTTGTCCGAAAATGTCAATTCTAATAGGCCATTTCCTAATTACAATTGGTCTCTTTTTCAAAACGAGGTCTGGTGTTGAGCCGTTCGTATGAATATGAGTCCAATTTGCATGTGAATGAAAACTTATATTTATACGAAAGGATGAGAACCAAGACTCGCTTTGAAAAGAGGTCAAAGGTAATTAGGAGTTGGGCAACTATGACCTTGAACATACAAGAACAAGAGTTACATTTTTCGATGCATTGTGAGTTTCCTGCCCTGATTTGAAAGAAATTAAGGAAAAGTTGACGTATTTAACGTAAATAAAAAGTTAAAACAAAATTCTATCCACATTGCTAAAAATAATTCGTTATACACCGAATGCAAATATGGCGTCCAATTTGAGTTGCCATTGTTCTGGGCTGACTAGCCTCTCACACATGTAATAATCCTTTTGTATTTCCACGTGAAGACGAGGCTAGTCAGTCCAGAACAATGGCAATTCAAATTGGATCCCATATTTTCATTCGGTGTATAAGAACAACTTTTAAAGCAAAGGGTGCTTGTAAAAAGTGTCGCAGTAGTCGGTCAAAAGATACGAAATATTCAGCTTACAACTTCCTTCAGGGTTTTTAGGACCCACCGTGGATGTTACTAAAACTAGTAACGGGGAACGGGGAATGGCGAACGGGAAACGGGTGTACAGCGGTAACCCGCCTGAGAATTCAAAATGGCGGAGTAGAGGGAACTAAAAGGGTCTGGCAACTAGTTTTGAGTACGCTCTTCGAACGCGATCGTCGGAGCAAAAAGTATGGATGGTAAGTGTAGGTTTTATCGAAGGATTTTACTTTGAAATGTTGAATGCCTCATAAAGTTAGTTTTTGTCTGGCACACATTGCAGGTTGCATAGAAATCAAATCCTCGGAGAGGTGAGTATCTTACAATTCATGCACAACATTTGAACAATCAATTCAGAACTACAAGCTCGCGGCATTTATTCTTATATTCATAATATTCATAGAGTAATTGTACTGCAAGGTAATGAAGTTTACCTCCAATATCTTCACCGTTACAACCTAGCAATATCAATAATGTTGTAAAGCAAACAGCTGAATGACTGATATGTTGAGTTTTAAATGACAGTTGTTTTTTTCTTTTTTAAACAGTAAGTTTTGTCGCTTAAAATGATTTCTTATGAAATTGAAAACAATGTCTAAGAAGGAAAATGCTATTTATTACAGTAAAAGACAATTTTAACCTGGATTGGTAGACCTTCATATTCATATTTCATATTTTTTCATATTTTAGCATGTCTTCAAAGCTTTTTTGAGGGCCTTTCGAAGATTAAATGTTAAATTAAATGTTAGATAACATGTTAAATTAAATGTTATTAATAGTTCTGTTAATGTTTGATTTGTCTATCGTTTACATGGAAGTTTAGGGGTCGATACAAAGATATGTTCCTGATGTTATTTTGCGGTAAGGTAAGCAGATATCGGGAGATGACAAAACGCGGAGCCCTACTCCATGGAGTACCCTATGGAGTACCTTAATGAAGTACCCCTAAAAGTCATGTATTGGTCAAATAAAATATTTTATGAACATGGTGGATCGTTTAGATGTACATATCCTAAAATATATTGAGCTTACCAGCTCTCCGAATGTCACAGCTCGATACAATCCAGTTTTTTGGGGGACAGTTGACTAGGGCTCTCAGTCTTACTGGTTCCTCCATTTTGGTTTTACCGCTGTGTAATGAGTCCTTTGACGAGAAGACAAACAACTCCATATGATGAACAAAACCCACTGTTTTGATTTCAGCACGAGGTAAAATATTTAAAGTGCACCTACACTCAAAAAATTTTTTTCGCTTAACGAAGTAAGCTTATTTTTTTGAGTATTTCTGCGCAAAAATTTTTTTATTTGCTCAAATCTTCAATTTTCTATGCCCAGTCAAAATACGGAAAATCGGCCGCCATCTTGCCCCACGACCGAGTTTAAAGAAGAATGGCTCTAGCGGGTAATGTGACGTCAAATCGAGAACACGAAAGTCTGCATCTCACACATTTTCACTTGTTTGGGAAGATTGTCGTCGATATCGTCCGAAATATGCCGACTACGTGTGTTGTATGAAGATTGTATGGAGCGCGATACCCTCTTGCAAATTTCGCACGTTGCTACATCCTTCTACAACACACTTAGTCGGCATATTTTCGGACAATTATCGACTACAACCTTCCCAAACAAGTGAAAATGTGTGAAAAGCAGACTTTCGTGTTCTCGATTTGACGTCACATTACCCACTAGAGCCATTCCTCTTTAAACTCGGTCGTGGGGCAAGATGGCGGCCGATTTTCCGTATTTTGACTGGGCATAGAAAATTGAAGATTTGAGCAAATAAAAAAATTTTTGCGCAGAAATACTCAAAAAAATAAGCTTACTTCGTTAAGCGAAAAAATTTTTTGTGTGTAGGTGCACTTTAAGCTTACTGCATTTCCCAGATCAACAACCCCAGTCGGATTTATTTGCCGACCCGTCACTTTTTTTTGGTTTGTTTACATACCTCAATTCTATTGCACTACAAATAGATGGGCGAGGAGAAGCTCAGTTTAAAGATAGGGATTAACTTTTTAAGTCTCAACCTACAAATGTAAGCTTGTATCCTCTTCGTTTCGCACATTTAAGAAACCCATGAGGCCATGTGTTACTAGATGGAGCGCCACACTTCTTACAGACGCCACACATAAACAGGTATTTTGGAAGACGTAAAACCCGTTGCAGAATGAAGGTTGTCCCTCCTTTTGACCTCTTGAGGATTATATGAAAATAGATGGTAGTCGGCCTATTAACGATAACGTTCATGGATGCTAGCAACATTAAAGCCTTCCATTGGAAGTTGTCAGCAGTTTAATGTTAATTTCAAGATGGCGGTCAATTCGTATACTACATCGAACTGCGACAATTGGAGAGCTGACAAACTCAAAATATATCAGGATATGTACATCTAAACGATTCACCATGTTCATAAAGTATTTTATTTGACTAATACATGATTTTTAGGGATACTCCATCCAGGTACTCCATGGGGTACTCCATGGAGTAGGGCTCCGCGTTTTGTCATCTCCCGCAGATATCTGCATGTTGTAATTTCAATAACTAGGCTGGTTATTACGTTTCCTAGCTCATTTCTGTTAAGCTAAGATATTACCTCCTTGCTACTTATCTGCGAAAAATTCTGTTGGCCAATGCAAACAACCAACATACCCAAACTCTGCCAAAAGATGCAGATTTTAGGAAGGAAAAACAAAGAGGGACGTCAGAACAAATGTGGCAGTCACTGCAGAAACGTCTTCGAATTCTAGCCTCGGAATACTCATCCTCGGAGACCCAGGGGCAGTGAGGCGATTTCAAGCTAAGGGCAGAAGAGCCCCTGGGGACATTGTCTTACAAGACTAGTTCCAAACGGTCGCAGTCGTTCTGGCATCTGATTGGTGCCAGAAAATCTTTGTGTTTTTCTGCCCAATCAGAGGGAAGTGTCGTTTGGAGTCCTTTCGTGTGTTTTAACACGCACATATACAACAAGCTCTGTTGCTCGCAATGTTTGTCTCGGTCGTGCGACGAAGCTTTGCGCGAGGGGAAAAGTTTCAGTCTCAACACACAATGTAAGAGAAATCGATCAGATTGTCTGCGAAATCTTACCGGAAATTATACTGAATATTTTCGCAGGTATCACAAGAGAACGAGTTTAAAAGTTTGCGAGGTTCGTTTTAAAACATAATAGTTGCAGGCATTGATATGTCGCATTAAACGTTAGATGAGATGTAAGCTTAAATATTTTTAGATTTTTTGTACAATTTGTTGTGACTGAAACTTTTCCAAGCCCGTGAAGTTATTTCGTCGCACGGACCACGCAGGTATGTCAAGCAACTGGCGCTTACGTAGCTTTCTGTGCGCGCCAAATTCTAATCGTTGCTTTGCAGTAAAGTCTTTACAATATGGCCAAACTTGCAGAGAACGTTAAGTACGTGGACGACCTCCAGCAAGCGCTTAAAGAAAGCTTAGCTGTGTTTCCGATTAGCTAATTAAAATCTGAACAAAAACTAATCATCGAGAACATCGTGGAAAGGAGATATGTTTTCGGACAGTTACCGAAGGGGTTTGAAGAAAGTTAATCTTTCAACTGCTGCGTTGAGTGTTCAAATTCTTGAGCTCGAAAGGCCACGGATCCTCCTCTAGTCCCTTGGTCATTGCCACTTCACCTCTTTTGTCGATAGTTGAAGACCAAGTTAATTACCTTTGATCATTGGGAATCGATGCTGCTTTCATTGGGGAAAACAAAACCAAAGACAAAGAAATATTGGATGGAAAGGGCGAGCTTGCCTTATTGCAAATGTCAGCTTCGTACAGGGTTATCTACCCACATCTAATAATCAAAAGTTTCCACGTTCAGCTTTTCTTTTTAATTTTTCAAGCGAAGATTAGATTAGATTTTGGCCGGGCGTGCACAAAAAAATGCGTAAGCGCCAGTTGTTCGACATACCTGCGTGGCCCGTGCGACGAAATAGCTTCACGGGATTGGAAAAGTTTCAGTGACAGCAAATTATACAAAAAAATCTTGAAAGATTTAGGCTTACATCTCATCTAACGTTTAAAGCGGCATATCAATGCTTTCAACCATTGTGTTTAATACGAACCTCCCAAACTTTTAAACCCGTTCTCTTGTGATACCTGCGAAAGTATTTAGTATAATTTCCGGTAAGATTTCGCGGACAATCTGATCGATTTCTCTTACATTGTGTGCAGAGACTGAAACTTTTCCCCTCGGGCAAAGATTCGTCGCACGGCCGAGACAAACATAGCGAGCAACAGGCTTGTTCAATATGTGCATGTTAAAACACACGAAAGGACTCCAAACGACACTTCCCTCTGATTGGGCAGAAAAGAACAAAGATTTTCTGGCACCAATCAGATGCCAGATCGACTGCGACCGTTTGGAACTAGTCTTGTAGGACAATGTCCCCAGGGGCTCTTCTGCCCTTAACTTGAAATCGACTCACTGCCCCTGGGTCTCCGAGGATGCGGAATACTAGGCTTCGTGGCTTCGCCTGGGCAATAGTTAAATAAAAGCGAGTCGTCTAATTTCGCTGCAAGCGGCGACATAGCGATAAAATCAATGTTTGTAAACATCGTTTACTCCGCCATTTTGAATTCTTAGGTGGGTTACCGCTGTACACCCATTACCCGTTTACCGTTCCCCGTTTGCCGTTCCCCGTTTGCCGTTCCTCGTTTGCCGTTCGCCGTTCCTCATCTGCCGTTCGCCGTTCCCCGTTACCACTTTTAGTAACATCCACCCACCGTTCGCCATATGAATCCAAGTACACTGTTTGCCCTGTTTGTGCATTTGTTAGCTTGCATACTCCACGACAAGTTCGAAGTAATGTAGATTCCGAGATCTTTAACTTCAGATACAGCTTTCAACTGGTTACCACATAAATAGTATTGAGGACTTGAGAAATCATTCTTTATAGAAATGCGCATCGCTTCGCATGGTAGATGGATGTCGCTTTGCATCGCATGGTAGATGGATGTCGCATCACTCGCATGGTAGATGGATGTTATGGAAAGCCATGATGGACAAAAGTGGTCGAGAATTTTCTCTTCGAGTCGAGAATTTTCTCTTCGAATCGAGAATTTTTTTTCGAGTCGAGAATTTTCTCTTCGAGTCGAGAACTTTTTCCGACTCGAGAATTTTTCCTGACTCGAGAATTTTTTCTTCGAGTCGAGAATTTTTCCTGAGTCGAGAATTTTTTCTTCGAGTCGAGAATATTTTTTTCCCCGTGTCGAGAATACCCAATGTGCCTTGCTATCCTATCCCTCTGTTTTGTCAAGCAACATGGCGGCCTGGAAGTCACGGTCATTGTGTGCTTGTGGCCTTTTTACACGCCGTAGTTGTTCTTCAAGTCACTGAAGGTAATATGGAGGACCTGGAGAGGTTTCTTTCGTCGATACAAGATTGTATTTGCCGTATAGAACAAGAAACAGCTCCTGACAACTATGGAAATATGGAATATTTACACGGTCGGTAGAAGGCTTTGTTCAGATTATCGCGTCGTTTTCTTTGGTTCTCGCAAATGTGCAGGGCTTTCTGGAGATAAAGGTGCTGATTGAGGATCTTTTGCAATACCTGCGGGAGTTACTTTACCATAGCAAAGAAAAAATTGCTCGTTATGTCGAAGATAGTACCGAGTTTCGTAATGTACCTAAGTTCCGAGAAAGATGTTCATTAGGTAGACCAAGATACAGCGTAACAGCAGAGCAAATTGAAGTACTTCGCCGCACCGGTATGCAGTGGACAGCTATCGCAAAGCGTCTTGGTATAAGTACCAGAACTCTGTCCAGAAGAACAGAATTAGGTATAGTTGATTACAGCGATATTGATGCAGAGGGCCTAGATAGGAATGTAAGAGATATTTTACGATTAACACCATTTTCTGGTGAAACGTACGTACCAGGAGCTTTAAGAGCACGAGGCATTTTTGCTCAGAGGTGGAAAATCCAGGAAGCCTTACAAAGAATTGATCCTGTAAACCGTGCCATTTGGTGCAGATATTCAATTCAAAGACGTCTCTAGAACGTTAAAAAACCAAATCATTTGTGGCATATTGACTCAAATCACAAGCTGGAGGATTGTTTTGCACGGCTGCATTGATGGGTATAGTAGAGCAATAGTTCACTTGAAGTGCTTCACTAACAACCTAGCAAGTACAGTCTTGCAGTGCTTTGTTAATGGCATACAGGAACTGTGGACTTCCATCACAGGTAAGAGGGGATAGGGGCGGGGAAAATATAGATGTAGGTGTTTCAAACATTTCATATCTGTGGACTTTATTTCCCACAGTTTGAGACCTCTGACAGTCCATTATGGGTGCTACTAAGATATTGGGTAATCCCACCTTGTTGTAAGTACCTTAATAATGTACCTTTCATTTTTTTAATACTCTGTAAACAATAAATCTGTTTATCAGTTGGACTTTTTATCTAGCTTTCTGTAATGCTGAAGAAATACGTGAATACATTAAAAGTAGTTTATAGACTATATTCATAAATGGCGGCTGTTTTATTTGTCTTTTGTTGTTATGCAAATTAGCCCACCCAGCCTGGTTTGCATATCCTAAATTGAAAAAGAATTCTTGCTGTAATGTGAGGCTTGGAAGGCTAATTTGCACAATAACAAACGAAAAATCAATCAGCTGCCATTTATGAATAAGGTCTATGCAGTGAAGCAGATCGCTGTCAAATACACAATGAAAGAAGTTCAGAGGGTATTTATTGAATTTTTTTGGGTTTCCTTGGAAAGCCCAACTTTCAAACTGTCATCCATCCTCGTTGTCTTTTTCTCCCAAAAAAGGTTCACTTTTGGCGCCTCTGCTCAAGACCTATCTATCAAGCTTGCCCCCCCCCCCCCCCTCGGGTTGTTATAAGACTGCAATTCAATCTGTCTTGTGACCACTGAGGTATAACCCATCTGTGGGGATTATGATAATATATCACAGTAATAACAGTAAACACCGAAGGGAAAAATTCTGCTGTCCATCATCCATTTGTAATGACTAGAAGCCTTGGACATTTGCGAGAACCAAAGAAAACGACGCGATAATCTGAACAAAGCCTTCTAACTGATCGCGTAAATATTCCATATTTCCATTGTTGACGGAAGCTGTATCTTGTTTTATACGGTAAATACAATCTCTTATCGACAAAAGAAACCTCTCCAGGTCCTCCATATTACTTTCAGTGACTTGAAGAACGACTACGGCGTGTAAAAAGGCCACAAGCACACAATGACCGTGACTTCCAGGCCGCCATGCTGCTTGACAAAACAGAGGGAAAGGGCAACAAGGCACATTGGGTATTCTCGACTCGGCGAAAATTCTCGACTCGAAGAATTCTCGCCTCGGGAAAAATTCACGACTCCAAGAAAAAACTCTCGAGTCAGGAAAAATTCTCGAGTTTAAGAGAAAAGTTCTCCACTCGAAGAGAAAATTCTGGACTCGAAGAAAAAATTCTCGACTCGATAAGAAAATTCTCGATTCGGCGAAAAAATTCTCGACTCGGGGAAAAAATTCTCGACTCCAAGAGAAAATTCTCGACTCGGAGAAAAATTTCTCGACCACTTTTGTCAATTATGGCTTTCCATGGGATGTTGCATCGCTTCGCATGGTAGATGGATGTCGCTGCGTGGTCTTATGAACTGAAGCGAAATATAGTTAGAAACTGAGCTATTATCAAGACACAGTCACGCTTTTGTTGAAGAGAAATGACCGATTGGGTTTCCTTTTCCGTTTTGATTGTTTGCATGTTTTTTTTCGCATTATTCACTTCTCGCTAACATTTTCAAGTCGTAAATTGACGGGTGAGGTTAAGTTGATGTATTCGTTAGATAAATTTTAATAACTAAACGAGAATTGATAATATAAATATGTTCTGTTGTCTCACGAGAAAGTCACTAGATGTAGAACGCGACGTTTCGACTGCTCACAGAGAGTTATCCTTTCAGTGATTATTGTTGGCCGTTTTCAATCATGCGACTAGTTTAATGATGTGGAACCATTGCGAACCATTGCTTTTCCGTGTGTTACGATTCCTCGATTTCGCTTCCGAAACTGACTTGCAGAGATGCTTTTGTTTGTGAAAGTTACTTCACATTATTTTTATTCGTCTTATTCTAATTCCTCTTGTATAGTTTCCTTCCACTTGAGATTACAAAAAATTAGAGCATTGGTTTTTTTTTTCTTGCCTCTCTTGCCATCAGTAAATCAATCACGACTGAATTCGAAAAGGTGTAATCTTGTAAAATACATGACGGGTCTTAACATCTTCCCTACCCCCTCCCTCCTCTGGGGCAAGCTCTCCGATTCCGAGCAGAGCAGGTGAGGAGGGGGGTCCTCTCAGGTCGGCGTTTATTCTTTCTACCAATATGGCCTTCGAGGGTGGAAGGTTGAATTTTGAGGCTACTTTAAGACTGACTGTTAAATATTTGAAAGTAACGGTGCATTGTTATTTGACGCTAGAGTCTAAATTCCTTGAAATGAAGGAATATTAATGAGTGAGTCAGCCTGGTTCAGCTTATACTGGCAGAGAAGCCATATGTGGCCAGCACTTTTTGTCCCTGCCGAAATGTTACGGTGCAGGGAGATCACGAGGTATGTTTACTTTGTATTTAACCAAAGATGAATGTTGAGTAGCTAGTATGTTGTGCAAACTACGCTTCGTATATTTTAAACCCATATCATACTTCGGAGTAAAATTGACATCGATGGCAATTTCTTTCCGGTTCAAATTAGATTTTTGCGATGCAGTTGTGTTTTATCAAAGCACGAAAAGGTTGAAAGTAGTTTTTTTTGTAACGTGGAAAAATTGCAAACTAAACAGATGCAATACAAAAAAAAAACTGTCGTATCTTCGCAAATGTCTCGCAATCGTGCATGATAATCTCCTACTTTGGTTGGTGCGTAAGCAAATGTTCATCTTAATTAACTTTTGACCATATATAAACAGTAGGAAATTGACCCATTCATTCCCAAGATCTCCTGAAGTATTTCTCTTTTCGGTCTGTCACACAATGTTTGATTCGATCAACGACAATGTTGAGTAAATCATAAATTGATTTATCAAAGATCTTTTTGTTTCAAGATTTTTACCAACATGTTCACAACTGCATGCAAGTCTTACAGAAACTGATCAGAGGTTTTTCTATTTTTAAAATAGTCCAGTAACCTTTTCTAGCTTTTGCAGAGAATAAGTACCAAAATGAAAAATCTATAGTTAAGTATTTTGATAGTTTATTACAAGAATATGACATATCTCAAATTAATTATAAACTGTAATTCACTAATAGCTCAAAATCGGTCACTTTTCTCAAAAATTCATCTTTAAATATATATTTTTTTAAGTTACTTTGGCATCAAAGTGATATTCATTATAACATATTTAGCAAAACATTCCCTAATTTTAATTCTTGTTTTATGAAAAAATATTTTCCCAAGATGTATAAAATTACATTTTCAATCAATAGTTATTCTATCCTAAAACAGACGATAAAAACTATGTGTTACTATATACTAAAGTTCATGAGCTTTGTGGTCAAACTGACCCTGGATATGACAGCTTAAAATAAGCAAAACAATTTCCTCACAGGAATTTACTGTTTAGAAAATATCTCTTAACTGTAACTTTAATTTTGCACTTACAAGAGATTTTATATCACCGAAAACCAACTTTCCTCCCCATTTGAATCTACTTGAGATGTGTTTAAAGGTTCTCCAGATTGATCAAAACCGAGGATGCGTCGTTTATCTTTGAGATAAGACTTGAAGTAAAACAGCTCACTGCCAGGTTCCCTTGCCACCTTGTAGAACAGCACCTCTGGACTGTCTTCTCTAACTTGTTCAAGATTGTTGTATTGGCTTGGAGGTTTAGGAAGATCCTGTGGACAAGAGCAGTCAGACTCTGTGTTAGAGCAGCTCAGGAAAGGTCAGCTGTTAGTGACAGTAGCTATCTCAGTGAAGCTGACCCATGATTCCCAGAAGTGATCAACAAGCATTAACTACTAAACAGGTAATGAGAGTACTCAAATTTATCAAGTAGAAGTTTGTATCTCAATGTAGAATCAAATTATTGCAACTGACTCACAATGGAATATGTAGGTTCTGGGAGTGAGAGAATTCGTTAATTAGACTATGAATGGTTTTCTAGGAAAAACAGTATCAGGGATCACTGGATCAAGGATCAAGAAGCGAGGATCTGTTCAAAATAAATCAAATAAATTGAATAAATTAATGGGCATGATTAATTGTTCATCTAGGTGACTCAGTCAAGATCTCCCGTATGCTAAAGCAAAAATAAGAGAAAATACTAAATACTGAGAAAGCCATACCACTTTGTGCAATTGTCAAGTTTTGCCTATTGACCATTAGGACTGCTATTGAAGACTGACAGCTACAGAGCGGGTTTAATTGTGCATATGCTATATTCACAGGTGATTGTGTCTCTGACTTCCGGTACAATTTCAAAACACGAAGCCGTTTTTGGTGACTGCCGGAGTGAACCGCAAATTTTCAGCTGCTTTAACTTCATCTCTTCAAATTTTTACTGACCTCGTATCCTTAAAGAAAAAGCAGGTGGAATGCATCTGAAGAATCACTTGCTTAGAAGAGAACGCTTTAGTAATTTTTCCGGTGAAATTTGACGAGAGACGTGATTCGGAAAGTGATAAAATTGTATCGCCCCACTGAGTTGTTGTTGTGAGTCCCCTGGAGTATATATGGAGGCAACAAGTCGAAAATCTCATGAGCACACACTGGAGAATTGAATCAGTTCTTAGTTTTATTATTATCTTTTTTTAAAGAGAGTACCTAATGATTAATGAGAAAGATTTCTTTTTTCTTTTTTCTGTCACCAGTAAGCAAAATAAAGGACCTTGACGTTTGTCGATGCTATGTTTCTCGATAGCTTTAGCAGTGGCACCGCAACAACGGTTAAGCATGGTGCGCAAAAGCAGAAGTGCTTCAAAAATCTGCAATGATTTTGATGACATTACTCTTGCACTGTACATGTAAATCATGTTTTTCTGCGAGCCGCCAGAATTTCTGGTGATTAATATAGCATAACAAAAGATAACATCGCTGTTGACAGACAGGCGTTGATTTTTACTTTAATCGTGTATCTCACTCTCTTATCAATGATAAACAATACAAACATTCTTGCTAACGACAGACACAATTATGCAAAAGTGGCTTCATGTTTTGAAATTGCACCGGAAGTCAGGGACGCAATTACCTATCGACACTCAGGATAATCTAGACATTTCCTGTGAATATAGCACATGCACAAGTAAACCCGCTCTGTAGCTGTCAGTCTTCAATAGCAGTTCTAAGAGTCGGTAGACGAAAATTGACACTTCCACAAAGTGGTACGGATTTCTCAGTATTTAGTATTTTCTCTTACTTTCGCTTTAGCATACGGGAGATCTTAACTGATCGAGTCACGTAGATGAGCAATAAATCATGCCTATTAATTAATTATTAATTAATTAATCATGCCTATAAATTAATTTATTTAATTCATTCTGAACTGATCCTTGATCCGTGATCCTTGATCTGGTTTTCCCAGGAAACCGACTATGAACTCAAGATTTCTATCATGCTACGGTTTTGATTACAAAGTAAGTTCAGAATGGGACTTAATCAATATTTGTCGAGTTTTCCAGGTTAAGTTTCTGGGTGAGTAAGTAGGATTTTTGCTCATTTAGCTCATTAAATAAAATGTCCAAGACAAGGAGATACTTGATATTTGAATTTTTAATGTTAGCTCCGACATGAGATAATTAACATGCAATTTTCTGTAATCGTACCTTGGCAATGACAGTGTCATTGTCCTTGTTTATTGCCACAACGCTTCCACTTTTATTCTCTAAAATGACAACTTGATGAGCTTTTCCATTTGCGTCAACCTCCTGGACAGCGTGGATCTTAAAACGAGCTGTTGAAGAATATAGTAATAAATGAGACATTTGTTTAGTAAACCATACTAATAAGTAAATGTTCACTGATCAGGTATTTTTACGAGGCAAGAAACTTTCTTTTGTACTTATTTGTCCCTTATTTGGACAAGTCTAGAGCTTCTTTTACCTGTGACGGTGATGTTCAGTAAGGCGAAATAAGATACTAGTCACCGACCTCGTTCCCAGGGTCTCTCATCCTCCCGCCCCTTGGAGCGAGTGAGGATGTGTTTTGCACTTCACTGACAGATGTTTTTATTCGAGCATTTTTTTGTTTATTTAAGATAAAGCATTTTTTGTTCATCTGAGATATCATGGGCTGTCAAGATTAGTTGATATACGAGTTGGATTAAGAAAGCAGCAGTGGGGAATCCGAGATCAGCTTGAAAGGATTGTGCTTCATTCGAAAAGTGTGTTTTCTGCCTTTGTGCAAGGACTGGAAAATGTCGCGTCTCAAGCAGGAAAGAATACTTTCTTGTCGCTTCTGTTTTTGTGATATCCGATATAGGCGGCCCTCGCGTGTATTTTTTGCTTTCAGTTGACTAGCTAGCGCGTTTACAGGATAAAACTTGCTGAATAAACTAGTTCAAAACATTGGTAGACTCCGAGGACTTAACATTCCTGGTGAATCTTCAAAACCATTAGTACCCGAACCCATAGTGCGAAACAGAATGTTTTGTTCCCTGTGAACTGTGCCTTCTTCTGTTTCTCTAAGAAGATCCCTGATTGTACATTAGCTGCCACTATTTCTGTAGTTTTGATTGTAAATATATTAGGATCATGCTTACTTTTTTGGTTCTCACTGATTGCATTAGATAATACAGATGCACCATTCACCCACAAGTAGTGACCTGGAACCAGTCCAGTTTCATTTTGAGAGATAAGCTGATGATCTTCAGTGCTCCATTCTCTGTCATGTGTGTCAATGATTCTCACATTTGTCTGTCATGGGTTAAATATGTCATTTATTACATACATCATTCTACAAGGGTATGGCAGGGACAATGGCTAAGGGATGATAGGAGATGTTGCTGGTAAGAATTTCGAAGGGTACTAAGGTGAGGGGGGAGGGGGGGAGAGATTTGGAATCAAAGGGTGTTTAAACGCCAAGTAACCCATCTAGCTGGAGCTTATCCCAGTTTCTGTGGCATAACTGACAAAGAATACGACTCCTTCCCCTGGATGGTATGCTAGTCTTTCGTACATTACCTCCCCCCCCGCCCCTCTACTGCCTCCTTTGAACGTGTTGGGATAATTTCTATAGTAAGAGACATGGTAGGTAAACGTCGCCTATCAGGTCTTGCCATGAGCTACGTAGAGCAATGCTGATCTATGGTAACTATAAAAGACTGTTTTCGCATTTGCAATCCCATTTTCATCTGTGCAAGAGCATAACTGTACACGTCTTAAACGAGCCTTTCAATTTCCAATCTACTTTGAGGGAAAAAAAAAAGTTTTAAAAGCCACTAATTGAAGAGGAAAGTAGAATTTCGCCGGAATGAGGTGGCTCAGTTGTTCGATCTGACAATATTCTACGCACGGAGCCGAAGTATTTGACAAGTCTAATCGCAATGGCATTCATTATGCTCAATCAGTGAAGGTGAAGCGAAGGTTTTCTAGAATATTGGAAATCTAAATTGAATATTTGAACTCACCTTTTCCATGTTCTCTTTGGCCTCTATAGCTTTAGAACACCGAGGTCTGTTTGAAATCTGTGGATGTTTAACAGTAACGAGGTTGAGTGCGGGAGCTGTAGAGAAGAATGATCTCGTGACGATAAATCGCTCTTATTTATCCAGCTCGAGCCTGACATTACGTCATCGATTGAGAGGGGAACTTTCGACTTTCGTTTCCCACTTCCGATTCCTGTACGAAAGCAAGACAAAGTTTCCGCCACCGAGTGAGATATGAATTGGCGAAGACAGCGCTATGTTATATAGAACGCCTAAAGTCCGATGTACAGAGCGGCATTTCCCTCGAGGTGCGTGACACATCACTTTCTTTGGGGCATGAAAAGCTTGGTTCGGAAGGCAAAGATTTTTGTTCTGTTTTCTTTCGGTTTGACAAGGCGTGTACTGTTTCAAATTAACAGCAAAGCACGTATCACAACATTTCCTCCTCTTTCAATTCTTGGAATTTATCCTGTTTCACTGCTCCCCAAAATAGTCGGCAAAGCTGTGAAATATAGTAACATTAACGATATTTTTTAGGTTTCCGAATGTTCGGTTTCGATCTTTTTTTTTAATGCACGGTTCGTGTTTCTTAGCTAGTGCCAAGGCTCAAGTCTAGACAACAGTTCACTTTTGTTTTATTTATTTTGTTTACTCATATCGTTAAAGTCAATTATTCTAGGAGGGGCTAGATAAATTCTTTCGGCCAATCATAGCTTAGCTTCTAAACTGAGAATGCAAGGTATTTTTAAAAATGGCACGAGGAAAATTGTTGATAAATTTTTTCCTATAGTTGATTTCCCTCCTTTCCGGCAAGTCAAAACAAATCTGCGGAAGAAAAACAATTGATGTCACCACGTTGCGGGGAGTTTTTGGAGCGACGTCGATGCACCGTGGAAGCTTCATGAGACTAAGAAGCTCTCGAAAAGTAGGGCGCCTCGCTTAAAGAGCCTCCCGTGGCGCGTCACTGACTTCAGTGTTTTGACTCGCGCGACGCACTTCGTCGAAAAGGAGGGACTGCTCGCGGTCTATTCCTTTAGTTCGAGAGTGGATAGAAAGCTTTGTTATTTAGAATTTGAAGACGATTATGTGACGATGTTTTTTTGACACGGGGCTGTTAAACTTCTAAACTACCTCTAGTTTAGTTCAGTTCTAGCTTCTAGTTCCTTGGTAGGTAATTTTATGCTCGCCTTGTGCACTGAATATTTTGTACTGGTTGTAAGTATAGATTTGCAAGCTTGTTCAGCAAAGTAAACTTTTAATGAAACACAGCAAACAGTAAAACCGTTTTACTTTTGAAAAGACTAGGTAATGCGTGAACTTCGACCACAGATTTTCTTTTGCAAAGCATCGAGTTCCAACAGCCCACACAGGGATAAATAAACTCTGTATGCGACTTACGCTTGTCAAGCTGAAACAACAATGTTTGTTTATATGAATGAAATGTTGTATTTTAGGGTACAGTCGAAACTGTATTATGCGGTCACCCACCGGGAGTCAAACGCGATAAAAGAAACGCTATTTTGTCCTCACAGTCCTTAGAAGGAGGATAATCTACAATGTGTAGAGGACATTTGGACTTAAAGAGCCGACACTGATTTCGGGCGACAAATATAGAATAAAATGGACTATAGATATCATTCTTTTTTTGTTTGTTTTTTATTTTCGGTGGTTCTGCTTGAAGTGACCACTCAATACAGGTACAAGACATTACAAGTAGGCCGGTGGGACTCAGTCAAAGGCGAACGCGATCGCCTAAGAGAGTTGAAAATTACAGTACTAAGGGGAAAAAGTTTCGGGACTTTGAGAACCGACTGTTTAAATAGGATAACAGCTTAATATATGGATGAGCGCCTAATACGTTGTCGCTTAATACAGGTTCGACTGTAGTTTGCAGAGAAAGACGTTTGTCAGTGTGAAATGCGCCATGTTAGGAACACAATGTCCGTTGCGCGACTGCTCCGTTGCTTCATTTGAAAATGAGGATTTTCTGTGAGAATTAATTTGGACGTAACAACGATTTGATTTAACAGGAATTTATTTCAATTGGCTCTCTTGGAAACCATAACCAGATTTTCAGGTGTCTAAACATTCTTGACCCATTGCTAACATATCAATTGAAATTCAAGCTTTACTGTTTAGTTTGCTTTTTATGTTTACATAATTGACTTGAATCATTTCTTTTAAAAGTGTATCACCTACTAAAAAATATCGTCAACCTATCATAGATTAATTTTAACTTTTCATTTGCCACTGAGGACCAATACAGGAAAATTTTCGTTTTCCGGCAATGAAACTGTAATAGATTCAGTCAAATGTATTTTCGTTGATCTCTTTATGAAAGGGCTTTTAAGACAAACCTGACACCTCTTTCTTCGAATTGCTTAAAGCTATCGAAAATACAAACAAAAAAGTGCTAGTTTAGAACGTAAACAAAAATATATCATGAAAACAGTCTGTGCAACTAAATAGACTGGATGGGGTTTCAATGTATATTCATAAAGCTGAAGTCTTCACTTCTTTCTGTAAGTTATCGAGAACTCTTACTGCGTTTTCAGGTAGAGGAGGGAAACCATCATCGATCTAATAACCCCAGTTAATCCTCAACTGTTGTGAAGAGTTTGGCTAATTGTTTAACAAGTATCGAACTGCTTGAATGTGAAAAAAAGGCAATTTAGTTGTTGCACTTTTGTTTTTCGATAAGCTGTGAAATGATTTGTTTCTTTAGGAAAACCGGCCGTTTTACGCTTTTCTTCTAATTGTCTTTTGTGCATTCCATCACGTCTCGGTATACTTTTAGCTTAGGGAACCTATTTTTCCAGGTAGATAATGTTTTTTTCCGCTGTATTTATTCCATCCTAGCTGGAACGTTTTCTACTCTTTCTCCGTGGGATGGTCAAAGTGTTTCTTCTCGAACTTTGCGTCTTCTTTGCCAGGCTCGCCTTTCGCAACAGTCTCAAGGGTGCCATTGAGCAAATTCTGTGGGCCAACATGAATCCAGGTAATAAACAGTTTCATTCAAAAGTTCAACTTCCTTTTCTAGGAGGACCACGAAAGGGAAACGACGTCCAAAAATAGTCTTCATGTGAAAAAGGGAAGGGATGGGACTTCCACGGCGTTTTTCATAATTTGCTTCTGTGTAGGAAGGATAGACGGCACGTATTTTGTACACACGATCAAAGTTCGCGGCAAAGGCCGGGCTTGGTTATGTGTAAATTCTCGAGGGAACTCTGAAAACGGGTTTGATTTAAGAAGTATCACGACAGTTCTTTGTTTGGGAATAACTAAGTATATGAGGAGTCTTTTTTCATGACCTGATCATCTCTTGTCAACATGAATTGAAGCGGTTTCGTCAAATCTCCAACCGTTTGATCGGGAGTCAAATTCCTCACTCCATTAACAAAGACTCGTTTCTTATTGGCTTTAATTGTAATGGCTTCGCTCCTATGATTCTGTCACGAACCATACTTAGGTAAGCAACTGACAGTTTCCTTTACAGGATCTTCCCAAATGTTGAGATGACAAGATGGTGGTGACCCACGAATACTGCCACCTCGGTGTTGCCATATCTGGAGTTTGTGACTCAATGAATTGGACAAACATCCAGTTGCCACTCCAAAAATTTAGAAAGTAAGCAAATTATTATAGAGATTTAACAAGAGGACGGGAACATTATTTCAGAACGGGAGAGCGCGCGGAATAGTCTGGACACGACACCATTCGACTTCCGGTGTTAGCGTTGCCGTTCTCCCTAACAAGTTCAGGATGTCATTTCGCTGGTTTTCCCGTCGCGATCAGAACGTTTGGAATTTCCACCAATTGTGCTCTTGTAAATCCATGCAAGTGAGATAATACTGTTTGGGAGTATTTCAAAACTCATCTCCAGGATAATTGAGTACCTTTCTTTATTTTAATAAAATAGAGGGCAAAATTACTGAATGCTGATTGGTCAATGAAGAGGGTATTTTTTTCTTAATAATTGTTTGAGAAGGGGGCAAAATTACTAGCTCATCATTGGTACTCAGGTTGCCTACCAACAGCTTATGCTATCAAAAAGTTGTTGCTGAAGATTTTCTGTAACAATGGCGTCTCGTTTCGAGATAGTTGGCGAGGAATATATCGAAGAATTAAAAGACAAGAGTGAAAACGAAAACACGAGGAAAAGCACGGAGTACTGGAAGAACGTTTTTAAAAAGTGGGCGAATGAAAGAAACTTCTAAGCAAATTTAGAAGATTACGAGAGCGATATCCTCTACCGAACACTGGCGCAGTTTTATGCCGAGTTACGAAAAGAAAACGGGGATGAATATGAGCCCGACTGCCTGAAAGTAATGCAAGCATTACTGGAGAGATATTTAAAATCAAAAGCCTATCCAAGGTCGTGGTATCTTTGTGCAAAAATAAATTTTCATTTAGCTCATTCGTGCGTTTGTGGCCATTGATTCTCTGTCAACTTTAAATGGCTTCCTATAATTATAATTAGTAATAATAGTTTAATATTTATATTGAGCAAATTAATATGTGGATATGATCAAATGCGCATCACAACACTTTTCGGGGGACTTTGGCCTGACTACATCAGCAGTTTACAAACAATCGAAGAAAACTTATTTGAAGATGCCCCCTCCCCCCAATTCCCAGTAAACAGGCCAGACCACATCACAGTGATCACCATCATGGAAATAAACGTACTTATCAAGCTCGATTAGAGAAGAAAAACATTCATGAAGGATTGAAACCTACATACTCAAAAAGTACTCCAGATGGCACATTCTGCCTGGAGGCAGTGGACTGGAAGCCACGCGGTGCATGAGCCTATGTTATAATTCGTTTGAAATGCTTCCAATTATTATTTACTTTTAATTTTAAGAGGGGAGGCGCGGTGGCCTCATCATTGGTGCGCTCGACTCCGGATCGAGTGGTCCGGGTTTGAGCCCCGGCCGGGGACATCGTGTTGTGTTCTTAGAGAGGACACTTTACTCTCACAGTGTCTCTCTCCACCCAGGTGTATTAAATGGGTACCGGCGAATTTAATGCTGGGGGTAACCCTGCGATGGACTAGTATCCCATCCAGGGGGGGGGGGGGGGGTAGAAATACTCTTAGTCGCTTCATGTTACGGAAACCGGAGTTAAGCGCCGGCCCGATGAGCCACATGGTTCTTAAGTAGACTTTACCTTACCTTACCTTTAATTTTAAGCCACCTGAAATAGATTCAATTATCTAAACGTTTTCATACAGATGATGGGGTCACGTGGGCCACCATGACTACAAGACCCATTTCTCTATCGGTAGCGACTGTGATTTTACTCACGTGATGGTGCACGAGATCGGACATTCAGTCGGATTCTGGCACAAGCAAAGCAGACCGGACCGAAACAGTTGCATTCAGGTTATATGGGCGAACGTCCTGGACGGTGAGAATATTCAATATATAGTTAATAAGAACGAACGATAAAATTTATATGAGAGCAAACCAATAATCAGCTTGAAAATTATGTTGGAAGAGTTCTGTTTATGTGAAGAATAGCATTTTTGTTTCTACTGACCTCACTACAAATCATTAACAGCCCCCTCCCCTCCCCCCCGATTAAATGTTGCCTCGAAACGGGTCATGGAATCATGTTACAATATTGTTTCGGGGGGGGGGAGGGGCGAATAGGTTAACTTAACGAGGGAAAAAGAGATGTAAGGGGTTGAAAAAGTCAATTTGTCAACTATTTTGTCGCTGACTGAAGGTGTTATAAAAAAGCGAATCGTAAACTTTCGACCTCGTCGCCGGACGAAGAGTAGCAGTAGAGCAGTGGAAACGTTGCAATCAATACGCTTAACCGCCTCCCGGTTAGCTCAGTGGATAGAGCGCTGGACTGTTGTGCAGGAGGTCGAGGGTTCGAGCCCCAGCCGGACCAACGCTCAAGGTCTTAAAATAATTTAGAAGAATATGCTACCTTTCGATAATATCAAGAAATGGTTGGATATTCTAGTCTTTTCGGATAGGGACGAATAAATGGAGGTCCCGTCTCCTGCAGGGTTAGGGGTAGGAGACGTTAATTTCCCACGCACGAGATTACTGTGTGATGGATGTCCTCCCCTGGGTTGGGATGGGTGGGTTTGTTGAAGCTTAAACCTCGTAGGGGACCCATGTACTATTGTTTCTGCTCCTGTACTTGGTACAAATCCTAAAATAAATAAAATAAATAAATAAAATAAATACAATCAGATGCCTATGATCTGATACAATTGATAGCTTCATTCTACATCGTAAGACAACGATCAAACGTTCATTTATAGACAAAACCACGATGAACAACAACAACAATTTCTGTAACATGGGAGTATATGTTTTTCGAGAATAGAGGGTAAAAGCTTGATTGTTTTCAGTGTTAGTGGAAATCGCTCAACGAGAAATATAATGTTTACAAGCATAGCAGTTTTACCAAATTACGTTTCGAGATGAACGCCTTATCAAGTATATGAATAAAGCAATTTTTAATAGAGTGTCTAAAGCAGTAAATGGTTTGAACCCGGGGGTAACATGTGAAGGTGTAGTCTGATCGTCCGGGTGAGTGTAGTCCTGAGAAGGACTGTTGTCGGTGGCAGTGACTGACGTTTCGACAACCTGTGCGGAAGTCATCATCAGAGTCAAGTGAGTGATTGTTGTCAGTAGAATGTTCTTATTCCAGTTCGTGTGAAATGATCGGTTGGTTTTGCCGTGATGTTACTGGCTGTAAGACTCAAGTGACGTAAGTCGTTCGTGATTGGTCTGTTTCGGTCTGTCGGTAAAGCTAGGTTGTTCTTTTTCGGTCGTTTGTGATGTTTATGTCGTGAATGAGTCGTTTGTATGGGGCGGGTAGTTGTTGACATCTGTTTAGGGGAGTCTGCTCTAAGTTAGTAAACCACAAACCCATCACCACACTACGTCAGTTACTAACCAACGTTAAAGACAAAGACGAACCGAGGAACAGACAGGGAACGATTTATAAGATCAATTGTTCCGACTGCCAAGCCTCCTACATCGGTGAGACTGGCAGAAACCTCACAACAAGACTGACTGAACACAGACGGGCGACGAGGAAAGGTGATGTCAGCAATCACATTGCTGAACACCATCGACTTACCAACCACAACATTGACTGGGACTCTGCGCAATGCCTAACCTACAGCACTGACTATTTTCAACGACTGACTCTGGAAAGCTGGTTTACTAACTTAGAACAGACTCCCCTAAACAGATGTCAACAACTACCCGCCCCATACAAACGACTCATTCACGACATAAACATCACAAACGACCGAAAAAGAACAACCTAGCTTTACCGACAGACCGAAACAGACCAATCACGAACGACTTACGTCACTTGAGTCTTACAGCCAGTAACATCACGGCAAAACCAACCGATCATTTCACACGAACTGGAATAAGAACATTCTACTGACAACAATCACTCACTTGACTCTGATGATGACTTCCGCACAGGTTGTCGAAACGTCAGTCACTGCCACCGACAACAGTCCTTCTCAGGACTACACTCACCCGGACGATCAGACTACACCTTCACAGAGTGTCTAAAGTAGTCCGATATTGTAATTGGTTTTTTTCTGCCCTGTACTTGGCATAGAAATCATACACCGCGGCCTTATGTATTCTCTGAATACTGAAACCAGCAGTGACTTGCAGTAAATGGTTTGGATCCGGGGGTAATATGTGAAAGTGTTGTGTGATCGTCCGGGTGAGTGTGGTCCTGTGAAGGGCTGTCGTCGGTGGTAGTGACTGACGTCTCTACAACCTGAGCGGAAGTCATTACTGACTAACGGAGTAACATCACGGCAAAACTGACCAATCATTTTACACGAACTGGAATTAAAACATTCGACTGACACTAACTATTCGCTTGACTGATGATGACTTCCCCTCAGGTTGTCGAAATGTCAGTCACTGCCACCGACAACAGTCCTTGTCAGGACTACACTCACCCGCCAACTGCACTACACTTTCATAAATAGTGACATGGTCACCTGCATTTTCTTACGCTAAAGGTAGTTTTTTTGGTCTTCTCTATCACCTCTCATTGGCCTTAATCCTTTGTGTACTCAGTCAAAAGGCGCCCTTTAAACATATTTTACCATTCTGTGTTCTACCGTTCAGCCCTTTTGTTATCCAGGCCTCGAAGACGCTTTCGCCAAAAGGAAATGGGGAACTGAAGTTGTTGATTATGGCGTACCGTACGATTTCAAGTCCATCATGCAGTACCCGCTCACGGAATTCTCCAAAAATGGCTAACCCACCATCCGTAAGGTAGTACCCATGAATGGAAAGGTCCCGTATATGGAGCTGAGGGATGGCGACGCGCAACAAACCTGTAATGTTTGACTCAGTACGCGCACAGCGCCATGCTCAATTCTTTATTACGCAACAACACCACAGCCCACGTGCAACATAATGTATGCTAATTATGCTAGCTTAAACATGACAAAACCAATCGAATGTACAAGTGTGAGGGTGAGGAATGTAGAGGGGCGATTTCGAAAAAAACCAAATGTTTTTTTCATTTGTTTACTTCCTACCAACGATACAACTACTTTTGCAGAGGAGCTTTCACCGTTTGTAATTTGTCGTAATCTTAACCATCTTAACCATTGCAATCCACCTCTTGGTTTGTCACGACCTTTCTTGATGGTTCTCTACAAAAAATAGAGAATACCTAAATGTTTTTTTGGTTTTGATATGATTATGCACCACCCAATTTTACTCCGTCTCTCGTAAATATTCAATTCCTGCGGTTGTTTAGACACGATACCTAGTTTATTTTACTCAACAGCGAAACTATTTCTCTCGTCCTTTCTTTAGTTGTCATGCGGAAAAGAGCCATTGATGACTTCAGTTCGTTCAGACCAGTTCCACGCTTCCAGAATTGAAGTTAGTGGTGTTATTTGTGATCGACTGATCATTCTTGTAAAAGTTTCTCTCAGTTTGCTTTCAATGAATACAATCAATTTGGTGTTGTTATGTTGAAAACCGTGTTACATCGTGGCGATACCCTTTGCAATAATACCCCGATTTAGATTAGGACGATGGCAGCTCGGGTAAACCCAGGTTTTTACCAAGTTACCACCATGGAGAAAAGTAATTCAGGATAACATCGGCTATACTACGTTACGCTCTGTGATTGGTCGAGAAAACTCTCGCTACCCTTTTAACCAATCAGATGCAGCATTAGAACCAATCGTGACATTTGCTTGTTGTACTTTGGTTTCGCATTGGCTGCTTGCGATACTTTTTTCATTTTGTTGGTTGTTGTGAACACTTTGGCTCGGTTTTGTGGCACTCAATAAGCCATTTTCGATATATCAAAATGGCTCCGAGGCTTAGAGGAATAAAACAAAAGGAATAAGTATTCATCCCTCCATCTCGATGTGGTTTACTTTGTTTTATTCCCCCAGCCTCGGGGCTATGTTAGAATTTTATTATATCGAAAATGGTTTTGTTTCTTGACATGTTTAGTTTCATGATTTTGTAAACGAACACCATTCCAAGGGTTTGTTCAGATGCAATTAATTTTTCAGTGAGCTGACATCTAAGTGACTTTTTCAAGTTCACAGTTTTTATTAATTCAACAGAATTATTCTCAAGTTAAATACTGCAACTTTTACTGCACTTTCTTGTGTAACTTTGTTCACCAGGCTCCAGTTTGTGCAGGGACGACGCAGGCACATCGAGCTGTCGATAATGGAAAAGTGACGGGTACTGTCAGAACCAACCTGACGCCATGCACATGTGGTATAAAGTCACGTGTAAACTCTGTAGCAGCGGTGAGTACTAATACAATGCACTTGACTTCAAGGCAGCCATATTGTTGAACCAAATTATATAATGGTGGCCATTTTGTAGTCCAAGTCAGTAGAATGGATTTTGAACTCTTTTCATTCATTTTCTTCTCTGTCTCTTTTTTTTTTGAATGCCCTATGTGATAGATTCCTGTATCGACAGAAACGGAAATTGTCCAGCATGGAAGCAGGGTGGAGTTTGTCAAACCGACCCGGACCCGGACATCATGAAAGACTGGTGTCTTCACTCGTGCGATCTCTGCAACGGTTAGGATAATTTTTTTCCTTGGCACCACCATTTTCAACTCTGGTATTCTTAGTCAATTTCACAGGCGCTCTTTCGTGTTAGGTTTTCATTTGGACGCGGAAGTTCGGGTGATGTTGTTTGGCTGTTTAAACTACTCTTCGATAACATCAAACTTAACTTAGTATCTTTAATCTCATAGCACCACCGACCCAGGTTCCCACTCCACCAACTTCTCCTCCCCAAACGTCTCAGCCAACACTATCCACCCAGCCTCCGCCACCTCCAACAGGCACAAGCAGCCCAACTGTACCACCCACTTCCGGTCCATCAGCAAATGAAACAGGTAGGTACATGCCATCCTTAGTTACATACTTAAAAGTAGGTTTTCGCGAAACAACTGCATTGCTGTTCTGTCAGCTTCGCTCTGATGTTCCCGCCCTATGACAATGAAGATAAGTCTCGTTAACTTTTCGCTCCTTACATGTAGCTCCTGCGCTTTAACCTATAGTACAATCCTCCCGTGCATATCACAAATAGCATGTGTTACGAGACGCTTTTTTACTGACGTTTCTCTCAGCGCTTCTGCTCTCTGTACATTGTTTACCGTAGGTCTTCGCTGTGTGGATAAATCAAGCAATTGCCCAAGTTACTCTCTCTCACAATGCGAGCATTCTGGGTGGATATTGAGGAATTGCCGTAAGACCTGCTAAGCGAAACGTGACGCTGGACCTCTCGGACCTGAAGGTTTGTTCGACAGCTAGTTTCATAACCTTATAAAAAAAAAAACTATGGTAGAACCACCCAGTATCAGTGACACATTCGGCTGTGCCTGGTGAACCACATTTTGACGTCATTCGGGATTTATTACTGAACAGACGCAGACAACGAGGAATCTATTTGTTAAATAGTTATTATATGGACGCCTTTGTGATAGAGCCATACCCGGTTGAGTTATTATGGTAATCCCGAGATTTCGCTCGTTTTGTTCCTCTCTGCTCTATTGGTCAACTGAAAAGACTCTGGTCAACCTGACAAGCAATCACAATTAGAACGAAAAACTATTGTCGTTTCTTCACCAGCGTCTACCCGCTCATAAGGAAAGTTCTTTGAAGGGTGTCTTTTACAATCACGCACACTTGAAAATTTCGTCTTTAACAACTTATAAAAAAGGGGGGTTCCACAGTCTCTGGGAGATTTTCAATGAATTAGCATATGACCTGTCCGGCCCCGTTCACGTAATCCCAAAGAAAACCACAATAGAGCAGACGTGTGTAGGCCGGGCCGGACGGGTTGTCGTGAGTTGTAGGCCTTTGCTGAATTTTTTCAACTCTCTTTCCAAAACTGTGAATTCTAATGAGCCATTTACGAATCACTCTTGGCCTCTTTTTCAAAGCGAGACCTGTTGTTCAGCCATTCGTATGAAAATGAGTCTTATTTGCTCGTGAATGAGCACTTCTATTCATATGAAAGGATGAGAACCAAGACTCGCTTTGAAAATGAGGCCAAAAGTAATTCGGAAATGGACAACAGTGAACTTGAACTTACAAAAAGTCATTTCGATGCTCAATTGTAAAACTGGAGAGAACATTTGAAAGCCGTTTCATTTCTTAACAGCAAAAACAGTTCAAAGGATGATGTAAATCATTTATCTTCTCGTAATGAGTAACAAATTGTTCAACTTGAGCCATGAAACTGCGAGAACTGCCGACTTTTTTGGCGAGAAGAGACTGACATAAACATAGGTAACCTCAGAACAAGAACAGAATGTCACAAACAACATTTTCTATCAATAATCATTTATTTCGGCACCTAGCTTCTTCTACCCTCTCTAGGACTAGTATGAATTCTTTGAAGAAAAAATCTTAGTAAGAGCGTCCACCTTACTCTGTATGAAAATGTATAATGCTCCTTAGATGTTTGGTTTTAAATATGCAGACGGCAAAGCTGAATTATGTTTGTCTAAGTTACCAGGTGCAAATATTTATAATATATATAAAATATATATTATAAATGAATATATATAATCACACTTAAATGAATGAATATGTATAATCACACTTAGCTAGTGTGATTATATATATTCATTCAAGATGAATGAGCTGCTCAAACTCAGATTCTATTACGTCATCAGTCTGAGTCACTACGGAGTCACATGAGATGCGCATGCGTGCTGCCGATCAGTGCTTGTATGCTTGCTGATCAGGAAACGTGGAAGGTAATAGTGGCTTGGATTTTCCTTGCATATCAGGCGTTTTGTGTGACTCCTTCGTTCCTGACTGATGACTCATAGAATTACAATCAAACTTCAACTTACAGGTAAGTCTCGTTTAATTTTATAATTATTGTGCATAGGGAAATAATCAGTCTGGCCGGTTATTAGAATAAGAATATGAACCACGAAGAAAAAAAAAAATGTCCGTTAAAGAAGCTACTTTAATACAAAGACTTTTTTAGGGGTAGTCACGAGAATACGTCCATCGGGTGTTGCTGCTATTCCTCGAGGGCTTTGGATATGAGTGATACTTTTGCCTGTGAAGCGACCGTCTAAGGAAAACTGCTGAACTCGATTATTGATCGTATCGCATACAAGAAGATTATTGGAGCTGTCTATAAGCAAAGCATACGGCTTGTTTAATTGTCCATCTTGATTCCCTTTTTTGCCAAATTTGTGTAGGAAGGTTCCTGTCTGATGGAAAATCTTAATACAATGGTTGTCAGTGTCACAGACGAAAAACATGTTTTGGCAAGAAACGCAGCTCATCGGGCGGTTTAGTTTTTCTGGGCCGCTATTTCCAAAGATGGAAATAGTCTCCCACTCATGTGACATCACCTGTATCCTGTTAGCGCCAAATTCGGTTATAACAATGCGGCTCTCCTCATCCAAGAAAACGTCCCACGGGGCAGAAAACTCTCCTTTTCCTACACCAAATTTTCCAAAAGCTTTCACTATAGTTCCTGTCTGGATATTAACCTGCTGCATTCTGCAGTTAGCTGTATCTGCAATCAGTATCTCGTCATCACTGAAAGATGTCACACCGATTGGGCCGTTGAATATCACCGCATTGTTTCCTTTACTTCCAAGTTTTCTCAGGCATTTACCTTCTTTGTCAAATATGTAAACACAGTCTTTATCAAAGTCAGTGACGACAATCTTCCGTGTCGTGTTGACCGCGATTCCCCACAGAGTTCCGATCCGGTCTCCTTCTAATAACTTCAGATCCAATTCGCTGACCACAGTAAGTTCACGCTCTTTCACCTCAACAGTGAAAGGACAGTTAGCAAGTGTATCTCCATTAATCTTTGCCTCAATGTTGTACGAGCCAGGAATTTGGGGTATAAAGCTCACTTCCAATGTACCGTTTTTTGTCTCGCAGACAGTGATTTGTATGACATCTCTAGTTGGTTCTATCGTGACTTCAGTTTGCTGCTTAAGATCAAGCTGGTAACTTATTTCTCCATCAGGTGTTTTGGGGAACAAAATGAACTTTGCTTCTACACCAGCCTGTAGAGTTTGATTGAGTTTCTCTAGAGTGGACTGACTTGCGTCTGCCATGTCTTTGGTGGCGATGTCGCCCAGATTAAAGTTCACAACAGGAGTAGGGTAAAACTTGATGAACGAGGTCTGATGGTGTTGTGCAGCTTGGATTCCTCGAAGTTCTTCGAATCTCTGTTTCAAATTTTGTTTGTTTTGCATGATATCCCAGCTAGAGCTTTTCTGGACCATGTTTTCTGCGAATTCGGCGACTTTGATGTTTTGTTTCGTTAGAGAATCCACAGCCTCCCGAGCTGAGTTGATTCTTTGGAGTCTCGTCACGCATGTTGTCTCGATTGATTCGGTGGCTTGTCGCTCACGCTCTCGAATCTCTGCGATCTTCTGTTCGGCTGCTTGCGTGACTCTGTGTTTAGCGATTTGGGCATTTTCTCGTAGCTTAGAAGCTGTTTGTTGAAATTGTCGAACAATTTCCTTTAAATCATTTTCCCTTGTTCGGCTTATTGCAGCATCCGCCATGATGTTTCCTTTCTCGTTGTCGGCCGCTTCGTCGAGCAAAATAACTTTATGGCTCTTATGATCCGTGACGATGCAAAGATGGCAGATGCAACATTGACACTGAAGGCAGTAAAATTTTGTGATCTCTCTCTCGTGGTACTTCTTGGTACAAAAGGGCTGTCGCTTCAACAAAGCTTCGTAGTCTTGATCTTGGAAGTCTTTTACAGGCATGAATTTGTGTCCCTCGAAGGCGTCGCGCATAATGTCATGTGCGTTCAAACAGTCGGAGCACAGGAATCGGGCACAATCAAAGCAGTAATGGACATTCGAGCTGGTCTTCTTACAGTTGCCACAAGTAATGTTCGTTCCATCGCCACTTTGTCGAACAGCGAGGAGATTCAACAAACTGTTGTGAAAGAAACTGGTTGGCAAGGTCTGGAAGCGATTTTCTTCTGGTAGATGGATTTCAGCCTGACACTCGGGGCATCGGAATTTTCCATGTCTCTGGCTCACTCTAGCGTGTTTTTCCAAACACTGACAGCAAAAGGTGTGAAAACACGATATAATTTTAGGTTCTTTGTAGGTCTCGAGACAAATGGAGCAAGTAACTTGTCTTGTGAGGTTTCTCAGGAACGACTCCATTGTAAGCAATGGACAAGATTGCTTGTAAACACACCCTGAAAAAATTATTGTTTAAGATTCCGAGAAAAATCGCTGCGTGACCTTATGAACTGAAGGTAAATATATTTAGAAACTGGGCTATTATCATGCCACAGTCACGCTTTTGTTGAAGATAAATGACTTTTTTGTTTTGTTTGTTTGCATTTTTTTTTCGCATTATTGACTTCTCGCTTACATCGATAAGTCGTAAATTGACGTGTGGGGCTAAGCTGATTTATACCTTACATAATCTTTTAATACATAAATGAGAATTATCCTTTCAGTGGTTATTGTAGGCCGTTGTACGTCGATCTTTTGACAGTGTAATGACGTAGTTAGTTTTGTGCGTAACAGTCCGGCCTAACTTTGACCATTGCACACGTTTCTCACATGACTTGGAACTCGATCCCTGTTCCAATTTGTTAAAAATTGTGTGTGTATTTGAACAAATTCTTGATTATTGGAGCTAGTCAACAGATTTAAAAGGAACTATTCACTTCTTTCATCCTCCTTGACTTGCAGAGATGCTTGCGTGAAAGTCCGTTCCGATTATATTAATTCGTCTCAGTCTAATTACTCTTGCATAATTTCCTTCCACTTGAGTTTACAAAAGCGAGAGCGTTAAGTATTTTTTTCTTTCCTTCTTCTATTTTTCGTTGGTTTGTTCATCAGCAAATCAATCACGACTGAATTCGGAAAGGTGATAATCTTGGATAAACATGGTTCCCAGGATCTTAACATCTCTCTCCCCCCCCCCCCCTCCCTCCTCTGGGGCAAGCTCTGGGATTTCGAGCAGAGCAGATGAGGAGGGGGGTCCTCTCAGGTCAATGCACATTCTCTCTAATAAATTGACCTTCGAAGGTGGAAGGTCGAATTGAAGGGAGTTTAAAACTGAGTGTAAAATATTTGGAAGTAACGGTTCACTTTTATTTGATGCAGCTATAATATCATTTCCTTGAAATGAAAGAATATTGATGAGTGAGCAAGCCAGGTTCAATTCATATTTGACGGTTTTCAATATTTCAGTTGTCACAATGATTCAAAGATAGAAAATACTTCTCTACATTTTATATTGGAACACCTCACATGCAAGAATCAGGCCAATTTGGGAAGGTGACCAACTTTTTAGTTTCTTTTTAAATTTCCTATGGGTCTCTCGAGCCAAGCCCGGTACCTCGAAATAGTTTTTAATGGTCAAACAAATCTTAAAAGATAGTTTTTATTATTAATTTTTCTATATTTATTTTTAAGTGGCTCAAACTTCCCCAGCGTCCATCCTCAAACATATCACTTGTTGGTAATTTGATCTTTCGCACTGACGCAAATATAAGTACAATTTTGTTATTTGCTCATGAATTCAAGGAATGTCACGATTACCAAACAGTGGAATGAAAAGGATATTATACATTGTAAAGAAATATCGCATCTACCCGCAAAGTACATACACATTTAAGTCAATTCACACAAAATGCCAGTGAATATAATACAAAGATGGGTATGGGTGAATATCCTTGTCAACTCGAACAAGGCTATCATGTTCTTCAAAGGAGTTTACTAATAGACTTGTTGGACGCTGAACAAAGAAATCCGAAGGTCCTCTAAAGGATTTCAAGAAAATACTATTGCGTATAATTTTTTTCTCTTCTAAATCTACAATGAACTGACGCAGAATAAGCAAACAATGGTCTGTACACTGTATTTCTAAGGTTTTGGATTTGAGTCTCAGACGATGGACAAATAGAAGGGAAACAGTTTAATCGTCTTTATGGGAACTAAAACAGTTTTAATCATCTTTATCGGAACTAAACGTTCACCCACCAAAAATACACTATAAGAGTAGAAATTGCGCTTTTCAAAAGAGAACGTAAGCAACTAAGATTAGGAAATGATGTACTTGCTACAAACATGCTCGGATGGAAATGTCGTGACAGCTTTTTGGTTTCGTTTATTCTCATATTGTTATCCTATTTTCATAGAGATAGGGGTTGAATTTCATAAGACAAAGGATACTAGAAGGAAGTGTCCGAACAAATTTGACTGTCTTGTTTTTGAAATGTTTTTTGTCAAAGAACTGAAACCAACGGTAAACAAACAGTTCGAGTCAATTCGAAGAAAGGTGGTGTGACTTTCGCAAGTGGTTTAAATTCTTAAATGAATTTTCCTGCAAAAGGACATCCTTTCGAATGCAACCTAAGAAAGTTCATAATCAATAACACGTAGTTTCGAACTTGCACGTGCAAAGATATTTCTCTACTATCAATATACATATGACACTCAGCACTCCAAGACGTCCAATCAATGGCAGTGGCACAACGATTTTTCTTCCAAGAAAGTTAAAAAAAGGGCTGCCAAGTTGCCAGCCACTAACATCAGTCTTATCAACCCGGTTAGCATGCTATAACTTACTTGCTTCTTCATTTCCACAGGTATTTGACGGTAACTGTGACCACTTCACCCCTGTGATAAACAAGTTCAATCCCGTTAGGGCCCGGTATGTGAAAGTTCTCCCATACGACAATCCGCAGAACTGGATGTGCATGAGACTCGAGCTATACGGCTGTGATTCATAATCAGGTATCATAAATGACCCGTATGTAACTAATATAGCGCGGTTAACTTTTTCTATGCGTTATCTTGTTGACTTCATCAGTTGTTGCGTATAAATCTCGTTTGGACCAATGGAATTACTTTTGGTAAGCTTTCACCTCAACCAATCAGTTTTATGCAAGAGAGAGTTGAAAGGTAGTCGGAAGCTGTCAGTTTCCCTAGAAGCTAACGGAGTTTTTCGTGTCTGAATTGTTTGGACTTCAAATGCATTTCTCAGCTTTCTGTATGTAAAATTGCTTTCCCTCATACAGTCGCCGTTCACCTCTCAAAAAAATGTTTTTTCCTTAAAGCTCTTGTTTTGATGCGTTATGAAACAGATACGTCTCACACAATTAAACATTTTTTTTTTCTAAATTTTAGGCTTCTAATCCACAAGTGAAAAGCTGGCGCTAAAGTTATTTGAGGTTTTAAATACTTCATATAAATTTAAATGTAAATTGTTGCGAACTTGATAACGGAAATAAATAAAGGAAACAATTTAAAGCTGCGCAAATTTACTTACGAATCTTTCACCACAAACATTTTTTTCTGTGTCAGCCTCCACTGTTTGACAATTTCGTTCTATAAGAGCGATCTCCTGCTTCTGTAAGTCGTTGTTTAGCAACCCAGTCAGTCAATTTGCCAACGTGGCAGTGAGCGATTCAGTCACTGATGTTCATTCAAGCAGTCGAAGGTCAGTAAGTCAGTCAGTCTTCGTTTCTTGTTAAGTCCTTTGTATATTAACAAATGGTAAACACCACAGCGTACACTATTGAGTTATGGATGCACGGGGGAGGTTGCTAAGCACGAAAGAAGCGTAAGAGTCGCTCGAGGCGATAGCCGAGAGCGACTCTAGCTTCTTGAGTGCTTAGCAAACCTCCCAAGTGCATCCATAACTCAATAGTGTACGCTGTGGTGTTTACCATTTGTTTTATAACATAACATTGATACATTGTAGCTAAAGAGTTCCCTTTTATTTAACAAATCTTACGCGACCAGAAAAAACAAGCGCGCGCGGAAAGATAGTCTTTGCATTTGCTCACGTCAGCAGCGTACACCCATGGGCAAATGGGGGACGCTAAATTGACCAATCAGAGCGCGCGCTTTACTTTGGTTATGTTATAAAATCAATTAGACACCCGGTTCTTCTTAGAACCCGTTGTCTTTGTTATAAATTACTGCTGATGCAAATTAGCGCGACTAAAATTTTCGTGCAGGATAATGATTAAAAAGCTTTTAATGGTGTTCAGGAGGGCACTGGGCACCATTATTATCACAGTTATCAAGATTTTGTAAATACAATTTTTATCAAAAGAAATTGCATGTGACTATCTTCTTTCATTCAACCATTTATTTTAATCTGAACCTTAATACAGCTGTTAATAGCTACAATACTGGTCCTTCGATTCTTTTGTTTTGCCGGTATAACACCATTTGTAGCTGTATTTATGCGTGTCACAAACGTGCCAGGGTTGGCAGCAGTAATCCCAGTTCTTGTCCAAGTCTATGTAGCACCAGTAGTAATTGTACCCATGGAGGCCGCATTCATGTTCAGCCAAACAGCGCTGGCCTTTCACATTGATGGAAGAATATCTGACTGAACACGAGGTCTCGGTGGACTTGGTATTGTTTGTTTGGCAAGTCTGATGATCCTTTCCGCCATTAAACTTACATTGGGTAAAACAGCATTTGGCCTCCGCCGATTTCGCCCAGTCAGTGTAGCACCACTTCTCCTTCTTGCCATTAAAACCGCAAGTTGAATCTATGCAGCGCTTGCCTTGAATTGTGACATCTGACTCATCTGCTGCAAGATTTGGGACAATCAAATACTCGTCAACCGGTGGCGGAGAAGCTTGGTCGTTCGAGCGTTGCCGCTGAACGTCATCGACTTCACTTAACTTGGGTTCTCTCGGTCGAAATTTGAAATAGGAAAGCCAAGATGGTCCCTCTTTATTGCTCTTGTACTTGTTCTTGTTCTTGATGTTTCTGTTGGGAGCTACATGGTGTAAGCTGGAAGAATTGTGCCCACTTGCCACGATCCCGGGTTTATCGCGGTTTAGGAGCGGCAGGGGTGCCTTAGCGTTATACAGCAATAAACTAGCTCCACTGGAGTACATTGCATTTCTAGCCCTCTCTAGCATTTCAGCGTCTCTTGGTAAATCTATACCCAACTCTATTCGAGCAAGGGAATAACCTTTCGCAGATACGCCGTTGCTTTGTATCAAACTAACTGCCCCCTGGAGGACTTTGCGTTTCTTGAGAGGAATAGTTGATTGTTCCACCCTGCTTAAGTCATTCGCTGCATTTGCCAATCGTAAATTTACGGGAACTGCAACTTGAGCTCGTGCAGTTTTTGATTTTGCTGAATTCTCATTGCAGTCATCTACAAAGATTTTTGCCGCTTGGTAACGATCTTGGGCAAGGTCATTACTAGTAAGTCTTGCCTCTAGTTCACTTACGCTAAGGATGTCCACGTAAGAGTCAGCGACATTTTTTCCGATGTAAGCAAATGAGAACCCATTGTCGCGATTAGCTGAGTTTGAAGCATCGCAACAAACAGCTGTCCAGAGGTAACTGGGACGGTGACTCGATTGAAATCTCTGTTAGCCACGTCTCCTTCCAAGTCATGTTCTCTGTTTGGAATTCGTGTTCTCTGTTGAACAGTTCCTGTCACAAAATAGCGTCTGGCGCCAGCAAAAGAGCAATTGGTCCTCATTGTTTGAAGAGTTACCTCTTCCATTTTCTTCCACGACTGTTGGTTGAAGCAAGGGTCTTGAGGAACGGCGTTTGTTAAGGTAAACGTTGCTGTTCCTCCGTTGCCACATTGGTAGAAGTTTGGATTGAGGTGGCCCCTGTCGTAACCTGTGTTACGGTAGTCTGCGTTGATGGCTTGCACTGTCTTGTAACGTTCAGTTTGCTGGGAAGCTGTCTCCATATTGCTCTTCGATCTTGTGTCAGAGGCTACCAGAAGCTGTTCAATGAAAAACAAAAGACTATAGAAAGAATCATCAATTCTTATATGAAGGAAGCAAGGAAGATCTTAGACAATTTTAATTCATTGAATTGGCAATAATGCTCTTTATTACACGACTCAGGCAGTCAGAGGGCCAATAACTAAAATTAACCAATCAAAATTCTCTATTGCCGGTCAATATTCTCTCAGTATTGGACCGGGCACTGTCCCGAATGGTCCCGAATGGTACCGCACTTGTTTCCCTTTGAACTTCAGTCGTATAATAAATCTCTTATTAACCAAGCTTACTCGGGACCGTACTGGAAGAATATCGGCCCTCGGTCTTTTTTGTACGGACCTCGCTGCGCTTGGTCCGTACTGTCAAGATCTCGGGCCGATATTCTCCCAGTAAGGCCCTCGCGCTTGGTTGATAAGATATATATATATATATATATATATATATATAATTATACCTCAAGAATTAGGTTACTTGAACTTTTACTGCAACTCTGAGTTTCATGCCTCTTGCGAAGCAATCGTCAGGCAACTGCCAGTAACCGTTATTTCTGGCAGTTGCCTGACGATTGCTTCGCAAGAGGCATGAAACTCAGAGTTGCAGTAAAAGTTCAAGTAACCTAATTCTTGAGGTATAATTATCCATAGCTCTAGCCCTGCTATTGAGCACTTTTTAGTAGATGATGATCTCATTCCGCTATTTTGGTTATATATATATATATATAACTAACTGCAGACAGTACTGTTTCGGCCTTCTGGGCCTCATCAGTGCAGTGCTAATGCTAGGATGGGGGAGAACCGAGACGGTCACCCCAAACGACCCAACCTTTGTGGTATCGTCTAAGCCATGCCAGAGTGCTCAAACTAGAGTAAACCAGCGAGCATGCGCATATATACACACATAACCAAAATGTTATATACACACATAACCAAAATAGCGAAATGAGATCGTCATCTACTAAAAAGTGCTCAATAGCAGGGCTAGAGCCATGGATAATAATACCTCAAGGTTTAGGTTACTTGAACTTTTACTGCAACTCTGAGTTTCATGCCTCTTGCGAAGCAATCGTCAGGCAACGCACGACGTTGCCTGACGATTGCTTCGCAAGAGGCATGAAACTCAGAGTTGCAGTAAAAGTTCAAGTAACCTAAACCTTGAGGTATTATTATATACACACATATATATATATATATATATATATGTGTGTGTGTGTGTGTGTAATGTAATGTAATAATATTCGGCTTAACTAAAATAAAAAATACAATACAGTAATACAAAAAATAAAAATAACTGAGCGGCACTTGCACGCAGTTTTTTTTATTTTTTATTTTTTTACTGTTTTTCTTGATTGCAGTTCTGTTGGTTTCAAATTGTTTTCAAGCCTTAATTTTAAAATAAGGCTTCATTGATTAGCAACTTGTTCACTTCATAATTCAAGAGGTCAAATAAATTACATACCTGAGGCTCGACAAACCATCTAGATCTTCTCTCTGCCCCGGGAGAGCCCGTGCAAGGTTCAGGCAGAGTGTAAGCTGAGTACACGGGAATCCTTAGGCTGGTACTGTACAGTGTGGCATAGCGATATGCGTTGTCGTACCGTTGGCAGATGCCCTTGGGTGGATCAGCGAAGCTCCGAGTAAGTCTTGGTGGGGCACTTTTGTAAAAGTATTGCAGGCAGTGGCTAAAACCTTGATCGACTTCAGATCTCACACCGAATACGTTTAACCAAAAAATTAAGAATAGCTGGACAAAGCTGGTTTTCATGACTCTTGCAGAGTGGTGGTCTCTGCATCCAGTTTCCTCTGTGGGCTTCTGACGCTGGTCTCGGCAAGTTATCATTATTGAAATGAATTCAAAGCTATTCAGCCCTTAGATAATGTTAATTAGGTAATACTATTTGTGAGGGATTACCTAATAACCCAAACATTATCATGGCGATCCTTGCGTGGAGATGAGGACAGAGTTCTTCACCCTTCACGATGTCGTGAGGACCCCCATTGCTCCTTGACCTTCGTTTGTGTTACTCACCAGAGCCATAGAAGTCTGGGTGGATCAACATACTAGATAACTCAAAACTTCGTTTTATTTAAGACTTTTTTCCACATTAGGGTATCGCCACAAGTAATAAATTTTTTACACGAACTTTGCGTGGTTCCTGTTGAACGATCAAGACCTTGTGCGTGGGCGAAGTTCAAGAAGCCAGAATGTCTTTGTACTGGCTCATTTCTATTTGAGGCCCCGCTGTAAATAACAGGTACTTATAGTGAGATAGACACTTTTTAACTAATACACTTGTAATTCCTTTTTTTTAATTGTTTGTCGAGGTCGAGACTCACCCGTTTCCCAAAATTACTGGCTTGAAAGGAGCGATCAAGGAAGTCACAACAGAGTTTGTAGCCTCTAAGAAGTCAACAGAACGTACCCTACCATACCATTTCATGACTTATCAAAATTTCTTTTCCATTAATAAAATTTTATAGAGCTAAAGTCAACTTCTAAACTTTAGTGTATATACTTTTGGTTATGTTTGTGTTGAATTGTTATCTACACCTGTATCCTCTCGTCTTTTTGATAATGAATACGCCACTCGTAAAAAAATTGTTAGAGGGGTGTTGAACGCCTTTGATGCTAGCATAAACTGCCTTCTTTGTCCTGAATCGTGGGCGTTTTTTCTATGCTCTAAAGACGTTGAAGGCCAAAATGTCGCGGTTTTAAACAAGAGTACTGGCGAATTGCTGTGCAGTGTAGACAGCGTGATTTAGCGAGAGGAGATCTCTCATTAAAAGCAATATTTGAATTGACTGTTGATAGTAATTCGTGATTGCTCTATTGATTGCTTCATTGCGTGATTGGTTCAGAAAATTCGCGGCACTTTCGTAAATCAATCAGATTCAAAAGTAAAACCAAACGCGACTTGATCAGTCGCGTTTTCCCACTCTTAGCTCTGATTGGCTCGCGTTTTTCCGCTCTTGGCTCTGATTGGCTACTGAGATCACTTATTTTGCTTTTAGGACCCAGACGAAAAGCGCGATTTTAAAGAAAAATGAAGACCTCTATGTTTACCTTACACAGCATGTTCCCCAGCCTTGTATAGCCTTGTAAGATATAAATATGAACAAAATGCTTGCAGTTTTTGACACCATTCTCTTTTTTAGCTATATTGTGGGTGATTCACATTTTTACAGTGGGTCGATCACGGTCGTTTTACGAACAGATCGCCCACATTTTGCATAAACTGCGGGCGTTTTTTTCACGCTCCAAAGATTTGCAAGGCAAAAAAAAAATTGGCGCAGTTTCAAGCATGAGTCGTCATCAATTCAATTCACATGTACTCAGAACGGACAATTACAAGTGATCGGTGGGAGAGGAGGCTTTGAAATTTCAAGTTTTTTAACTCGTCTCCCTTAACTAGAAAGGTTTGCCTGTAATTCACATTTAACGAACGTTCATTGCAAATACCGTAAATCTATAATAAGCGCCCCCTTTAATAAGTTACTCGCCTCTAATAAGCCCCCCTCTAATAAGCCCCTCTTTAATAAGCCACTCCCCTCTAATAAGCCCCCCTCTAATAAGCCACTCCCCTCTAATAAGCCCCCCTCTAATAAGCTACTCCCCTCTAATAAGCCCCCCTCTAATAAGCCTCTCTTTAATAAGCCACTCCCCTCTAATAAGCCACTCCCCTCTAATAAGCCCCCCTCTAATAAGCCACTCCCCTCTAATAAGCCCCCCTCTAATAAGCTACTCCCCTCTAATAAGCCCCCCTCTAATTAGCCCCTCTTTAATAAGCCACTCCCCTCTAATAAGCCACTCCCCTCTAATAAGCCCCCCTCTAATAAGCCACTCCCCTCTAATAAGCCCCCTCTAATAAGCCACTCCCCTCTAATAAGCTACTCCCCTCTAATAAGCCCCTCTCTTTAGAGGAAGAAATTTATCAAGCCCTCCCTCTATTAAGCCCCCCACCCCTCCCACTCAAAAAACAAAAATTCAAAATAATACTCTATGTTAGTAAGTACGATAAAGTTATTCAAGTACTGTAATTTTAGTTTGTCATTTAAAATTGATTATGGTGAGTGATTGATTGATTGATGTTATCATGTTGGCATCAATAGAATACAGTGTACTGAAATTACAGAGCGATGCTTAAAATATAACATGGCTAAACAAGGTCCATTGAGAGAGTTAGATCATAAAATTGAGTTCTTTATTGAGTTTTATATTAACAAGCCCCTCTCACCCCTCCCACTCTATTAAGCCACCCGCACAAAGTACCTGAAATAAATAAGCCCCCCTGGGAGCTTAGTGGAGGATTTGCGGTACTTATTTATCAGCCTTTAACTCCTAAGATCTGATTAGCAATTCTCCTTACTGTCTTCTTTACAATTCTTATGATGTTAGTTCAGAGGATTTGTTATTGGATCAACTAATAATCCCCTAATTTACACTTTTTTTATTCCCATCACTTGTCTGCTTGAAATTGTATTGATATTGTAATGAGAAATTCTATCTTGGTCACTCATGGAAGTTAAAGGGTTGGTAGTGAAGTAAATGATTTATTCCCAAAACATTCAGCCGATGTGTTTCCTATCTTGTGGGTTGAAAATTTTCCTCCCCTTTTCTAACGTCTGTCATGTTGCAAAAAAAAAAAAAAAAAAAAAAAAAAAAAAATAGCTACAGCTTTATTTCAAACCCAGGCAAGAATTAAGCAATTTAGAAAGTAAGCGAAACTAACATATACATTCCACGTGCGTCTTACAAACTTGTGAATTTCCCTCAATAATGGGCAAAATTCTAATGATTAAGCAGTTTATTAGTACGGTCTCGCTGCTTGTGTGAGCCTTGCACACGCGATAAAATACACGAAAACTGCTGAGAAAACTCAAAGAAGAGGGATATATAGTGGCAAGGGAGCGCAAATCACTGCTTCCCGTGATAAGCTGCCAATAAAGGTGAGTTTATAATTTTAATAATTCTTTTCTCGTGTGTCTAGCATTTCGCTTGGTTTGCTTGGCATCAAGTTAATCCTTAGCTTGTTTGCTATTTTATGACGGCGACACTAACAAACGACGAATTTAATAAATGACGAGGTCGAGTCGTAAACTATGGTCATGTTTAAGTCTAGGATCCAAAATTTGTTCGCAATTTACGATGATGAATGTTTCTAGAAGTGCTTATTATTAAGGAGTTTAAGAAAACAATGACGGCAACGGCAACGGCAACGTCACTGAACAAAAGTTTTGATGAGCAAAACAATGGCTGTGCACGTGCGTTATAAATGCTTGTAAATTTCTTTGAGTTCTCTGCAAAACAACAAAATGACCAAACTTGGCGTTTTCAGGAGAACGCGAGCGACGACGACTAATTTTTAAAATTTTTATTTCTTATTTAACGCTGCATTCCATATTCAGTTTTGAGATAGTTTTGACAGTGAAATACAAACTAAATGACTTAAAGTGTACCGCCAAATTCGTCACAGCCGTTCTCGCCTGCAGCACCCCGCAATTACACTAAATAAAACTTTTGCGGTGATCAGATTTACAAAATAGGAGAGAAACAACTGTGAGAGTGAACGAAGTCTTGATGAAGCCATTAATTCCCAGAAGTGATTAACATGTAACTTCTCCCTGTATATAAACATTCCCTATCCAGTAACAGGTAATGAAAATACTCAAACGTATCAGATAGCAGTTGTCCTCTTGATCTAACACAAAATTCTTGTAACTATTTTAGAAGGAAATTTGTAACAGGCTTTAGGGGGAGAATTAACGATTACATCTTGCGAATTAAAGGGTTAAGAATGGAAACATTAATTACTGATGATATAAAACGGAGTTTGGAATCATTTCGTGTTTCAAATAATTCACTTCGTGAAAACACAAGTACATCAGGTTTTATTTCACAAAGTGTGATGTTTATTTAGTTTTCACTTTGTGATACTTTTTCCTATTGATAATAATTCCCAGCTATACAAAACAAACTCAAATGATAATGTAGTGTTTTTGTGAACTTGCTTTCTTTTGGTAATAAACCTTAACACCCAGGGTTTGGGAGATAATATTGTGATAGGACTGAAACAGTCAGCCATCATTTCAATTTCTTTCGTTATAAGTAGATGGCAACTACATATTGGTCATATTTTGTAAGTCGCGTCATGCCGGCGGTCACACAACGATTCCTTCCGTGACGAATTAATTCGAAATTTGCGCGACTCCCTGGCATAAAACGACGCCATGACCGCCTTGTTGGATGAGATGTGTATTTCCGCCATGGTTACCGTGTGATTTTCGCTGAAACTCTGAACATACGTGACAAATACATATTAAAAAAATGATGCTACTTTAATTATTTACAATTTCATTCGCTATTAACATAAAAATTATCATTACCAAGTTGATTTTTTAAGTAAAAATGTGGCAAAAGGAGACCACATCGTATCCAAAAATCGAGGAATCGTGAAGAAATAAAATCACATAAATCACCCTCCACAACTTATTCAATTTAGAAATTCCTTTTGAGCCCGCAAATTTTGTATTCCTTGATTTGAAATATTTACTGGTGTCGGCACCAGACTCTCTCGAGGTCCAGAACGTGCGCTTAAAATTGGGGTCCTGGGGCTCAACATGGTGGCGTGGTGCGACGTATGGGGTCTCTGTTTTATTGGTTCTACCTTGTAACGATCAATTGTAATTTTTGATTTTGTCGGCTCTTTTTCTTTATTTACCACCGCTGTTAGTTTTTCTGCTATGGCAACTTCATCTCTAGTCTCTGGTACACTCATTCGTCGCTTAAGACGCCTATTCCGTCTTGGACTTGGAACCTCCGGGGTTTCATGTCTTAGCGCTGCTAAACTGACGTCACATCTTGTCCGAGCTAAGATAACGGCCTGGTGAAGAACAAATGAAAAACGGATAAATAAATGTCAAGGAGAGTAGTAAAAAGACAAATATAACATTTCTGCTAGATTATTGAAGCAAGGGAATTGCCTTTTGCACGCGTTTAGTTTTGAAGTTTATACCGCAAAATAGGTTGTAGTTGTTCATCGTAGCAAATATTATAACACTTTAAAAGACAAATGTAATCATTTGTCTCACGATGTGGCCACTTGGAATGTAGATCGCGACATTTCGACTGCACAATGCTAGTCTTCTTCGGACTACAGGGGGAACTTGATCCGAAACATGCAAGCAATGACAGCCGTGGAATTCCATCCAATCACAGCTGAGCACAACCGCATATATCTGACGCGTACTCAATCGACCTCATGGCCTGAAGAAGGCGAGTCGAAACATCGCGACCCACATCCCAAGTAACCAAACGATTAAATTTCTCTTCTAAAGTTTTGAAGTTGTTTGTTTGTTTACGGCTATAATCAAAGAGTATTCTCAATTTCTATCAATCATCTTTACCTGTAAGGTACTCTTGGCTGTGTGAGTCGAGCTTTCCTATAAAGCCAAAAAGAAATATCTGTCAGCTGATTAGGTTCTTACTGCAATGTTCATAATGTAAAGCTTTAAAAATTCGCTACAATATAAAACTCATACTTGTTCTGCATCTTTTTCAGTCTGCAGTTTAAACATCTGTTCGCATTTCTTGATGTAATGTCGCCTAAAAGAACAACAAAACGTAAAAAATCACGTGTCTATAAGTCTATTGATGACGATAGTCTACTGACTCTCGAAGGTAAAATGATTAACCTAAGTCTTCGATTTTTTTTTTGGTAAAAAAAATATATATATTGCAAAGGAGCCATACCTTAAATCTGTATTGTCTGACATGAGTCCCTGCATTTTCATTGAATATCTATTGTCAACTTCTTCCACCTACAGGAGAAAGGTTCCACCTCATTTGATGTTGTCAAATTACATACTTTCCATCACAGTTAAAATAAAAATATGAGGTAGTATAAAGTAAATGAGATAAGGCCAGTTTCCCGCCTGATTACAAATGTGTTCGGGACGGTAAAGGAAGGATAGTTTACGACTTACCTTTTCGGAAAAGTGTTCCTCAAATGCGGCTAATTTGACTTTCTGTGGAAAGAGGTACGATCACAACGTCAATAGTCCATTTTACAGTTGTGTGCTTGGTTGCCAAGCCTTTGAATGGGAGTGAGGCTAGGGTTGACCTTGTTATGATACAAACCTTGCTGCCTTTCAAATGTAAATCACTTTGTTATCATGCTAAGTAGATACAGGTCTCTATCACAACAAGGTCACCTTCAGCCTCACTCTGAATCAAAGGCTTGGCAAGTAAGTATACAACTGTAAAATGGTCTATTAACTTGCGTCATTGAGCATGGGTGAGGTCAACATTTCTGAATATTGACCTAGTTCTTTTTTCACAATACTATGGAGTTAGCCTCCTTAGTGCGAGTAGCTGTCAGTCTGTCATTTTCGTGCGTCATGGAAAGCTTGAAGCGTGGTGCGCGAAAAAAAAAAAATACAGCGACGACGGTGACTACTGCAGACAGAGAGACAAAGCCACAAAATGAGAACGAGACAAATGACTGGCTCAAAGGTGAAAGAAACCTGGGACAAAAAGAACACCAAAGAATTGCAAAATAAACCCACGACACTCTTTGTGGTTCTCTTACTACCGACAGTACTTAAGGAACGTTCTGCGTTTTGGAACTCCACTTCATTGTTAAACCCTAGATAACTTTGTTGTTGTTGTTGTTGTTGTTAAAAAGGAAAGGGTTTTATTGAATGTAAGTCGGCTACAAACAAATCGGGAAATACTCTTTGGTCATCCAGCCAGACAAGAGAGGAATCAATTCATTTTTCCCGCTTGAAGGGTCAGTGATAAAGCTACGCACATGCTCTAAGTACATTGCAAAAGGCAGTACGTGTGACCATTAAATTACGCTTGCTTAATGTTGTGGTCTCGTGCGCTGCCTTTTGAAATGGACTTAAAGCGTACGCTTAGCTTGATTGCTGCAGCGACACTGAATAGAGTTAAAACATTTAAAAAGTAAAAGTTGAAGGAGCACCTTGTCCTCCAGTTCCATCTGAGTCTTTCTAAGAATTTCTGTTTTTGTTTTCACTTTCTCTTCAAGCTCTTGTTTTCGCTGTTTCAGGGTCTGGGGGAAAGAAACACGTTGACGCTGACCGCGATGTGATCGCAAAAGAGTAAATACACTAAAAGGGAAAAGCTATCATCAAATACACGGGCACGACTTCTTTAAACACAAACATATAGCTTCAACAAGATAATTGATGTCACGTTGCTGTACAAAGAACGCTTTAGAACTTTATGTGACTTTTTGTTTTCTTAAAATGTAGCCCTGTTTCGTTTTGATTTGCGTGATCGTAAAATATCCCTTTTTGGCTAGCCGCACAAAGAGTTGTTTCAGTTTAGTTTCCTAAGCATATTAGGCCTTTTTTCACGCGAACATTTTAGTTTTAAGGACTTGTCCCTGGAGCAAAGAGGAGTTTTATAGGAGTCTATCGGAGCCTTTTTTACAACTTGGAGTTTTCTCATCCCCGGAGTCATGATCAAGATCAGACGTAAGTTACGATCGTTGAGTTCTTATTAGTTTTAAGTTGAGTTTTTTGTCGTCAGATTGTAATTTAGCTCGTTTCCTTAGCTTAGACAAATCGTGCATTCCTTTTTAGTTTTCACTCCAAGTGTTGTAACAAGTCGGCTAGCCTGATTACACGATTTAGTCCAATAAACGTGTTTAAGTGTCTGCTGTCCGTCCTGGACTTCACTGTGGTTGACCTGGCGAACCCAATTACGCTGCGCCCCCCGTCTGCCGTGCTGGGAACGCGACAATTGTTTTTTTCTGGGAGCAGCTCTACTGACAGCATAATGTAGTTTTTATAAATGTATTATAAACATTGTTTCACCTTCATCTCCAGGAGAACTGACTTGAGCTGTTCAGAATCTTGTACACACTCTGCAAACTTCTCCATTAAATTCTATAATTTTGACAAAAAAAATTTAGTTTCACTCGTGCGTGCAATTTTCCTAGAAGAAAAATTGATACAATTACAAGTTCCTTTGTACGTATACTTACATCTACTTCTTTCTTGTGATCTTCAACCAAAATCTGTATTTGTCTCTGAAACTCTTTGTTCATCTCTTCAATTTCCTTCTTTTTCTCGTGAAGCATTTCTCTTCCTGTTATAATTGGCATTATAAAAAGCTGTGATTCAGTATATCCTAAGTCGATCTTTTAGAGCTTTCGTACAAACTTACAACCATATATAACATCATTTCTTAAGTTCCATCACAAATGTTGCAATCTGACAGAGTACGCTACTGTTCACCCAAACATAGGTGATAGGTACGCGAAAACTACTTTGTTTCCCTGTTTCCAACGTCTTGAAACTCGACTCTAGCCTCGAGCCTCGAAGTTATCGAGTAACGAAGATCGAGGATTAAGGATCAAGGTTCGAGGGACCGTCAACTTACTTTTGAGCGGTACCATCCTTAGTAAAGTGAGTAACTTCACATCGTGTGATTGTAAACAAAATATAATAACAATACGAGCCGGTGTCGTTGTCATGTTTTGAACGACCAGTAGATATATATACAAAAAAAATGCGGTTTTTTTCTTTGCATTTCCATGCACGATTGTTGATTCACTCTTCGCCCTCACAAGCTTTCGAGAGCACTCAATCTTTTAACTCGCAAGATCTGACAGTAATTCTCCCCTCTAGCTGCTACACATTTCCTTGTCAATTGGCTATGAGAATTTGGTGTTAGGTCAAAAGAACAACTTCTACCTGATAAGTTTGAGTATTCTCATTACCTGTTTACTGGATAATGTATGGATATTATAAGGAGAAGATACATGTTAATCACTTCTGAGAGTTTAAGGGTGAAACTTACTATCAACTATACCACTAACACAGGTAAAGAGTACTCACTCTGCTTGGCTAATTCATCTTCTAGATACCTTGCATGTTCATCGCGCAGTTCTTTCTGTTAAAGAATTTTTTAAAAGAATTTCAGAAATATTTACTCATGTGGTTCAAATGTACCATAAACACGAGTTGCCACGGTTTACAGAACAACAATATCAATAAATTAATAAATACATTTTTTTGTTTACAAGTAGTGGAATAACATCATACCGATTTTCTCTGCCATTTGTAGTCCATCTCAGTTGCTACAGTCTCCTGTTGAAAAACCCAACAAGCAAGTAACTGTATGGAAGTGTAACAAGTATGACACTGCTATACCTCAGAAAGTGTTCGTAACCAAGCCACCCGTTTTAGATTCAGTATACAATTGACTCTCGCCGTACCACTACCCGTCAGAGTGAAGCCACACCCTTCTTGGATTGGCGGTAAATTATAGCCACACTGTTCAACTATTACTAACAGAGAAGCAATCTGGTGTGATGCGCCCCCATGCGCACAAACAGTGGGCGGGCCCAAACATTTCCAAGTTAACCGGCTCGCTAACAAGTGGCGCGTACTATTAGCGCAAGTCACGATCAAATAATTGCGTTCCAGTTAAAGAGTCGCATTTCGGAGATTTTTCTTGAAAAAGTTAGTTTTACTGTTATGGTTTTTTTTTTCTACCGATCATGCGAAAAGTAACAATTGCTTGGTTTTTTGCAACTTGAGAATTTTTCTGTCTCCTGTGCATATCATTTTTTAAAGTCTACCACCTTATTTCTACGAGCAAAAATCTGCTCATTCCGAAAACACGTCATTTATGAAAACACGTCATTATCAAGGTGGTATTATAATTAGGGGAAAAAGTAGCCCCATCTACAAGAAAATTTTAGATTTACCTTATTTTACTTTACATACAGATCTCAGAAAAACAAACATTCCTTTCAACAAAAGTTTTACAGCTAAAGCCACGGCTTTTTAAATTACAATCTACATTTTCTTGCCTTGTAAGCTACAAATGCTCCCTGAAGATATTCCATTTCACCCCTAAGACTGGCTGTCGATAGAAGTACGAGATAAAATAGTTCAAAAACATAGTTCAAGGTTCTCTACTCGTTCAGTGCGGCAGGTGAAGGCAAATCCAGAGACAAGCGATAATCCGTGTTCCTTTTAAAACTATCGGGGACTAGACAAGCTTCAAGGCTGAGAGAGAAAATAGCGAACACTAAAGTGCGTTATCAACGCACTGCCATCTAGGGAAAGGAAACACATTCGTGCATTTTTGTCAAGGCATAAATTTCTCTTCATTGCTTGAACTATATGAACTCTTTGCCATTTTGAGTATCCCAAAAAGAATATTGGGCATAAACCTATTAGCGTGTACAAACAAACAATTGCTTTAAAGTTCTTCGAATTCATAGATTCGCTAAAGTTGTCATAATTTTACGCGGCATAGCAATTGTTTCAGTCTGTACCTTTCTCAATTTCAGCACTTCTTTTTTCTTCTCGAAGCTGCACATGTAAGAGTAGATACAAATATATCACTTCAAATATCTGTACAATATTCAAATATAAAATGATTCTCGCGTGGTAACAATAGTTTGTTCCAAAGCCTCACTGCTTTTTAAACATATCACATTGAAGTACGTGAATACATTCTATAGTAACTAACTCCGGTACAACAAGATCACTATAGAGGTTTCAGTGTATATGATCATGTCGACTTCCCTCTTAAGACAATCCGCCGATAACTGTAGAATTGACAAGAAATTAAAATACTGCCGTCTGAAGAATTTCTCCATCATCAATTCTATCATGATACGGCCAGAAAGTACAATGTACGTTTAAATGATGCACAAACTAAATTATCTGACCCACTATGTGTTCTACATTGACTCTACGGCGATTTTCAAACGAAAAAACCTTGCGTAATACTTATTTTATTTAGGTGGCGCGTAAATAACTCGAAATAAACTTTCAACATTGATAAATTTACCAAATAGGAAAGAAAGAGTTTACCATAAAGTGGGTCACTATCGCATCCAATTGGGAAATCACGCACTCGCGTCAGCCAAAGAGATTTCAGAAATTTCCACCACGCATCAAGTTGTATCAAAAGCTCATAAAAGGTTTATAAATTCCACGTCAAACACAACAAAGTTACCTTCTCGTCGAAAGAATTGTTTAGCTTCTTCATTTCTTCATCGTGATCACCTTCTATTGATCTGCAACGACAAAAATAAGTAGTTGAAGTTTTGAAGGCCGGGACTGCCGTAAAAAGTTACCTCTTCGATCATCGAGTCAATTTGGAATGCCAAATATCGTGCTGCCAAAGCCAGAGATACCTACTTCTTTCTTTACAAGTGAAGAAAGATAATTCGAACGTTGCGTAAGAGTGAAGATGATCCTGGAAAAGGTCGAACTTACCTGATATGCTCTCTGTGTTCTTCGTGTATCTGTTCAATATGTAAATGGTGGTTCTCGTCCGTCTAAAAAAAAAAAAAAAAATTAACAGATCTTTGTGGGAAAATTCTCCACGGTGCTTTTCAACAAATATGAAGTTTCTGATATAAGCAAACTCCCATTAGTGACCAAGACAGAATTTCTCCTTACAAGTTGAGATAGGTACCTTAACACGTTTCAAAACAGCTCTTAAATTATACATGCGTATTTCTTAGTTTTTTTCCATCTTAGATTTTATTATAAGCATACATTTTTAAATTTTATTTCCTTGGAAGTTTATTTACATACGTTAACCTCTTAAACTTCCTTTTTAGGGTTTTATTTGTGTGGTTTATTCTTTGATACCTTAAATAAAGTATGTAGGTATGTATGTATGTATCGATGCAATTATCGAGCAGACAAGAGGTACATGAGAAAATAGAAAAATATCTCCCCAAGGATTTTTTGTTTAGCCAAAACCAAATTCTCTGAACTAACATCTTAAGAATTGCATGGCAGACGGTGAAGGAGATTGAATTACTTATGAGATTTTTAGATAGAAAAGGTTTAAGACTTCAAAAAGTCATTACGTTTTAACTAGAAGATTTTTCTCAACCCTCCAAATGATTCTGATTTACTGGTAACTCAGATGTCCATAATAATTGACAGCAAAATGAAACCAAGAATTCAATATCATTAAACAGTGAAGTAATAATCCTAAAAAAATAGGATTTAAGGTAATTAATTAATTCTAATTAGTTCCTTCCAGGCATTGAGACAAATCCTTAAATCAGTTCCAACTCAAACATGAACATGCACTTCTCCTAACCTTTTTCATGTACATTTTGTGGTTCAACCTTTCTTCTTCTAAAATTAACATCAGATCATCAATCTGCTGGTGAAGTTGTTGTATTACTATATCCCTGTATGATTTGACAAATAAATCAATTACTAAAAAAAAATGATACTTGAATTCAAAGATGTTATTTATCAGATATTTAACATCTTAACCTAATAGTAGTGATTATTTTATCTAAAAGTAAAATGATTTTTAAAGCACCATATACTGTAGCTACATTAAACAAACAGGTCTCTTAAAGGGGGGCCAGTTCTGAAATGTTTTGAATAGAATAAATTAATTTGTTATTAACACAAAGAGCTCAAATGGAAATTAGCTATGATAGACTTACTTTTCATTGGGAGGCTGTGATCTAAGTAACCAAAAAAATAAATTACACAGCAATCAGTATCACAGAGTGTTTTGATCAAAACTGATAATGACATACTGACAGTGATATATGACATACAATGTAATTCATTTGCAGCAGTAGTGGTCTGTTGTAGTAGTGGTTACTGACTTGTAGTAATAGTAACTGTTCATTAAGGCCATTTAATTATTAATGAAAATAATTTATATTAAATTAATATAAATTGTTTTCAGTAAAATAAAATTTATCAGTTATTACTTATTCTAATAATTGTTACCAAATAACAAAATGCAGTAAATGGCTTGAACCCGAGGGTAACATGTGAAGGTGTAGTCTGATCGTCCGGGTGAGTGTAGTCCTGAGAAGGACTGTTGTCGGTGGTAGTGACTGACGTTTAGACAACCTGTGCGGAAGTCATCATCAGAGTCAAGTAAATGATTGTCAGTAGAATGTTCTTATTCCAGTTCGTGTAAAATGATCGGTTGGTTTTGCCGTGATGTTATTGGCTGTAAGACTCAAGTGACGTAAATCGGTCGTGATTGGTCTGTTTCGATCTGTCGGTAAAGTTGGGTCGTTCTTTTTGGGTCGTTTGTGATGTTTATGTCGTGAATGAGTCGTTTGTATGGAGCGGGTAGTTGTTGACATCTGTTTAGGGGAATCTGTTCTAAGTTAGTAAACCAGCTTTCCAGAGTCAGTCGTTGAAAATAGTCAGTGCTGTAGGTTAGGCATTGCGCAGAGTCCCAGTCAACGTTGTGGTTGGTAAGTCGATGGTGTTCAGCAATGTGATTGCTGACATCACCTTTCCTCGTCGCCCGTCTGTGTTCAGTCAGTCTTGTTGTGAGGTTTCTGCCAGCTTCACCGATGTAGGAGGCTTGGCAGTCGGAACAATTGATCTTAAAAATCGTTCCCTGTCTGTTGCTCGGTTCGTCTTTGTCTTTAACGTTGGTTAGTAACTGACGTAGTGTGGTGATGGGTTTGTGGGCGACGCGGATATTGAAGGGTAGTAAGATGCGCGAGATGTTTTCAGACATGCCTTTTATATACGGTAGGGTTGCTGTAGTCGTAGGGGTTGCGGTGTCGTTTGTTTCGGTAGTGGTAGTGGGTCGGCGAGTGTTTCGTCGGATGAAGTCGTTGTGTAGTTGTTCTTCGAAAAAACACGGTGAAGGTATTTGTTCTCGTCGGATAAGCTGTCTGTCGAGTCGCATACTAGTTGTGCGCGTCGTGTTAGAGTTCTGATGGTTGTGGCTTTGTGTGATGTAGGGTTGTAGGATGACTCGTCTAGTACGTAATCGGTCGGTGTGTGTCGGTTTCCTGTAAACTGTCGTCCGTAATGAGTTGTCGTTGTGGCTTACCAGGCAGTCTAGAAAAGGAAGTTTGCCATTTTCTTCGACTTCTCTGGTAAACTGTATGTCAGTGTTTTGTTCGTTAAGGTGGTGGTGGAATGCGTCGATTTCGTCGTGTCGAACGGCGGTGAATGTGTCGTCAACTTAACGTAACCAAAGCGGTATCGTTTTTCGGCAAGTCGAAAGGGCGCGTTCCTCGATGTTCTGCATCACAATTTCTGATATAACAACAGAAACTGGAGACCCCATGGAAGTGCCGTGTAACTGTTTGTAGTGTTTACCGTTGTACTGAACGTAAGTAGACGTTAGGCAAATGTTTAGCAAGTCCATGATGTCGTCTGTCGGTAGCGGTAGTGGGTCGGTAGATTGTCGGATTGCAGTCTCAGTAGATTGTAATGCCAATTGAAGTGGAATACTTGTGAACAGTGATTTCACATCAAATGACACTAGTTTGTAGTCGTCAGGTATCTGAACAGTCTTGGTAGCGTTAATGAAGTCTTCAGTGGATTGTAGTTTATGTCTGGATTTGTCGGTTAGCGGTTGTAGTATTGTCGTCAGGTACTTGGATAGTTGGTATGTGGGAGAGCCACATAAAGAAACAATAGGTCGCATCGGGAAACCAGGTTTGTGTAGTTTCGGCAAACCGTACAGTTTCGGTGGCATTCTACTGACAACAATCATTCACTTGACTCTGATGATGACTTCCGCACAAGCTGTCGAAACGTCAGTCACTACAACCGACAACAGTCCTTCTTAGGACTACACTCACCCGCACGATCAGACTACACCTTCACATAACAAAATGTTATATCATTTTCTTATTTTAAGTTTACAAAATTTAAAGATATCATCATCATTTATTCCAATTTTTTTCACTGACCTGAAAAACCAAGGTAACTGATTAGGAGGAGCAAAAATACTTTCAATATCTCTATCAGTCTTTGCCTTCTTTATCTTTGTGTGTCTAACCACATGGACACAATATCAATGATACCAAAGGTACAATATTTGATCGATAACTAGTTTTTTCAAAAAGCTACTGGTATACACAAACAAGTCAAGATTGGTTAGTTCATGTTTCAAGATGCTTAAAAGTATGTCAGCTGAGATTTAGGGTTATTTCTTGATGATTTTTTTTAATTAATGGGTTAAGTTCGGTAAAAGCTCACCAAATTAAGATCAACTCATCATGTTAATAGTCCATTTCCGAAGTACCCGTGGCCTCTTTTTCAAAACGAGGCCAGGTGCTCAACCAATATTCTTGTGAAAATGAGTTTAATTTGCATTTGAATGAAAACTTATTATCATGTGAAAGGATTAGCACCAAGACTCGTTTTGAAAATGAGGCCAAGGGTAATTCGGAAATGGGCTATTAGATTAATTATTTGTCAATTTTAAAAAAATCCTCACTTTAGATATTAAAACTCAAAAGAAAAAAAAAAGAAATTTTAATAATACAAATCCTGCAGTTTATGGTTTAAACTTGATCAATTTTTTATTCATCTGTACAATACAGGTATGTTGCCTGTTTTCTACAGAAATTATCCATTTATTAAATGGATAATTTCTGTAGAAAACACTCAACATACCTGACTGTATTGTACAAATGAATACAAAATTTATGCTCAGCTTTGGCAGCAATTCTGATTTCTGTTCCTATACCTAAATCCATCATTCTTCAAGACTGAAGTTTTCACCTACTTTGTAAAGAAGACAAAAGTTATAAATTCGATCATGACAATTGAGTACATGTACTTACTTTTTTCTTGTTTTTTCCTGGTAATAAACAAAAGGAACCCAAATGAAAGATTTTCAAATCAATATAAAGACACATTGTTATTACATTAACTAATATATACCACCATTGTGATACCTTTTATTGAAAGCAAATTATAACTTTTAATAAAAACCATACTTAATTTTATCAACTCTACATGCAATCTATATATGTGATTTCTCTAATAAAAATTTGTGTTGAATAATGTCTTAGAAGTAATTCCTAAGTAAATAGCAAAAATAATTTCCACTTTAAACACCCTACACGCATCAGTTCATAATTCACAAATAATACCAAAAATCATGATTATGGGAAAGACCAGTTGGCAGTAAATAGATAAAAATGTCTTTCTTTTCCAGTGAAGTCCAAACATTGCAACACATTATCATTTAAAGGAAAAAAGAAATTCATTCAACCATGTGGAGTGACTGTAGCATGTATTGTCAGTTTCTTTTGACAGAACTCACCTTGGTACCATCCTTGCAAAAGAATTCATCTGTAATTGTTACATTTATCTTTTCTTTACTTCTGGATAACAAATAGCCAGGTGCTAAGGTAATTGTCATGCCATCCTATTGATGCGAGAAAATTATTTATATAAAAAAATTGATCCATAAATCAAGATATGCACTAAATCTTTACAATGACAACTTCAAAGGAAGACATTTACATGGTTATATAAGTGGGAGCCAGGTATGGTGGCCACATGGTAAGTGCACTTGACAATGGATCGAGTTGTTTGGGTTCAAGCCCTGACCAGGGACATTGTGTTGTGTTCTTGGGCAAGACACTTTACTCTCACAGTGCCTCTCTTCACCCAGGTGTCTAAATGGGTACCGGCAGATTTAATGCTGGGGGGTAGCCCTGCAATGGAATAGCATTCTATCCAGGGGGGGGAGTAAAATTACTCCTAGTTGCTTCATGCTGTAGAAACCCGTCTAAGAGTTATTGCACCTGTCTAATAGGTCACTTGGCTTATAACTAGACTTAATACCATAAGAATATTCACAAAGTTTCAAACCTTTACTAATTCACGCCCTCGCTATCATCAGTATGGTTATTCTCCATAATGTTAATTAGATATTTCCTAACTTGCTAGCAATGAGGATTTGTGTAACAATCAATAGCTTTTTTAGTAGGTGATCATTTCCTTTATTCTCCTGACCTTTATGTATGATTCAGGGGTGATATTGAAAGGAGAAATAAGTTGCCAATCAATGCAAGGAGTCAAAAGTTTCTGAAAGAATAAATTACATAATCTCATTGGTTTTAAGTACTTACATCATTAAATGGTTCCTCAAGAGAATTTCTATGTTGTGCACTCTGCACTTGTCTCCACCTGGCACATCCAATAGAAATGATTCAGTTGGAGAGATACTGCCTACATGTAATGCATTTTGTTGTGATGATTAAACTCAAACTTTTTTACCATAATGCAACAGACTGCTAGCAAAAAAAAGCAGTCTGTGATAACACTATACTCTACAAGTAGTATAATTAAATCTCCATGTGCTTTATTACAAAAGCTGCAATCTGGTCGGCTAATTGCTTCTTTAACCTTATCTTTTCCATGATTAATAGTGAGTAGCCTGTCTTGTTGCTGACTTTTGAATGATCAATAATGATCCTGAGCAACACCTTAAAATTGACCAAAGAGACTTGATTTACTTATGTTAAGTCTGAATTTTAAAAATTGAATGCTCAGCAATGACACATCTGGAAGTTCTGTTAACTAACCTTGCACGAGGAGAATCGTCAAAGGTGACATTAAGTCTGCTTGGGGTGGATCTAAAGATGTAAATAGAATTTATAACATAACTAAAGCAAAGTGCGGGCTCTGATTGGTTAATTCAGCATCTACTATTTGCCCATGGGTGCATGCTGCTGACGTGAGCAAATGCTAAGACTATTTTCCGCGTGCGCTTGTTTTTTCTGATCACGTAAGATTTGTTAAATAAAAGGGAACTATTGTTACAATATATCAATGTTATGTTATAAAACAAATGGTGAATGCCATAGTGTGCACTATTGAGTTATGGATGCACTTGGGAGGTTTGCTAAGCACTCAAGAAGCTAGAGTCACACGAGGCGATAGCCGAGTGCGACTCTTATGCTTCTTTCGTACTTAGCAACCTCCAGCGTGCATCCATAACTCAATAGTACATGATATGGCATTCACCATTTGTTAATTAAAAAAAAATCAATCAAGAAAGGCCAAGTTTTCCAGTTGTTTGGAAACTTTTTTGAAGCTTCAGTGGGAATACCCTTATACCTTTACCCTTTGTTTTTTTTTTTGGGAGGGGGGGGGGGGGCTGGAAATCCATATTACTGAAATTCACTGGTTACCAAAGCGCTCAGTATTCAGGCATTTGAAAATAATTTGACATTATTCAGTTGATCAGAAAATACTGATTATTCCATACATTATTTACTGCATACAAAGTTATTCATAAATTATAAATTTATTATTAATACATGTGTCCATAACTGTACAGTAACTAACAAAGGTGGTAATCTTCCTTTTTGCTTGTTTTGGAGAACAACTCTTCTCCTAGAACACCAATGACAACTTATTGAATTACAAAGAACATACATGCATGCAGCTAGATTTACAACGGAAGATTTTTATTATAATTACAAAATCAAAATTTTAATCATAATTACTCTTGGTTCTAAGTCATAGATTTCCCTTAAAGATCCTGAGATTATTCTAGGGGTGCTGTTTACTTGAAAAAGCAAATCAGTTTATTGTTCATCATTATACTCTCAAATAATTCACAGAACTACATAATCAATGTCAACTCAAACACGCATAATTTGATTAAACAGCTGCAGGAAATCGCATCACGTTAAGATATTCATGTTGAGAAATTTTTCTTTAACTGTTGCCTGTGATCTCCGATTAAAAAATTCGAGCAGAGAAACTTCTAAAATTCCTAATTTGACCTAACATTGCTGATAATTAATTTACGTCACACTACAGGTCCAATGATTAGCATCTATAGAAACTACAATTTACTAAACTTGACAGATTTAAAAAGTAAACAACGCTATAATTCGGTTAACTAATTCGTATCAGAAAAAAGAGAACTCTTACTTTGGTCTGGTTCTGTTTTCTGTCCATGGCCGATCTTTTCTTTCTCTAGCTGTAGCAGTTTGTGCCCTTCGATTCATTTCTTTGCTTCCAACTTCTCCTATTACCCAGGCTGGTCTTTTGTAAGGAGGCCTAGTACCATTAATACAGATCGTTTCTAAAATCGCTTCGGTCATCTTGATGTTAAAGCGTGATTGCGAAAATCTTATCCACACATGTAAATGGTACAGCAGATTGTGATCTTCGATAATTTTTCAGCGGTTTTAAGAACATCTGCCCCCGAAGTCTGCCTTTCTCCAGTCACGCAATTAAACATCGGAATGTTGTCATTCTCCAAGCCCTTTTGCTAATCTTTTGCAGCAATCAGAGGCGAATGTTTATTTTCCATACAGTATAAATCTCCATGGAAAATCAACGGTATATCTGTTTTGAAATCGCGGCGGAATTGAACGAAAAAACCTTTGAATTTTGCATGTCAAAAGCCGACATCGTTTTAAAAGTCAAATTGTCAGCGGACTAACAATACACGTCGTGACCATGACAACCTTCGAGCTGCAAAAACTATCCATTTTCCCACGCAAATTCTGACGAATGGAAGTTTCCTAAAAGGCTTTCATTAATGAATTCTTTAAGTATACTTTTGCAAGATTTTAAACTGCCTGATGACAACAAATTTTCCGCTAGATTGTGCGGTTTTTGTTACCTTTTTTTGAGCGTTTTTTCGTTGATCCACGCTAGTTTTTCGGCCGTCGATTCGCCGGTTCTCGCTTAAATGCGGGTCTGAGTTATTTTAAAACTTTCCAAGGGATAAATTCATTTGTTTTTACCAAAATTTGTTTTTACCAAGGTGACTGATCCACGGAAAGGAGACGGCAAAAGAAATATTTCATTAGGTAAAAGTAGCCTCGAGCTCCTTCCAAGGTCAAGTGGTTGTTCAGAAACACGGTAGAATGGGTACAAGATTAAGATAAAAGTACAAAGGCATTGAATCTCGTTTTGAAATACTCGAACTTTTTTTATTTATCTAGCAACTTCCCCCCCCCCCCCCCCCCCGCCCCGCACAGAAAACTGAGATGGCTGGGCAAAACATGCTCTCAAGGGTGAAAGCAACCTGTTCCCAGGGCCTCTTCCCCTCACCTGGAGCGAGAGAAGAGAGGGGCTCCAGGGGGCGGGAAGATGAGAGACCCTGGGAACGAGGTTGGGGTGAAAGTAATCTAATATTTCATAACTTTGCGCTCGAAGGCGTAAGTCTCTTCGTCCAACAACGAAACGACAAGAGATGCCTGATACAAGTGAATAGTTTAATGGTACCAAGAGCAGGCCAACCCTGATGATAAATACAGAAATTGCATGAAAAGTGCGCTAAAAGAGTGATAAAAGCGTGATGCTCTGCTTAAGGGTGGCGTCGTCTGATCAGGTGAAACAGTTGCGTTGGTGTATTCTGAAAAAAAAAGTGAAAAAAAATCAAAATAAATGAAAGCCAAAAGAAAGCAAGGAAAAAGAAAAGGGAACAGGCCTTACAGTTTCCCGCGGCCGAAGAAACACTCGTGCATGTCTAACCTTTTCACTCCCAAGATCTCATTAGTAATTCTCCCTTCTGTCTGTTTACAATTATGATGTTAGTTTAGAGAATTCGGTCTTGGATCAACTAATAATCCAATAGTTAAAAATTTTCTTAATTCTCATCACTAGTCCACTTGATATTGTATGGATATTGTAATTAAGGAGAAAAGCCCGCCTTACACTGATGAGAGTAAAGGGTTAAGTACTATTAACGAGGGCAAGCCCACAGACTATTTCAAGGTCAAAAATACATGCGCTCGCCTGATTGGTCGATTGATCAGAACCTAATCATTCTAACCAGCATATGGCAGTCTGCGGCCTTTCCCTACATTTAAGCAGTTCGGAAAAGGCTCAAAAGTCTTGAAAAAAAGTTTATCTTTTAAATCGGTACTGTTAATCCCAAAGGTATCGACGAACATTTTTCATTTTACTAAAATTATTGTTTCTCTCGTCACCATGTTCCCTCCTTTTTCTGCATTTAAACACACACACAACCCACAATAGGCCATTTTACAGTTGTGTACTTAGTTGCCAAGCCTTTGATTTGGAGTGAGGCTGAAGGTGACCTTGTCGTGATAGAGACCAGTATCTAATTAGCATGATAACAAAGTAATTTACATTTGAAAAGTAGCAAGGTTTGTAACATAACAAGGTCACCTGTAGCCTCACTCCTGTTCAAAGGCTTGGCAACCAAGCAAGCAACTGTAAAGTGGACTATTCTTCCATTCGCTCTGACGAAAAGCCAACGCTCGAATCGTCATCTGTGAAACTCTTTACGATGGCCAGATAACATCATCAGCTTAGTTGATAAAATCCAAAATACCTGGTTAGAGCCTTAGTATGTTTCTAAGGACGCTTACGTGATTTTTGCTTCTGACAACAGAAAACTGACCTTGTTTCGGTATCACTACGATACTTCGTGTCACTGACATAACAGCTGGACCAACTTTGACAGTAAAAGTGTAATCTCCAGAGTCTGATTCTTTCAGGTTTCGTATAATAAGAACAGTCAGCCAGTTTTCTTTCTTGGTAAAAGTGGTGTGAAGGAGAACGCGCCCGTAAAGCGAAGCTTTCAGCGGTATTCCGCTTTTCTTCCAGACCATGTCTTGCAGCTAAAATCGCAACGAATGTAAATCACAAAATTACTTCAAGGGATCATTTGTCTTAGCCAATCACAGATCAAGATTTAATAAAACTATTGCAATACGACTCCTACTTAAAATATCTTCCTTACTAATATACGAAACCGCTGTCCAACTAAACCACTCACGCAGATCTGGAATAAGAGCTACTGTTACACGCCAACTCACCTGTGCTTTAGGCTCACCACCCCTCACAGTAACGTTTATGTTCACCACCGGTTCTCCCTCGGGAAGTCTCTGATACACGGCATGCGGCTGAGCTATCAGCCTTGGCTTGACTAGAATTGTAAAAAGTAGGACAGCATACTTTCATAAATATCGATAGTTCAAGTTCAGTTTTGTTACATGCGTAGAAAAAGTAAACAGTTTGAAAATATTGGCAATAAGTGATCGTGGGTTTAAACTTGATGAAAGTAATCTCAAGGTCTTAGGTTCAATTTTAACAGCTCTGTTTAGTCTTGCCTTTGTTCTTCCTCGCGTGAGCTCATTTTTAAAAAAGCAGCTCCTTAGCGAAAGAACAACCTCGGTCCCTGGCTCTCTCGATCTCCTTTACCCTCGTGCACGTGCAATTCAATATATCAATATGCTTACGAAAGGAACCACTTCAGCTAGGTTTAATTCTCTTGAAGTATGAAGTACTTGAACTTATATATCGAGGAAGTTTATCTCAAGTAATTTCTCTTACCTCGCCATTAAATATGAAACCTAGCCAATCTTTATCGAGGCCAAATCGGAATCGTAACAAAAAAATAATTTGTTGGCTTAGTTAAGCCTATACTTACTTATAACTCTGACTTCCACTTTCTTTTCAAACTGACAATATTTTCCCCTGGCCACAACCCTGTATGTACCGGCGGTGTCAAAACTGATCCGAGTTAGTTTAAGTTTTTTTCGGAAAGACGACGAACCATATCTTTCCCCTGATTGAATGAAAAAATGTAACAATGCAAGTAATGAAACATTTTACCCGAAGTTATTGTTTTGGAATCGTGCATGATTATTATCAAAATAGAACCAAGGACATGAGAGATTTAAGGAGCCTGGAAAAGTACGCAAAAAAATTATGGGCAGAACAACTGATCCCTGGGAAGTTTAGGATGCCACGACGGCGAAGCCTGAGTGAACATCTCTTTAAAATTCAATTTTTGTTTCTCCAAGGTATATTACAACTAACTCAACGTTTTTGCTGTGTCTACCATTGAGTTTGGATTTAAAAAAAAGGTGAAAAAAATTTCAGTCGGTGATTCCGTTTTCAGAATGCGTAAATTTAGCGATACCTCGTTGTTGTTTTGCAATGGATCAACCAGGAAATGTACACAGATTTCAAATGCACGTGCTAAGTTGTTGTTCTACCCAAGGATTAGATCTTTTGTTCGTCCCCACCCTCGTTAATTGCCGAGGCTGTCATGATTAGCATGAGGTCCCTTACCAGGGAAAGTGAATCCCTCCGTTTTCCTTTCTATTTGAGTTCCATTGTGATACCATTCGACAGTAATAAGCGTCTTTTCATTATCGATTTTTACTTCTAGAATATCGCTGATGTCTTTTACTGCTACATGAGGAGAAGGTGTTACCCAAGTGATTTCGGGCACATCTGAGAAAGCAAAGAGGAGTTCAAAATATAAGGGTGAGTGAGTATGTGCAATAAGTAATTTAAAATCTATAGAGATTATGAAAAGTAATAACGCTAGTAGATAGGTCAACAGAGCTCATCCTCGCTGCGATTCGAAAGATATCTTACGTACCAATTTACATGAAAAAATTACGACAGTCTGATTGGCTGAAAACAAGTGCATTTTTCGTGTAACACGAGTACAAAGTTGTAACACAAGTGTTGATTACCAATAGCGCGCGCGCAGTCAAAATTTTATCTGTCTTGACTTTCTGTGATGCTTTTTTCATGTAAATTCTCAAAAATTAACAACACAATTTCTTGTGAAATTTGGTGTAAATAAGCACTTATAAATTTTTCAAAGACTATAAATGCACTCGCCCTATGGGCTCGTGCAATTTTGTTGACTATAAAAAAATCATTTACTCCTGCTTATTAACACCAAATCGCACTCGAAATCATGTTTCTACCTATACTTAGGGCCTGTTTACATAAAGGGAGGGTGCCCCGGCTAACTGGGCTACCTGGCTAGAAGGGTTGAAACATAGCCCGCCTTGACATGCAACTCACCTAACCGAGACAGTGAGTGGGCTGCGTGGGCAATCGGTCGCTAAGCAAAACAAACAAAATTGCCGTGAATTTGTTTTGGTAACAGTGGTTATTTCAGCTTCCTGCACGGGCACTAATCTGTTCTCTGCCTGAGACTCATCTACTACATTGATCTCTTCAGACTGGCTGTCATGTTTTTCGGCAGATAACACTGGCAAATGGTAACGACGTAAAATACTGACCTTGGGCCGCCATGTTTATTGATGTTTTCGCGGTTAACCTCTCCTCGGCTAGCCGGATAGCCCGGAACGAATCGTTTACATGATAAAAAGCTATCCCGCCTAGCCGGGTGCCCCGGGCAAGTAGACAGGGTGCCCCGGGTAGGCGGGCTACCCTGTCTAGCATGTAAACGCTTCAAGCGTTTTCCAAAGAAACGTATGAGGAGTTAGCCCGCCCAGGGTACCTCGGTTAGTCGGTTAGCCCTGTTAGCCGGGGCACCCTCTCTCTATGTAAACAGGCCCTTAAACGAATGCAGTTATCAGATATTTTAAAGTGACTTTATGTTATTAGTGTACTCGAATGAGAGAAAATATACGATTGGCTAAAAGAAGTATGAAGCAAAGGTGGATGAGAACGGAGAAATATTGTGTAGAATAATTGAACAAATCTAGCTTTGGCCTGTTTTCTCATGTTACCGGAGACCTGAGTGGCGATACAGTACCAGCTAATAAGCGTACTTGGTTATCTTGTGTCAAACACAGAAAAAACCGCGTGCTGGGGATAGCCAATTTGTTATAACAAGGCCGGCGCGATAGACTTAATGTGATAACAAAGGTAAACAGAGGATTTACGTCCATTCCGGGTTCCCAATCATTTCGTAATGTGTTCCTGACATTTCACAGCAACCAAGCTCTACTAATACTACACTCCTAGTTGGAGGTAGGTAGTATGAAAGTAAACCCTCTTGCGAAAAGTCACAAAAAAAAAACAAAAAAACAATCAAGACTTTGGCACAATCTTTTCTATGAGGATTCCAGCGGAATGACTACAGAAAATTCATCCAAAATTTGAAAGAGCTTACCTTTGGTAACAATGATTCGAGTCTCGCCTCTGGCCCTTCCGTACCGATTGCTGACTTCTACCTCGTAGATTTTTCCCGTGTCGATGAGTTCGGGGTTGTCAATAGTCAAAGTGACGGATCTCTTACCAGTAAACGTGCGTATCCGTTTGTTTCCTACATATCTTATCAAAAACCAATAAACAACCCAGAAATGTGGGTTCTCGTTGTTGTTGTCGAGTAAGGTAACATTTACTTTCGCTGGAGTTCCTAAGCATGCGCCGAACGTTTCCGGAAGCGAAATGCGAGGTTCATCTACACGGAGAAATAAAACGACCACTGAGAAATTCACATGTACTAAAATTTATTTTAAAATTACACACACCAAAACAAAGACAAAAATTGCCCGAAGCTTACGCTTATGAGAATATGTCTTGGTTTAAGAAAGTAGAAGTTTATCATGGTGAGTGGTGAGGTCTTAAATTCTAATCGAAACGTTCGTATACTTTAGCTTTACGCAGTCCGTTTAAAACTCGTCAGTTTTCCCGGCCCTTTTAGCAGCTCTTCATCCTTTTGAGTTCCTCTGAAATACTCTTGTTAAAGTGTTGACATGTTGGTAAGAGCAAAACTCGCCAAAATGTTTCTATCTTATTATTTGGACTGGGTTTTTCTATTAAGAATAATTTTCCTCTTTAAATACCCACCAGCTCCCACAACTACACGCTAGAAGCGCCGATCTCAAGTTGTTTAGCATCTGCCGAAAAGAGAAACTGAACATCCGAGCGATTTAAGACGCACCCTTTGTCTGTGAAAGGGAGAGCACTACAGGCAAGTTTGTGTCACCTGTTAAGGAAAGCTTCGACAACGTTTAAAACGTTCTCGAAAATGTTCGGAATATCTATGACACCTTTCAGACGTCTCTGAATTTTATGGCTGTTTTCCCAACAATGCTAACACACGGGACAAAAAGCGTTTGCGTCAGCTCTCCAGGAAAGCCTCTACGATCTTCGGAACTTTTTCGAAAGTATGCAGAATATCGATGGCAATTTTCGAACGTCTTCGGACGTCAACGGATCAAATAGTCAGTCTCTCACCTTCATGACGCAGTTCTATAACGGCTTGGTTCCCTACACCTCTACTAGGAACGAGCACTTCAATCTTGTATGTCCCAGTGTCAACGGGTGACCATCTTTCAATCTCCAACACGTGACTTCCGGTAAAATCATCTCCATAGTAGGCTTTGTCGTAGGACCGAAATCTTTCACGGGCTCGGAATCGGCGCCCATCCGGGAAAATGTCGTTGTCTTGTTCGCTCTTCATCGTGTATAGCAGTGACGTTTGCCGATTCGGGTCGGTAACGAAGTAATCGAATATCTTAATCCACTTTAATCGATCTGAATCAAATTTGGACCACTTGATCCTGTAGCTTTGAAATTTTCCTGAATGAGAAAACTCATTGTAAGTGAAAAAAATAGGTCCCTTGGGCGTTTATGTTGTTGCTACATAGCTTAAGAAATGTTCGACAGAAACAATTACACGCCTTAGAAGGTAACTTCAACCATCTTTGGCTCGTGTGCTGATTTGTAATCTATAAAAACTACTAAGTGTTTATTCCACTGCACTTATATGTTTGTTGAATTACGTAAGACAGAACCGACTTTTAAGTCTATGGATAGCGCTACGTCTAATGAGATATTGTTTATTATGCTGTGCATGGCGATTCTAACTTTTAATTCTTTGTATGAAACCCTATTGTGGGACTATGATTGAAATGAATCCTACTCAGGATTATTTTCATTGGGTACTGTCTCTCATGCTATACGATGTAGTGATGACTTCAAAGTACATCAAACCCTTGTGTTTGACCATGCAAACAAAAACCTCTGAGCTGTACTCTAATGAAGTACTAGATAGATTTTAGCACTGTGTTTACGTGAAACGTGAACGACCTTGTTTTTCCCGCCATTTATCAAGTTTTCGGTTGCGCTTTGCCGTTTGTACGTGAAAAAAACCTGTTTCGCGCTTGCCGTGTACATAAGATTTCTTTACTTTTTCTCTCACAGAGTAAAAGTTAATTGCCGGAAAAAAGGGCACAAAACCATTTCTTCGAGTCCTTCCTTTAAGTCATACAGGAGTGCCTTCAAATCCACTGTGATGTGAGCTCACGCGACGCTAAAACAGCAAAATTCGCGCTATTTCACGTGGAACGTGAAATGGTAAGCTGACGTTTGCCATTCCACGTGAACGCATTGCTAATTCTCTCTACTGTTTATCGTGCTGGACGAGGTGGTTCCAAGTTTTCAGTCTCATTCAATTCAAGCGTAAGCTAGCGAGCAGCACTTTCATATTGAACTGTTTATCATGCTACACAGATTGTTCCTACCTTGTCATTCCATTGAGGAAATTTGAAAAACTAGAACCATGGAGCAGTACCGTCACGTGGTACCAAAGAGATAATATTTACTCGTGAGTCTCTGAATACACTACCATTGCGTTAGTATTCATTTGAAAACTACTAAGATTAACCTATATAGCTAGCTTGATATGGAGGTAATAAGAAAAACATAAAGACTTACTCATAGCCCTGATGAAAAATGGTTTAACGAATTCTCGATGATTGGTTGGGGAATAATCCTTAAAATCATCAGGCACTTTCCATACATTTCCAGGCATCGCATACGACGAGAAGCACTTGTCGACGCTCTTAACGAAGTGATCATAGCCTTTCCGTTGCGCAAGTTTCGAACAATAATAAATTACTCGGTTGTCGTTCTTGATGTATCCTAAAAACCGTTGGCTCCATAAACGGTCTCCACTGTAGCTTCTCGGTTCCATTGCTGTGTAGTATGCTGGGTTTTTTATTTTTAAGGCCGGTTGAGAGAGAAGCGAAAGAAGAAAAAGTTATCGATTAAGAACGAAATGGGAATTTTTTAGGGATTAGACATGGAAGTTTGATGCATCAGTTTGATATCGATCGCCGGATAAGAAAAGAATCTGATGAGTCTATTTTTTATAATTAAAATAACCGAGACACTACAAACGTTTACTTCATTACAGAAGTCATTAGTTGATAAAAACAATAGCAAAATTCTCAAACGGGACTGGTCACTGAGTTCTGATAGGAAAGTGTTGGCGTCACGCCTGTAATTGAACGTAGAAATTAATCCAGGGACAGATCACGCCTGTATAATTAGACAGAGCGCGTCCTGTGCACCCCATGAAAATGTATAGCCGTTAGCTGGTTTCTTTCTCAAATTTTTTCATACTTTTGATTAATTGGTAATAGGACTTCTTGTCGTCCAATTCTACCTGTATCCATACCTGTACTTAATGAATCGGACTCCCGCTTCATCGTCGTTTGATTTTGCCAATTACTCGTAGGATTTTAGACTGAACTGGACTCCACTCAGTCTTTTTACCATTACTAATTGTACTGATAAACATTTAGCTATTTTATCAAAGAGATTCGCAGCACTTCGTAGGGAACACTCAAGAGAACGGGAGTTAAAATACTGTAACATAGAGATGCAGCTTACGGAGTCCTAAAATAATCACACCAATGGACGCCACAGAACCGCTGGCATAAACGACTGCAGGCTTGCTCCAGACCGGTTTACCACCATCATAGGCCGGGTCTACTCTCTGTTGTACTATAAGCTGTGGAACCTCTATGAAAATGAACAATGTAGGACACTGCTTACAACATATTTTGGTTAAAACTCGTAAGTATCATTAACTGGTTAGTTCATGTTGTAGAGCGCCAAACTGCTATGTGGGAAGTAAAGGATTCACACACCCCAGACCGAACCAACCCTCGGGGTCTTTAAATGATGAAGGAAAATGTGCTGCCTTAGCTATGACATCTGCTAACGGTTAGATATTCTAGTTCTCATGGATAAGGACGAAAAACCATACGCCCTGTCTCCTGGCTCCTCTGTACTGCTTTGCATGGGTCGATAAAGAAACCATGATCATAACTCCAGTGTTAGAAATACACTTGGTCTGCATACCGTCTTTTGCGTGGCTCAGATTCGCTCACGCCTCCGTTACAAGTTTCTGCTAAATGATTTCATTATCATCATTTTTCTTGTGAGACAATCGGTAGATCAAGAAAGATTCAAAATTTTGAGTTCAGTGGTGAAGTAAATATTCCATCTTTCTTCATATACTCTAGTAACGCTTTTGAAATTAATGATCTTAACAGGATGCAAAACGTGTCCGACATTTAAACCTACAAATGGCCCATATCGCAATAGAGTTTTCTAAAGCTTAACGGCAAAATATTGGTGCTTAGAATTCGAAGGTTTTAAAGTTCGGAGGAAAGCGGAACCTTCAAGTTTTCCATGTCGAACGAACACAGTTAACATCTACGCTCTTTCAAAGCTTCCGATTCAGAAGACACCCTACCCGAGTTAGACAATAAATTGTATACCTTTTTACAGGTTGAAGACCTCTTGAACCATAGAGTAGGCGTTGGCCACCGCATACCACTTACGACTTACAAGGGACAGCCCTCCCGTCACTCACTCAAGTACGGAGTACTCTTTTTTTCTGAGCTGCAAGTACTTTTCGGGAGAGCAATAGGCATTCTACCCGATAGACTAAGGCTGCGTTCACACTTGGTATCCGAGCATAAGTGCCAGGCACCGGCACAGAGTGTTGCTGTGTTCAGACAGTGGATGCCCGATTTATCATGAATACTGCCCGGTTCAGTGTCCGATAATAAGAATAAGACATTTTACTTGGGCACGGGCACGGAGCCCGATTTCTGACGTGGATTATTAAAAAAAACAAGGAGTTGTGTTTACATTAGTGCCCATCTAGAATCGTACTCGGGCGCTATGCTCGAGCACCAATTGTGAGCGCAACCTAAGATTTCAGACAGGAGACCTTTTCATCCGGATTTCTTACCTAACGCAGAGGCCCAAAATCCTTGAGTTTGAATCAACCAGGGACCACCTGAAAACTTTGTTGGTGGTTTCGCTCCTGTTGATGCGATTAAAACGGATAATTTTATTATCTGAGCAACTATATACCTACCCCTCCCCCCCTCCCCTAACCCAACATTAACGCTAACTTTTTATCAGTGGACTGTTGTTTGGTTAGGGGAGGGGTAGGTAGGCAGATTTTTTAGGTACTGACGTTAATCCATAAAAGCATCAAAATGTTAGTAACCATGTGTTCTACGAATGACTTTTATGGGTCTGATTACGCATACGGTACAGGGATTCAACACGCCCTTAAAAGCTCTTTCAAAATGTCAAAAATCGCAAACTTGACTCGTACCAATTTTAGCGGTGATGACATGATGCCGATACAACTCTGTTCCATCACTCAACTTCCCTTTGCACACAAAATGTTTGCCACTTTTTGATTTAAGAGTTCGCCGTTCATCAAGGAAGAGAAGATAATTTTCAGATGCCTTGAACTCCTTGTTAAAAGCATTTTGCACCCAAGCCGTTTTACTGAAATCTAGGAGCTGCCTGGAAAAAAAAGAATTGAAAGAAAAATTTGACATTCAACTCTAAGGAAAGAGGAATAACACACCGCTATTCATGCCACCTACGATTTGGCTTTCTGGTCGTGGGAAGTGTGGATACAAGGTGGAGAGAAGTCTTTTCAGAGATAAAACTGTTGCGCCAGACTATTATAACCATGAACTACAGATAGCGCGAGTGTGCGAGTAAGATCAAGAGTTTTTCATTCGTTTTTCTTAACCTGTTTTTCACAATAGCCCATTTCCGAATTACCCTTGGCCTCTTTTTCAAAACGAGGCCTGGTGCTCAACCATTCTTGTGAGAATGAGTTTGATTTGCATACAACATTGGGAGCAAGATCATGCTCGGCAGCAGCTCCGAAACTCTAGACTGGCTTACCTATGGAGCTTCGTCAAGCAACACCACTTAACAGTTTTAAATCTCGACTTGAAACCTATCTTTTTAAGAAGTATTTTTATAGTCTGTAACGTAGTTCATTTTACTGTCACAGTATTTTCTCTTTCTCTTAAACATATCAGTGTAAAGCGCTATTGATCAGCATATGTAAATACGCGCTATATGAATTGGTAAATTATTAAATTAAATTATTAAATGATTATTCGGAAAAGGGCTATTTGGAACTTTGTTTGAAGGGGGTGGGGGTGGGGGAAGGTTGTGGTTTGTGCAATTGAGCGATTATGATTTTGATAAACTATAAAACTAAATTTGAAATAAATTTCAACTCAAGAGGGAAAGAGACACACACACAGAATCTGTTCATCGACAGGAAAAGTCCTACAGAAACACGTCAAATTCTTTTCAGCTGAAGTTTCTCAAATTTAAGGAGTAGTAGTAATCGAGAGAATCGTACGGCGTGGTACATGTAGTGGTAACCTAATAGCTACAAAGAGATAATGAAATGAGCTGAAAAGCTTTTAGCAAAGTGCTTAACATCACTTAGGGCACTTTTGCACCCTCCTTACCACTAATAATTGGCTGAAAAATTTCAGTTTTGATCGTGAATTTCGGGGATTTGTTGGGATAAGGTGTATACTGAGAAGCTTCCTCCACGTAAGTTTCAAATGTTACCGCTTTATATTAAGGAAGTGAATCATGACCGAAAGAGAGAAATGTTACTGATCATATCATGCCCTACTTTTCCTTTGGAGGGAGATAGAGAGGGAGGGGACAGGAGAGGGAAAAGGGGTTGGGATACAATGGCTTCTTACAACAGATATCGATTGTTCCTCCAGGGAATGCCGTCGTCGGGTGGCTTTCCACATTTAAAGATAGCCGTTTTGTAGTAATAATTAATAGGCTCTCGATGTTTGTTTTTATTTATTCCTGTTTCCATCCTGACATATTCCACCCGTTCGCTTTGTACGTCTGTGGCGTAGAGAGAAAAAGAGTTGAACGGTTACTGCCTTTCATTCCGGCTAAAAAATTTTGAGTAAGATTCCCGCACAGTCCCGTAGGAATGTAAAACGATGCCGTAGTTTCAAAGGCAATCTACAGTTTTCTTTATCCAAGAACTAATGATGTTTGAAGTATGAGGGAGTGTTTATCGAAATTAAACTTGAATCTAACGAAAGCTAGTTTCAACGAAAGGGAAATTGAAGTAATTCTGATGAAAGCAACGACAAAGTGACCTTAACGAGAAAGCAATCGAAGTTTAACCATAGTTTATGGTTTAACCTAAAAAAATCTTTACAAAGTAACATTCTGAGATCTCTGTCATATGTGCGAATAATTTTTGTCTCAAATATTCAAGAAGTATTTCCAATAGGTTGTAACAGAAAGCTGTTTATGAGTCTTTTTGTTCGGCCTTTTACAGATGTTCGTACAATTAGTAATGGAAAAATGTCTTGAATTCACGTTTATAGGTATCACACGAACAATTGAATATTATCGACGCCACCTTGACACGGGCCTTTGAAGTTTGAAGTCTCTCCCACGATTAAAGCATACAAAGTAACAAGGAACCCAAACTGAACTTCAAAACTCTAGACTCAGTTGAAATACCTTAAAAGTCCGAAGTTTCGTCTCGTTATGTTGAAAGGTATTTAGTACAACCCTCAATGCTGTATAATAGAGGCCTTTTGAAGCATCTTATAGTCAGGGTTTAGACGAATTAAAACCAAGGACAAGGAAGTCACTTTATTAAATGAAGAATATTTAACTCACCGAGAATTTTCTTTTCTAATTTATCTTGCAGAGATTCACCTAAAAAGCAAAAATAAAAACTCAGCTTGCCGTATTTCGTCGAGCTATCGAAGCCTCGTAATATACCAGCAAGCAGAAATTCCACAGGTATATTTTTAACTGAAAGGAACAACTTATTGTACCCCCCCGGTATTTAGGGTGAATATGAGACCATGAAAACAGTACAGGGCTTTAAAGCTGCAAGTCTAAAGAACATACTATATCTAAGCGATCAAGAGAATATGTTATTTATCATTTGAAATGTCTGTGAGTGGAAAGGGAAGGGAGAATAAGAGAAGGAAAAAACAGAGGCATTAAATCATCCAAGGGTGGAAGGAAACGTACCCCTCATCCTCTAAGGAGACTCTTGAAGTTTTCACCTTTATTACCTCCACTTTGAAATCACTGGTGGTCCTTGTAATCTGATTGGCTCTAATTGGTGCGGTTTATTCACGAATAGCACCATTTTTTGTTCTAAATCGCATCATTTTACGCTTGACTGAGTTTTTGACACATGACGTGTTTTACATCTTATTCTCTGTTTTGCAAACAAAATAAGATGTAAAAGCGTTTCCTGTTCCGCTTTTTATTTAAAAACCGGCTCAGTATTGCATCAGTAAAATATTTGAATTGACCGAGTCCTGTATTTGGGCGATTTCAAAATGGATGTAACAAAGTGGTAATTGAGCCTCGTGTCGTGCAATTTTGGTCTGAAATCGTACTTGTGATTTCAAATCGAACTCGCGCCGTGCGCTCGTTCGAGTTTGAAATCACGCGTATGATTTCAGCCCTAATAATATCCATGAAAAAATTTCTCAGTTCTGATTGGTTAAGATGAATGCAGTTTTCAGTTAATTCAGTGCAGAAGAGAGGTAATTCAGTGCAGACGAGGGTTAATTCAGTGCAAAGAAAGAAACAAACCGAACATTCTGATTGGTCAGAATGATTGGTCAATGTCAATGTCAATGGCAAGGTCAATGTCAAGGTCAATGTCACTTGCAGGGTTTGAATAAATTATTTTTGCAGGTGATGCGCGCGCTTTTCTTCTGCGTAGTTATGAGAAGCTACCTCGTATTTTTTCATGTATATTATTAATACATAATCACATGATTTTTTTCGTGCAATTTGGAATAAATAAGCACTTGTAAATTTTTTTCAAAGACCACAAATTGCACTCGCCCTACGGGTTCATTCAATTTTGTTAGCCTTTGAAAAAATTTACTCGTGCTTTTTTATTCCAAATTGCACTCGAAATCATGTGATTACCTATACAAATTGCACTCCACTCAGTCCAATTACCATTATTAATCAGAAACGCACTTAGATCACAGTGAATACAAAGAAAAAGACCTTCCTTGCAGTTTTGAAACACATGAACGTTCTTAAGTAGAAAACACTTTATAAAGTTTCATTTTAAGAAACAAGGTTCCTTTGATTGAAAAATAACAAAACGCAAAAATTTTCATTTTTTGGAGGATACGTGCAGGGCCAAGTTTCACCAGTTAACTCACCAGCATCACAGCCGTAGATTTCAACTCTCATGCAAATATAGTTGTACCACGTAACTGGGACAAATCGAATGTATCGTGCTCGAATTCTCGGATTCAGATATTGCCGTATTGTATCTCTGGAGTTCCTGTTAGCAACGAAGTACTGAAAGGAAAATAAAATTGTCACCAAGAACCTTAACATAAATTAAGCAATGAATCCAGGCAGTCTTAAACATTGTGCTTTTGGTACAGACTTTTTTCATGCAACTTTTTCAAGAGACGGTTATATTTTGATAAGCAAGTGATTAGTCATTTGTTAAGACGCAGAGTGATGTGCACTCGCTTAGCTAGCTCGGGAAAACGAGCGTGGTTCTTGCACGGTGTCTGATTGGTTGACAGGATAGCAACATGTACAGCAGTATGCGCATGTGCATGCAGCATGCACCTGCAACGTGCACATGCAGCATGCACATGTGGTGCAGGCCCTTGTGAGAGGTGCGACTTTTCTGGGCCAATCACAAACCAAAATAAAGCAAAACCAATGTAATCCATGATCACTTCTGTATCAAAATTCTAAGAAAGAGAGTCGATATCTGTGGGCCTTTCTTACCCTCTCTCGTTCTTCCCAGGTGATCACATCCCATGAAAATCCATCTACGCTGTAGTGCACTAAATATCCTGTCACAAAACGACCTAGCCCTCTGCTCGAATGGCCTTGGGTGGCGAAACCGTCGATAAACTTCTCTGACAACAAATCGACCTCTAATAATAGAAGTCAAAGCAAAAGTATGAGAAAAATTTAAGAAATAGGTAAAAAAAGTTATGATTAAATGTTCTGTTTTCTGATCAACTCTGTCAGTGATCTTTTCATCATTATTTTGTTAAGTTGTGAATAGTAATGACAAAAAGGAGGAAGCCTATTTTTAGAAGCAATTTCGTTTCTCTTGGCCTCTCTTGCTACCTGTACTTCAGATCTTTTACACCCTTTTTTTCTGTTTGTTTGTCTCTGCTGGACAAAGTAGAGTAATAAATAAATAAACGGATAAATCAGTAAATTTGATGAAAAAAAAAGACTGCCTTTAGTCCCATTGAGAACTGCCTTTGAATAGGTTGGAATGAAACAAATATTTTTAACTTGTAAGCAAATGCCACAAAAAGCAAGGATACACCAAAAAAGACCGATGACAGATGATAAAGATCCAAGCAGATTGCAATTAGGATGCCTTTAGATTGAGTATCGTCAGAGAGCGAAACCAAAGTAACCACGACGGCCAAGCAGAAGAAAGGGAAACACCCCCATGAACCAATGAGAAATCAAAGTGAAAACGATCAAACAGCCTAAAGCGCGGGAAAACGTAGGCGACCAAACTTGTGAGTGGGTTGCACTACTTTCCTGGATCAATCACGAAGCGACGTGAAGCAAAATCAGTGCAATTTTGCATCAGTTTCGACACTCGATTGAAAATTTCTCCAACTAAGATTAATAACGTAAGGTTATTGATATTTCAAGATGCGAAATTCGTGACTCAGCCTACCTAAAAACTCTTTGGGTAGGAAGCTCTTGTGTTTCTTGTTAGATCTAGTATACTCGTAATTTTCCAGCTTCTCCACGCACCATCCACCGACGGTATTAAGGCGTCCATTGCTAGCTTTCGCATTTAGCTCCCCTTTTTTAACTGATGATACCTTTATTTGGTTATCACGGATTTTACGAGACCCCATTCCCAAAGGTGAAGAACAACCTAACAAGAAAGGGACCAACAACCAGCACATTTGGTCAAAAAACGATATCACCAAACAAATTAATATTTGCCGTTTTTATTTTTTGTTTAATTTTTTTTCGTTAAAGGAGCAAATTGATTAGGATTCTATGAGTTTATTAATGGAAACTTGCAAATTTTTGACATTTAAAAATGCAAACGAAACGTTTCAAAAATCTCTTTAATCATGTTCGACATTATGGCAGACAGAAAGGAGAATGAGTGAATTTGAGGAAAATGTACCCGCATAATTTTAAACGTTGTTATATCCGAACACACCATTCATATTTCTGTAGCGTGTGGTAAAAGGAAAAGAAACTAAAATGAAGAACCTTGAAAGCGAAAAGTTTTCCATAATTTGCAGGTTTTCTTTGACTATACAAGAATTAAGTCAGTTCAAACAACTTTAGAAAGACTAGTAACCTTATTTTTACTTCTATTCAATCTTTGTTCGAGACGGCCCCATATGCTAACACATATATTTAGTGAAAATAGGCTGATAGTTTCTAAAGAAACTGTTTGGGGCTGCGTCGGTGGGGGTAACGAGACAATCTGAATATATCAACAAAGTTGAAACGGTAAACTGGCCACCGTTGCGATTATAAAAGCTGACGTTTCGACCGTAAGCCCTTCGTTAGCCCTTCGCTCCGACGAAGGGCTAACGCTCGAAACGTCAGCTTTTATAATCGTAACGGTGGCCAATTTACAATTTCAACTTTGTTGATATATTCAAATTATTTAGTGAATATAACCTGGCTTTCGCTTCCTTAGATACGGCTTAGTCAATCCTGAAAAGTAAGAATATTAAGTTAGCGTGCTCTGTCTCCAACATGAAGAAAACCAGAGAATTTTTTTATTCGCGTTGTCCTACCACCTCAATTATAACCTTTTTTTCGTTTGAGCGACCGAGCTCCGAAGATGAAGAACCCATGAATATAGATATTTTTTGAAGGGATTTCTTGGAAAATTCAAAGTGTCATGCAAATACAATATGGCTGCTTTTGAGCATGTTGATCAGCAGGGATTTGCTAAAGCAAAGGCATAGAAAAAACCAGGAAAGATTTATTACTCGACGTTTCGGGGTCATCATGACTCCATTATCAAGAGACTAGTTTAAAAACATGCAAATAAGGAAAGGTACAAGAATAGCATAAATTAGACTGAACGGCTTAAACAAACACCTTGGCGCGGATGGAATCCGTTTGCACGTTCAGTGTTGGCTTACGCATGCGAATATACAACATTTCATTAACAAGGCAATCAAATTTGCCGTTACATTTCGTGATGACGTTGAATTGCTCGATCAAGCTATTGAAGATCTGAAAAAACGCGATGACATCGTTGTCACAAAACCGGATAAAGGGTCTGGTGTTGTTGTTATGGATAAATCTGAATATCTTCGCCTACTATCCGAAGCGTCAATAAACGATACCAGCAAATTCCGATTCGTCGACTCGGAGAGACCGAGAACCAGAGGACGACCTCCTAAGTATTACCACCCTCTCCTTCAGAAAGAAAGGGAGTTGGAAACTCTCGTTCGAAAGATTCTACCGAAATCCATTGCTGACGCTCTCCGCCCGAAAGGGTCCAGACTCGCACACTTGTATGGCTTGCCGAAGACACATAAAGAACAGTTGGCCGTGCGGCCAATACTCTCTGCTACTAACACCTACAATTACTCGCTAGCGAAATGGCTTGACGACAAATTGAAACCCCTGTCGTGCAACCAATATACAGTGACAGACACATTCCGCTTTGCTGATGAAGTACGAGGCTTCGAGATCAGGAACGGCGAAATTTTAGTTTCCTATGACGTCATCTCATTGTTTACAAATGTACCATTGGAGGAAACAATACAGATCTTAGCTGAAAAAGCCTTTGCCCAGGATTGGTTCAACGAGACGCACAGCTTGAACATCTCTAAAGCGGACCTAATCGACCTCCTCCGAGCAGCTACGAAAAACCAGCTTTTCCAGTTTGACGGTGCTTTATATGAGCAGACAGATGGAGTCGCTATGGGTTCTCCCCTTGGACCGTTGCTGGCTAACGTCTTCATGTGCTCGATTGAGGAAAACCTCGAACGACACGGTCAACTTCCGCGCTATTACCGGAGGTACGTCGATGACACCCTGACCGTAATGCCTGATAGGGTGACCGCTGGCCAGTTTCTAGACACCCTTAACTCTACCCATCCCTCCCTCCAGTTTACCATGGAAGTCGAACGGGAAGGATCCCTTCCGTTTCTAGGAACTGAACTGCTTAACCGTGCACCAAAGATTGAGAGCAAGGTCTACATCAAAAGAACCAACACGGGTCTCCTTCTGCATTTCCAGAGTCATGTTGACATTAAGTACAAGCGCAGCCTAGTTAACACCATGGTGGATCGCGCTTATCGATTATCTTCTAACTGGTCTTTCTTCTCCGAGGAATGTGACCGCCTTAGAGGGGTTTTTCATAACTTGAAATACCCAAAGCCACTGGTTGAAACTACAATCAAGCGGGTCGTTGAGAGAAGGATTTCATCTGCAGAACCCTGTCCATCACCAGACGTACCATCGGAGACTGTGAGATTAGTGTTACCCTTCAAGGACCAGTCGTCAGCTAATCATGTTAAACAACAACTGAACAGTCTAAGCTCGAAGTTAAGCGTGACTGTCCAACCAGTGTTCGTTAGCCCTAAGCTCGATCAACAGCTTAAGCAACACGAAATTAAGCCCCCTATTGTTAACCAACAATGTATCGTTTATGAATTTAAATGTAACCTGTGTGATGCAGGGTATGTGGGCTATACTCGTGGTCACTTACACGAGCGCGTAGAAGGGCACAAAAGGAAATCATCTTCTATCTACAAACACTACCACCTCCAGCACAATAGTGAAATGCCTGAACGCTTGATCGAGCAATTCAACGTCATCACGAAATGTAACGGCAAATTTGATTGCCTTGTTAATGAAATGTTGTATATTCGCATGCGTAAGCCAACACTGAACGTGCAAACGGATTCCATCCGCGCCAAGGTGTTTGTTTAAGCCGTTCAGTCTAATTTATGCTATTCTTGTACCTTTCCTTATTTGCATGTTTTTAAACTAGTCTCTTGATAATGGAGTCATGATGACCCCGAAACGTCGAGTAATAAATCTTTCCTGGTTTTTTTTTTGAGCATGTTCGACTAAATTTACGGGTAGGTTTGAAGCCCATTGAAGCTGAGTATATGAGGCTACACAGCAAAGCTGTCGTAACATGCTGTCTTACGGGACATGTTTACCACCCAAGAAAACTTAGGATTTATACCGCACCATCTCGAGGTGTTTATTGGGACCCAAAACTAACTCTCACCTAATGGAAAACACAAAAATTAGTTTGGAAAGATTTAAAAGGGACCAATGACAATAGACCAAGATAAAATTTGGATCGTTATTGGTGGAGAGCATTTAAAAGGTTTCCTGAGGTAACCCCCTTAGGTATGAATCTCCGCAAAAGCTCTTGGCCCGCTTGGTGCTCAGTATATTCTTAACGAAAAATGGCCGCCATCTTTGATTTTAATTGCAGCGGAAAACTTGAGAGAGAAAGAAATTTGTACGAAGGGGGTAAGTGACGATAAAAGATAAAGAGATAGGCCTACCGTCGAATCTAAATCCAAATTAAACATGGTCTGTTAAATAAACGGTCGCGCGCTTCTTAGCGTTAACTCTTCATGATAAGACACCTGCACTATAGGCTAAATGTACTTACTCTCTTTCAACTCCGCTAAAGAAAACGTTTACGCCAGTTGATATGCTAATATCAATGTCCAATAGTAGTACCTACCAAATGCATGACCCCATACGCTCATAGCAACGCAGCTCTCTCTTTTTTTATTGGGGGATTCTTTAATCCAGAGGTGCCTTGCGTAGATAGTTGGCATGAGTTCCACAATTGCAGCACACTGATATTTAGCTTGAAAGTCAATAATAAAATCCTAGGAGATGGTAATATGAAAAAGCAGTTATTATTTTTGTTGTTGTTGTTGTAAACATGGCCGTGCATTTCGGGGGTCTTGTGGAGTACAAAATACGGGTAGAATCGTGCCATGTCTCCCCACAGATACACGGTCACGCACGCGCGTGATATACTTTTCGCCCTGTGCTTGACTACACGTCGAGATTAAACTTGTTGAGTTATTGAAGTAAGTAAATATTCCAAAGCGAATAATTAACAACAGTTCATCGTGTTGAAGGCGAATAGTTATATTTTGATACATACTAAAAAAGTGGCATAATGTAGCACAAAAAGATGATTAGAACTCATTTACTCCTGAAACGATTCGGATGCAGATTCCACGCGAACTGCTAAGGGGTGATTAGCAAAGAATATTCGAAGTTTGAGTGGCCAATCAAAGCGAGCCTTTAACCCTGTCCATTGTTTCGTATATACTTATTTACAATTATTCGCTTTAGACTCGATCATTCGTCTCGGGGATTACTTAACAATATTCAATCAGCCTGAGGCGAAAAATTCTTAGTATTATTGCTATGGTGCAATAATACTAATAAATCTTAGTATTATAAATAATAAATCTTAGTATTATTGCTTAGTCTTAGTATTATTGCTATGGTGCGTTAAAATTCTGTCGTTATTTTATTTATTTTTGAAACCATCCCGTTACGATGGTTTGGATTAATCGTATTCGGATAAACAGCCACTTTCCACTAGTATTTATCAGGTTAATCTTATTCAATCAGCAAAAACTTCACATCCTACTTTTGAAGAGTCTTACGCCAAACTTAGTGGCATCTTTTATGCATGTTCTTCAGAACTGAATCGAATTTTCTTCTATTGCGGTTATCACTTCCTGCGTAACATGGATAAAACTCGAGGCAGGCATATTTAGATTTAGTGCCACTGCTCTAATCACCCCGCTCGAGGTGCTTATGGTGAGATGTGACGCAATCCTCAACTACTCAGAGCGCGTGCATCTTTATAGTCGCCGCAGCTATTATGGTAAACCGAGGTATTCTAGATTTTAGACATTTTGTCTCCTTGTTACAGCTAATCAAACTTAGTTAAGAGTCAGTAATGTCATGCACCTCCATGATCCTGTCGTCCACTTGGTTGTATGTTCCAAAAGGACTCCAGAGTTTTCCATCAAGGCTTGAAGACAGAATCAGACGAAGCGGTGACACGTCTTCGAGGCATTTCACAGATGGGCCTACTCTCTTTGTTTTTCCAAGAAATAAAATTCGCATGACAGAAAGCGGCTGTTTCATGTCAATGCGAAGAAAAACGGAACTATGTTTAGGTGCAGTACGGCTCTGTTGAATGGAACACAAAATGATATCAGAAAGCTACTCTGAGCTACACGGATATGCTGCTTGCCTGTTTTTCTGTCTGTCTGTACGACTGTCTGTCTGTCTGTTTGCTTGCCAGTCTCGCTGTTTGTCTGACTGTTCGCTTGTCATGGTCTGTCTTTCTACCCCTCGCTCTGTCCTTTTTTCTGTTTACCTATTTGCCATCCTATTTGTGTATTTAGCTGTTTCTATCTGTTTGCCCACACGTCTCCATCTCTTTCTGTTCCTCTATCAGCTGTACCATTAAATTTAAACTTATAAAATATATTTTGCAAGTTTCCTCTCTCCCTGTTCGTCTGTCATTTGCTTGTCTAGCTAACAGCATCAGTAGTCTTAAACAGAATAAAATCCTTACCGTACAAAACAGACTTTGTCCAGGTTCAATAAATGCAAGTTTATTGCGATCTTTCAGCTTATTTTTGTTGATAGTCGCCCTATAGAGTTGTATGTGGCCTAAGTCGCGATTGTAAGTGTGTTGTGAGGATGGATGAGCCCACGTTCCGAAAGACTCCATTTCATCTGCACATTTGATAGAATAAAAAAAAAAAACTGGTGTTATTTTCTAGGGAGCTCTGACACCGCGCTATACGTACACCTATTAGGCGGGAAAAAAGAATGTCATCAATGGCCAATCTGAAAATCGACATCTTATTGTGTGAGGCATTCATCACTCGAAACATTGTGATCAACATTTGATAAGACAAAATAGAAACAAATTGATAGTTCATGAATAAATAATCAATCGATGGTTAAGCCATAGACTACACTTTTGATCGGCTTATTGGTGTCATAACCCACGTGGGATTTGGAAGAACAAGAGGAAAGTTTGTAAATTTTCTGACTCTGCCGTTGCAATAAATCATAGGTTTTCGACCAATCAGCTTCCATTTCTATTTCAGTTACGTGGTAAATGGAATGAAAACCAACAGCATCGGGAGAAGGCAGAACAAAGGGTGCTCCATAGGTCTTAGGCAAGCTTTGCGAAGGGTGTTTTTTTCCGCATTTTTTTTTTAAGTTTACACTTACTAGTAAGAAAAATAGTATACAATTTAATTTGCGAAAAATCATATATGGCAGTAGATTTGTCACTTTAAGTACGATATTATACATGTTTTTTCAGATGATCTTTCTTCAACGAACCCCGTATTTAGAAGATACGGAAACCAAGCTACAATTACATGAAATCTATATCAAACATATAGTCAGCATGATAAGAAAGTCTAGGTTAATTTAGAACCGACTTCCGTCCGAGACTTTGTTATTTGACTTCGAAAAATTTACTCCGAAAATGTTTTCTGTGTGGGAAAAGTGGTCGGAAATTAATCTCTTGACGCGCGTTTTTGTCTCATTGGCTGCTCGGGTGTGAATAGCACTTGGTATTCACTTCCGAACTAGCCAATCAGCGCGCGCGAAAGGTACTACTCACTTGTGTGAAATACACTCATCATAATTACCTCGAATTACACTCGAACGTGACTGATTATCACCAGCCCGATTTGAATACTAATAGGAAAATGAAATGGGACAGTGTACGCGTCAAGGCATTGTAATTGAACAAAACGCGATTTTGTGTGACTCTCCTTTAACGAATTGGACTCTACTCAGTCCTATTAGCTTTACTTATCACCTAAGGTTCCCCCGTAAAAATGCTGCGAACCAGAGATGTGTTGTTTGATGATAATAGGGATCTTAAGCAAACCACGATGGCGACGGCAATGAGGACGTGGCAAAACAAAAGATTTAATAAGCAGAACAATAGCAAGCACGTGCGTTTTAAAACTTTGTACATTTTTTAGCCGTCCTTTGCAAAACAACAAGGTGAAATCACCAAAATTTTCGTCGTCTGAGAGCGGAAACCGCGACGGCAAATTATTGTAATTTCCATTTGGAACTCAACGCGGCTAATATACGTTATGCTGAGGTTGAGGTGTGGCTCCGTTAGAGACGGTAAACACATGCAGCCATTTTCAAAATTCTAGTTAAAGCCGAAATCAATTTTTTAATCGACGTCTTCCCTGGCGTTACCGTCCCGACTGCTTAAGGTCCCTAATAGCGGCAACGGTATGTTGTGAAGCTTTTCGTCATGCGATCCAATGACACTTAGCAGGTAATCCTATAGTCAATATCGCCTGAATGTTTTAATTTTTTGTACACTTTAGACACTGTTTCAGTTTTTCTAACGAATCTTTGTTATAGAACGGGTCGAAGCCAGCTCTTTGACTCATTATATGCATTTTCAGAGTTCTAGAAGGAAGCGAACCTAGTGATTTGACGCTACGGGATTTATCAGTGTTGTTACTTTATATTTGTTATCTAAGAACCAGATAGTATGTCGCAAAGAAAGTTCCATTTTTGTTTCAAACTTTGTAAGAATCCATCTCGAAAGTCTAGAAAAAATTGTAGACCCAGGCCTACGGGGCTACAGGCTGGCTACGCCCCAGGCAGAAGACTTTCAGGTTGTTAGTACTTGTGCAATCGATGGATCTTTCCTGCAAGAATTTACTTACCTGAACAACCAAACAGGTCTAGTCTAATGCAAGTGCGCCAGTACGGCAGGTTATTGGTTGGAATTCTCACATATCTTGTTCCAAACATTAAATTTGCGAACGAAATCCTTTTTGATCGAGAGCTTTCCGGTTGCTATGAAGAAAAAACAAAGTTGAATACTTTACTGAAAGTTAGTTGGACATTTAGTGTGGTACGGTTAGTGGAATGATCTTGGATAGAAAAAGGAAAAAGATTACTGGATCAAAGGAAGAAAATGAGATAAAAAGAGAGAAATTTGAGAAAAGGGAGAGATATGGGGAGAGAAAGAAATGAGAGGAATAGAAAAAGAGAATATTGGGTAAGATGGTTGATTGAAACTACGCAGAAACGAGTAATGAAGCAGAAGAAATAGGAAGGCGATGGGCAAAAATGATTGGATGGAAGTAGATTTAATTAAAAAAAAAAGTAGGAAAAGGACGAACTAGTCTGAGAACAGTTTGATTGGACATTGAAAAGCCTGCTCGTCTTTACCTTTGGCAATTGAATGCCTAAAATCGAGTTAGCTCAAGTCAGATTCCCATTCAGAATCGTTCTGTTTTTTGTTTTTTTGTTTTTGTATTTGTTTCTTTTTTTTTATGGGAAAAGGTTGATTTAGCAGTGCCTGCATGCCTTTACTTAATCTCTTAGTGATAAAAATAAAATCCTTCCCCCCTCTCACTTGTTATTATTTCCCTAAATCATAGCTTTTCAAGGTAGGGGTAGGGGTGCTCTTTCGTAACTGCCGTAGCTCTCGAAAAACGAGTGGTGAGGCTCATATGTTATGTCCTTGGGTTAAACACTTTACTGCTAAAATGCCACTCTCCGCTCAGGAGAATAAATGGTACCATGACACAAAGTGTCAAGGAAACCTTAAGGATCATTTACGGTTACCGATAATAGACTAATGGTATAGCTGGTAGTGCTGGCATATTTCCCGTGAGCAAGATGAAGCGAATTCTATGTTCTCATGGGCAATTCGAGCAAGCATAAGCCCATTCGTGCCCGCTTGAGATTGCCTGCTTGATCCCGTGCAATTAAACAAATCCTCGTAAAGTTTGTGTAGTTCCCTATCTTAATTTAACTGAAGTTTTGACGATCACTGTTCATCACTGTGAACCAATGAAATTACGCTATTTTTTCATTTGTGAAATGAAAAACGAGCACACGCCATTACAGTTACCTTTCTTTTCCAGCGCACGAACATAAGTAAGTCATTCTTGATTCTTATTAAAAGTGAAATCTTTTTGCTATATGATAAATTCTTCATTGATCAAGTTCGACTGCGTCTCGGTCCATAAAAACGCAAAAGGAAAACTGTGCTAACCGCCCCCCGGCTAGCTCAATTGGTTAGAGCGCCGGATTGTGTTGTGTAGATGGTCGAGGGTTCGAGCCCCGGCCTGACCAATACTCATGGTCTTAAAATAATTGAGGAGAATTTGCTACCTTTCTATATAATATCAAGAAATGGATAGATATTCTAGTCTTCTCGGATAAGGACGAATAAACCGTAGGCCCCGTCTCCTGCAGGGTTAGGGGTAGGAGACGTTAATTTCCCGCGCACGAGATTACTGTGTGGTGGATGTCCTCCCCTGGGGTGGGATGGGTGGGTGTTACAGGGCCCCATTTAAACCAGCTATGCTGAACTGGGCTACCCTGTCTAAATATCCGTAAATACATACATACCATACAACCATCTCGACTTCACGCTTCGTGAGATAAGCTCCAGAAGCTGGACTATTTGGTTATAAAGGGCTTGTTTTACAGGTAGGTAAGGTAACCTGTCCACCCGTGGTCGAAAAACCCGCGTTTAGATACAATCTTACGACCTCGTGATCCCGGGGGGAAGTTTCTAGAGTTTGTTGAAGCGTTTGCAAATCTAACATGTACACAACCGCCACTGTGCAGGTTACTCTACCTTGAGACGGCACACCGGACAATCCGTCTAGACGGGTTACCCCACCTATCATATAAACGTGATCAAGATAGAGTAGGAGATTGCATGGATAGGCGGTTTACCACACCCAGGTGGTTTACCTCACCTATCTAGGATCCCTCACCTCCATGTAAACAGATATGATTGCAAAGCGACCATAATGAGATGGACTTACCCTTATGCTTTTCCAAGACACTCTGTCCTCACTGAATCGAAGTTTTGTATAACTCATATATTGGCTCCACTTTTCATCTATTCCTGAAAATAAAACAACTTCCGCCCTCGTGATGTACCTGCGATAGAGCAGGTCGACTTCTAGCCAGTCGGGTTCGTGGTGTCTGTAAGTAAGAGCGTACACACACCATTTTCTCTCCGAGCCCTTCCCATCCTCTCCGTAATTATTTATGTATGGCTGTGAGAAAGAAAAAATGAGCCACTTTACGGTTGTGTGCTTGGTTGTCAAAGTAAATTACTTTTGAGAGGTTAGACATCGTGAAAACTGTCCACGTGGTGAAGATTGAGCTGCGCGACAAACCAACTAACGGCTGCAAAAAGACTTACAATAAATTATTATTAAATAATTAGTTACTCATTAGTCAATTCATGATTATTAAGTTATTATTTAAGGTTTACTTACCGCTGAATTGAGAGTTATCTGCCAATACTGAACGTAAATGGGATAGATGTAATGACAATCAACTACAATCAGGAAAAAAATGTTTGAGTCGTTTTGAATCAATGATGAAACAAACACAGATTGATATCAACATTAGGAAACAAAGGCCACGTTCAATACAAGGTCTCGGTGGCTGAGGACCGGGGAGGGGCACATTGGTACGAGAAAGGCCAATGGCACGCAAAAGCTCGTATGTAGGGACCAGTCTTTTTTATTAACGAGGGGGGAGACATTGTATCATTCTTACGACCCCCCCTTTAGTGGTAGTTGATCGACAGTTTATTTTCTATAGCCACCCCTTATACTCTAGATGAACAACTGATCTCCTTTGTTCTCTCCTGAAAACCTGACGTTTCGAGCGTTAGCCGTTCGTCATCGCTCTGACGAAGGGCTAACGCTCGAAACGTCAGCTTTTTAACTCTTAACGGTGGCCAATTTATAATTTCAACTTAGTTGATATTACAAAATTACCTTGTTACCCCCACCGACGCAGCACTACAGTTTCTTTAGAAACTTACCTCCTTCATTCTCCTGAAAACCGTTTGTTCCCCTCCAAAAATTCTTCCTTTCCCTCCCCCCCCCCCCCTCGCGATAGATAATAGCTGGTCAATTAGGGGCTTTTGCAGGGTAAAGAGAAAACTTTTTGTGCTCCATATTCAAAGAGGAAAACCACGGCTTTCGTAAATTTTTCTCCTGCCCAAAATGGAACGGGACTTGTTACCAATTCAAAGAAGTATGGCTGACACTTTAATGAATTTGGTGGGCAGCAAGCAATCAGTACTGAGTGCAAGAAGTTGGCTAAAGTTTCAACTTCCATGTGTTATATCTAAACTTTTAGACTTAAAAAAAAAGAACCAGAGAGCGTTTTACTTACCTATGCTAATGAATCTATTTGTTTTTGCAATGATTTGTTTGTTTTTCAAGGCCCATGCTACAAGAAACAAGAGATAAATAACATGAAGAAACGAAGGAAGTCGCTGACGGAGATAGGCCAAAGGTAGGAAATAACCGTAATTTATGTATATAGTTCAATGTAGGAATCTTTCCAATTTTTTTAGATTTTGTTTCTGCTTGCATTGGTTTAAGAGAACTGTAACTGATAACTAACTCTGGAACCGAAAGAGCCGTTAAAGGGTTTGTGCATGCCCATATTACGAACTTTCTCCAGCTCTGGTGTGAAACCATAACAACACTAATAGTGAAATAAGGAGGATTTGAAATATTAGAAAGTTGCACAGTTTTCTTTCTAGGTCAAAGGTAATACGAAAAATTAACCTTTTGTAATATACCGTCCTTCGAGAGGCGCACACACACGCAAAAAAAACGTTTGCACACCATACTCATATCCTTATCCGATAGTCAATGTTACGTCATATTTGTAGATATGCTTGCTAGGCTGTGTGTATTCACGTGCAGCGCATGTGATTTCAAATGAACCAATAACGTCCACAGACTTTAACCTTGACATTGAAAATTGAAGTGGACACTTTCGTTTACTCTTAGCTTGTTTTTCTCTCTCAGAGCTGGATAGTTTTTTTCTCTCCTTCAACGCAATTTTTTAATTTATTTTTCTTTGGAATTCAAGAAGTTTCCGAAATTTCTCTTTTAGCAAAATGTTGTAGTTAACTTAAAAAGAGTTATTTACATAATTTAAAACAGAGTTGGACTCATTCCTCCCCTTCCGAGAAAGGATATTTGACAGAATTGAAGGTAGACATAAAAGCTTTTAATTTTTTTGAAATTGTTACCAGTTTTCAGTCCCCCAGCGGAGGATCACAACCCTTCCTTGAAAGCTCTTGTGCGATTCCACCACTCACCTGACTCACAGCCGTACAACTCAAGACTCAAACACTGGCGTTCGCGCCAAGCATGAAGCTTCATACGGAAAAACCGCGCATGAAGAAGTGGGTCGAAAGACTGGTAACCAGCTCTGGCTTTATAGTCGTTTTTTCGAACAGATTTGTGTTCCCGGATGCTGTGAAAATGCTGGAATGAAACAAAAGGTATGTAAAATTTGAGGAAGACATTTTCTCATGCTTTTACTGAGTCTCTATGACTTGAGCTTTCGATAAGATTGATCGAGGGGTCAGTTAGTTGCTCTCAGCTTTTAGCACCATTAATGTTTTAGTTTTAATTAGTTTAGTTTCTTAGCTTCGCCGACAGGCAGGGGCACCGTAACAGCTTGCGCCAATTGCTGCGGGCCCAGTAAACCCACCCATCCCAGCCCAGGAAGGGACATCCATCACACAGTAATCTCGTGCGTGGGAAATTAACGTCTCCTACCTCTAACCCTGCAGGAGACGGGACCTCCATTTATTCGTCCCTATCCGAGAAGACTAGAATATGTAACCATTTCTTGATGTTATAGAAAGGCAGCATATTCTTCTAAATTGTTTTAAGATCTTGAGTGTTAGTCCGGCCGGGGCTCGAACCCTCGACCTCCCCCGCACAACAGTCCAGCGCTCTATCCATTGAGCTAACCGGGAGGTGGTTAATCTAGATAGTCAAGTTAAAAAATCATGAAGTGACAGTGCGAGACACTGGGAGTCAAGTATTTTCAGCTTTTAGCACTGTCAATCTATATATTAAAGTTCAAAAATCATCAAGAAGGGAATGTTTGAGTCATTAGGAGTCAATGTCTTTCAGCTTTTATCACTGTTAATCTATTTAGTCAAGTTGAAAAATCATCAAGGAGCGAGTGACCGTTTGAGACAGTGGGATTCCATTGCTTTCAGCTTTTAGCAGTGTTAATCTATATAGTCTAGTTGAATAATCATCAAGAAATAACTGTTTGGGACATTGGAAGTCCGACCATTGCTTTTAGCTCTGTAAATCTATATAGCCAAGTTGAACAATCATCAAGAAGTGACTGTTTGGGACATTGGGAGTCTACTGCTTTTAGCTTTTAGCACTGTAAATCTATATAGCCAAGTTGAACAATCATCCAGAAATGACTGTTTGGGACATTGGGAGTCCGACCATTGCTTTTAGCTTTTAGCACTGGAAATCTATATAGCCAAGTTGAAGAATCATCAAGAAGTGACTATTTGAGACCATGAGAGTCTATTGTTTGAACCTTTTATCACTGTTTATTTATATAGTTAAAGTTTAATCGTCGTCAAGAAGTTACTGAGACATTGGGAGTCCACTTTTTTCAGCTTTTAGCACTGTTTATCTATATCGTCAAGTTGAATCAATAATACATATTTTCTTTACATCTTTTGTTGTTGAAAACATATTCCCTTTCCTCAGTCAAGCGAAACCGTGTAAAAGAAGTGCAAGGTAGCAGTATTGATTACTATTTTTGTTTGTAAAGATCAGATAAACCGGATAACGAACGTAGCGGAGCAGAGTGGGTACTTAAGAGGGAATTATTTTCGTTCGGTTTTTTTTCGTCGAATTGTCATTGAAAGCATTTTTTTGTTTGTTTGTTTGTTTGCTTTTTTTTGGTAGGAAGGTCATTGACCTCAAGAAAAAATGTCGTAGTAAGAGAACGAGAACCCAACACCAACGCAACCTTCTTGAGGCGTCAAATGCGAACATCAAACCTGAACAAGAGCGGTGAAGGATGGAGGAGGAGGAGGGGGGGTGAGTTGAAGATAAGGGGGGTGGTGAGTTAAGGGAGATCTCTCTTCTCACCGCCTATCCTTGTAACCTATCTAGAGAAGAGATGTAATGATTAGAATCTTTTTACCCGAGGGTTGCCATGTTCATCCTTTATCACGGTCCATAGTCGGCCATCTGGACTGAATTCCACGCTATAATGAGTCACTCTCCACTTCCATTCCGAATCGGCTCTTCGACTGACACGCCAATCCCATCCCTCTATTAGAGCACCTGATATAAGTTTCATTGCTCCTAAAAAAAAGACAAGGGTGTCCAAATATCAATAATAGCCACGATGATAACAATAACAACTACTAACAGCCTTGAACGAGAATGATATATGGTGATAATACTAACAGTGATAACACTGGTATCGCTAATACTAAAAGTGTCTAATAATAACTGTATGATGCAAAAGAAATTAAGTAACTATGATATAGAATCGCATAGTTGAAATAAAATCTTACATTCTGATTGGTCAACGAAGCGAGGTATTTAGCGTGGAATTGCGAGTTCAAAACGAGGCTAAGTGATATTGTTTCGCATCTCTTGTTTCAGGATAAAAACAAACAATATAATTGCTGTTTTCTCTTTTTTTCTTATTTTGTAATCAATCATGCGATTCAAGGAAAATGCAATATACCTGACTCGTAAATTCCGCGCTGAATCGCACTTGAAAACCAATATCGCACTCATCACCTCGCGACTCGTGCGTTTAATCGTTAAGTAATGAATTTTCCTATAGTAGTAGTGAAATTGATTGGAAGAAGGAAGAAAACCGTTGTTTTGAAACGATAATTCTTAAAGCTTGTTTGAGTAACAAATTTGATTTGACATCAGTCCGACCTAGCTTATTTTAAAGTTCAACAGTTCGTTTTTCGGGTCCGATTGTTGACCTACGATACACGACTTTTTATCCGTAGAACCGAGTGAAGACCGAGTGTCTTCCGACGAGTCTTTGATTGCCCCGAAAAATCCTGATCTGACCTCATTTCGGGTCCGATTGTTGACCTACGATACACGAATTTTTATCCGTAGAACCGAGTGAAGACCGAGTGTCTTCCGGCGAGTCTTTGATTGCCCCGGAAAATCCTGATCTGACCTCATTTTGGGTCCGATTGTTGACCTACGATACACGACTTTTTTTCCGTAGAACTGAGTGAAGACCGAGCGTCTTCCGGCGAGTCTTTGACTACCCAAATCCTGATCTGACCTCATTTCCAGAAATTTTTCAGTATATCGACCGCGAAGTTAAGATGGCACGAAGTTTTAGCATTTTACATTGCTACTTTGGGCAACATTCGAAGCTCATGTAAGCTTATTTGAAAATCTTCGTCGCCGAGCACTTCACATATGTTTAACTTAGGAAAAGCTGGCATTTATGTGTAAGTTAACATCTGAATTCCATGTTGCCGGGCTTCTGTTCAGTAATATATTACAGATGACTTCGCAAAGTTATAACTACAACAAAAAGAGTAGCAGACGAGGCGCAACTGAAAACTTCTCTGATATTCTCACTACATCTTGACATCTCTAATCTGATACTGAACAGACACATGGCAACGTGGAACCAATGGGCCGGTTATTCAAACAAAGTTAGCCGTTGTGTAACAAAACCGTGTCTTAAACTATATTCATTTTAGTCGAGCCTTTTATCTGAACATTTATTTTTGTGAACAGCGTCAATAAGGCCGACAATAACTGAGGCCCATGCTGCGGTTTGGGTTAGACCTTGATTAAATGACTGGCTTAGTGTGTTTTGTGATAAGAAAGCAAAATTTTGTTAATTATGACGTCAACTAGGCGTCTGTCCTCTTATACCATAAGCAAGAACCAATCAGAATGCGTGTATCATTCAGCTATCAATATGAGCAGTAATCTTACCCAGGTCTACTTGGACCCATTCCTTCAAGGTTTTGTCCTTAACGCACCAAGGGACACTCTCATTTACAACTCGGCGACGGTCTCCAAAATGATAATGTTCAGAGGAAACTTGGATTTGTCGTCCGGGGTCGAAGTCCTCGCTCCTCAACAGTGGCTTCATGCAGTCTGTAGCCAACAGATAAGAAAAAAATATTTCATCAAGTAGAAAGAATATCGTGTTTTGTAAATTAGCTAGCAGATCAAAACCACTGGATCAAATGATTGGTTTGCGAGTCACTGACGTAACAAAATGTCTTGCAATGATAGTCTTGTTTAGTAATTGTTTTTGATCATTGGAAGACTAAGTTTTTTTTGTTTTATTCTATTAATAAATGCTTTTTTTTTCACTTTGAAAATTATTCTCTAAAAGTCCAAGGAAGTCAGTTATCTGTTCTGTTTCTTTTTTTTTTTTTTTCGTTATTTGCTTTTTTTTTTTCGCCAAAGACGAGCATAGTCAAACCTTTAATGAGCGGTTGAAGTGATTGCAAAACGTACTACCCTATGCACTAGATAGAGATTTATCCATTGCTTATCGATATTCAACCTTCGAACAGCTAGGGCCAGAATAGTATTACTGCAAACACATTTTGACCACGGTTTACGTATACGTACTATGAGTGAAAAAAGATTTGTTGATAGTTTGCAAGTCATATACTGGGTTCTTGGGTAATAAAAAGAACAAAAAAAGGAAATTCATCGAATAATGAAAACCATTTATTGTCATAAAGAATGACCGTGCAAATTTTATTTTAATGGTAAACTCGTTGCGTAATTTCTTAAAATCAAAAAATGAGGGTCTCAATGGAGTGATGGATTTTACGGCTAAGGGTGATAATTTTACATCTACATCTACATTCACATTTTAATACGTCGGTAAAGTCGTTAGATATCAAACCAACGTTAAAAATAACAACAATCGAAATAATATCTACCAGTTTAAGGTTTCACATTAAAATACTTGGAAATCTTGAGTTCTAAAAGTCTCTAGAGAGATGCTTTGAACAATATCTTTCGGAAGTTTGTTCCATATCCTGAGGGTGCGTGGAAAGAAGGAATAAAAATATACTTTCTTTGTGGCTTTTATATTAAAAAATTTTGGCCATTGTAGGGCGGACAGTTCATTTCTTTCCTTTGTAGTAATTAGAATTATTAGCTAAAAAGATTACGGTAACCTTTTCCACGATTAATGGTTAAAATTTGTCAATTTTACGACTAACGGCTAGATTTGTTTTGCCGTTTTACGGTTAACGGTCAAACCCACTGAACCCATCTTAAACTATCTATCTGCGTTAGCTCCCTATAACAATGGCCCTTGCGATTACTTCGATTATAGTCTTACGACAGTCCGTTGGAGAAGCGCGCTATTATTACTGCTCAAAAACTGATCACAATTTCTCTCTCTTTCTGTTTTTTTTTTTCTTTTTTTTTGATTTTGTACTTACATGGTGTGTCTTTCTTAATCATCGGAATCCAAAACTCAGCATCGATGACAAGAGGAAATGGATGAAATAGTAAAAGGAAAATGATGTGTAGTAATGTGCACATGATGACAATGAAAAACGCAACGACGTTTTGTTTTTGAAATGAGCAACAAAAGGTTACCATCGCAACGAAATAAACGATACCTGACCGCGCGCGCTCAATAATTGTGGAATGTAAGAAGGGGTGACGAGAGAAACAAGAAATTATTTGACCGCGCAGCATGTTTTGATAAATGTTAAAAGAAATTATTTTGTAAAAACAGTCGTAAGTTCAATTTCGAAAAAGAGAAACGAGATTAATAAATTGTACATAAACTTAGCATTAAAGAAGACTTCGAAATTCCTTTATATTTCAGAAACTGAGAGGGGATTAGTTTTACGGGAATTCAATTCAACTCCATAAAGGAACGTTAAGCGTACACGAAAGTGCCTGCATGCATTAACAGGGGATAAAAACTAGAGAAAATTTGAAAGGTAAATGCCGTATAAAATTTTCTATCGCTCTCACTTGAACTGTTTGGTCACTCATTCCACGCGACTAAATATAAGAATTAATTTGGATATATCAACAAAGTTGAAATGGTATTATTTAAATATAAAAATATTCTCAAGCTTATTAGAAAAACAAAGTATCGTAGAGCGATCATGTTTCCTGTTGTTTAACAATTATTTACCGTAGTTGAGGTGAATAGCACTTGCTATTCACTTCCCAACTGCCAGTCAACGCGTGTGGTATATATACTAAAATTACTTATTCACTGGTATAAATATATCTCACATAATTCTATAGTGCATTTGTCACGTTTTGCCACAGGATCATGAGTGATGCGTTGACCTGTTCAACTGAAGTCAAGTGGTACATGCAAATTTCTGCATCTCATATGCGCATGTCTATAAAAAGATAAGCACAAAGGCTATTTTCTAAAGGTCGTAGAAAGATCTTCGAGACACTTATCTTAGAGATTAGAGCGCGAAAAAGGTAAAAGAAAACGGTAGGCAAAAAAACAGTTTGATTTTGATGGTCAGAGTACCATGTTCAGAGTACCATTTTGGATCGTTTCGATTGATTTAGTCTTCTCACAGTCAATTTCACCGTTGAGCTCACTACAAATTAATTGTTTTAAATCATAATTCGTCCAACAATCTGAATCGTAGGTCGTTGTTTTAGCCTCTGTTTTAAACAACTTGTACTTGTGAATTCAAACTCACTTCCTCCATATGCAAGTAGAACGCGTGGGGACACTTGTCAGAGGGGTGTAATTTATTCTACCTCTTAGATTCAGTTATTTTAAAAGTGCTATTCACGAGTTTTCGAACTAATTCAAGAACTCGTTGTTACTTTAAGCCCAAATTTCCTCATACCGTACCTTTTACATAAAAAAAAAACTTGGGTTCTCGTAATTACTGGAAGGAATAGAGAGCTTGTGTTGTCCTAAACGCTGCACAGTGATCAGTCGCAACGCTTGCATGACTTTGAAAGTAAATTACTTGTTGGTACCTGAAAGACACGACGAAAGCGGTTGTCTACGGTTGTATACTGAATTTAATATTATTGCTTGCGCATTTTTGGTAGTCTTCACACGTGGTTTGTCGAGCACAGTGGTTAAACACAGCGCATACAGAAGAGTTTAAAAACAATCACACTGATTTAAGGACACGTGCATAGCGTAAATTGAGGAAGAAAAGGTTAAAATTCCCACTCTTCCAATTCGTAGGACAAATGAAAGATGGATTTTGGACAAAGGTTAATTTGGGGTCTAGTGTTATTGTGAAATATACCAAATGATTTAATGCGGACGCTTCGTTTCGGTGATGAAGACGAATGACAGAACTTTTCGCTACCCCTTCTGAGCAGTTCTTCCCGGTCTACTGCCTGCAATAACCATAGAGCTGCTATATATAGTCACAAAAATTTTGTGTGGCTCTGCTTCTGGGTTTTTTTTTTCTTTTTCACACATTCCCCTTGGTGTTTACCAGCAACTCCACGATGAACACAACAAAGAGTAACTGCTGCCAGCACGGCCAAACTAGCGGACGACTACATCGCACCACTCTGTACAGTGTAAAATAATAACGAGTGTAAACAATGGAAGCAAAAGTGGGTAAAGTCTTGTTAAAGTCTCGGCCTTAGAATTTTTCTTAACTGCGAAAAACTTCGTTTCTCTTAGGCTCTCCGTGTTTACAATTGCAAATCATCCATCTAAGTGTGCATGCACGATCGTTTGACCGCTGTAGCTGCGAGGGAAGGATTTCCTGTGTTGACAAAAACGTGTGTAAGTTCTTTTATCTGAGGACAATTTTAATTGATATACCGAATATTTTAAACATCGGAGGAACTGAAACTGACTGAGATTTCTTTCTCTCGCATACACAGCAAAACAGTTCAGTAGAATCAAGAGATAATGAATTGATAATCTCTAGACAGCTTTCATACTGAAAATGACCGAATTTGTTGCATTTTCATGTGCAAGCTCCTAGTTCATAAATATCCTTCATCGTGCGCGAAAATTGTAGCTACATCTTTAATCTTAAAGAATCCGTGCGTGGAAGTTGAAGTTTGCATTTCTGAAACTCAGGAAAGCGAGTTTCACGAAACTCATATGGCAAATCAGTATAGGTGGTTTGCACGTTGTCATTGCCAGCGCCATGTTGGTGGAGCTCCTTTTGTTCGTCCACCAGCATCTGTTCCTTTCACCATTGTTACCTTTGTCTCTAGAGATTGGTGGCAAACCACCTATTGGCCCAATCTTCTCTAAATTAGAATCACGTCGCTTTCAAATTTGTTGCTTCATTGGTTATGAATGATTTATGATGTCGTCACATTCTGCCCGATAATATTCAGTGAGTTGTTTTCAATTAATTCTCCCTTTATGTTGAAAGTTTAAAATAAACCAGCAATTTAATCTGTTTATTTCACCCGAGTTTCTCTTGGGAAAGGTCTGCTGAAGCAAAAAATTTTTTTTTAATCAAGATCACACAGGGAAAACTAAGCCAAATATTCGCTATCGTCCATTTCGGTTAAGTCAGACACTCCATGGTGGTCATAAGGGAAATCTGGAGTTTTGGAGGTTTCTACACCTTAAAGAGAAATGATTCATTCTCAGAAAGAATTTTTTTATCAAAACTTGCATAAAGAAAGTAATATATTTCTCTTAAGGATGCCATATTTTCATCAAAACGAGGCCGTCTGCCTCTTCAAGCGACGAATGTTCTATTAAAATGATATTGTTTGCGCCTTTCGACGGTGACTTCTCACCATTCCTTCGGTTTTCAATCGCCGTCGTAGACGCTCGCCGATGTCGGGTCTCAAAGTCCCAATATAGAAGAGCCGATTTATTTGTGCAAAACAACTGTGTTTCATATTTAAGTCACGGTAGATTCGTGTTAGTCATCTTTTTTATTTAATTTGGTGTCGCAGTATTTTCCGAGGCTTTCTTAAACTTGCAAGATGCAGTCAAAAGATTTTAGAGACGTCTCTTATGAAGAAGAACTACAAAGGGCCAAGTGGTACAAAGAAGATCTTGATAAAGGTAAGTGATAAGATAAATGTTTCACGTTGAAGGCGGCCAATTTACATTATTAACTCCGAGTTGGTAAAAGAAAAATTTTCAACATCGTAATAGGTTCATGATAAAGGGGGTAAGTTCTAAAGAAACTGTGCTGCCGCGTCGGTGGGGGTAACAAGGTAATTTGGTTATCTCAACTAAGGGGCCGACCATTTAACTCTTGACGGGGGGGGGGAGGGGGAAGGTGGGTGATTTTGAAAAAAATTTTCCTGCAACCGCTTGTTGAAAGAAAAAAATTGCATGCAGCCCAAATGTAACAGAAGAAAAAAGGCATTTAGAACGGAAAAATATCCTGCACAGCAGATTGCTAGAAAAAAATTTGCAGATCGAAAAAGATGGTATGCTCCCCTTTCTTGGCACCCAGCTCCTAAACCGTGCACCCCAAATTGAGACGAAAGTTTATGTCAAGCCTACTAATACTGGTTTACTTGTCCACTACCAGAGTTACGTTGACAACCGGTACAAACGAAACTTCTTAACAACTATGCTCGATCGCGCGTACCGTTTGTCCTCTTCATGGCTTTATTTTTCTGAGGAAGTGATATCCAATTGAAGTACCTTTTCTAACGCGATGTACAAAAAATCGATTGAAAGAAATATCTTCATATTGTTGGAGATATCAGCGAAAAAAAAATTAGCAAATGATGAATATGATCGCTCAAGGTTTGCAGAACAGTCCGTATCACAAATAAATAATCCAAAAATGGTGGCTAGATTTACTGATATTCTTCACTTGCCGAGAAATTCAGTCTATTTCCGAACGCAAGATGAAGAAATAAGACAATCGGTTTGGTGCAAAAGTTTTCTTACGAAATAATGATATTTAGACAGCCACAATTTTTGCTACTGCTACTCATCAATTTAAAAGATCTTATCTTTTCGATGTTTTCTTCATATTTAATGATTCCATTGCCTTTTCTAGGCCAGATTATTCGTCCTCCCATTTTTGTCACCACATTCGTCTTCCTGGAAACAAATTATCAACGTCATTAGCGACTGCTTTCAGCTTTAAATCTACACGAAAATTAGCAAATAATTATTTAGGACGAAAATTACTAAACTGAAATAGAAATTGTGTTCATGTCTATGGTAAAAATTATTTTTGCATCAGATGGGAACATATTTGGCGAAGAAATCTTCAGAACTCCACGCACCCGTCTATAACTATGGAATTGCGCTCTCAATACGTCGAACATTTGTTTTAGCGTTCAACTACAGGAAAATATTGATTTACAACCATGCGTTCTTCCTTTCCAGAGACAGACAACCTCAATTAGTCGAAGTTCAAGTTTAAATGTTGCTCAAACGAAATAACTATTGCCAATTCGTTTGCTCAAGAAGTTGTGCCTTGTTCAGCTCGCTGAAAGAAGAAAACGCAGTATTTTCGAAAGTAATACTCACCTTCTATTCGTAAAAGCATTGCCTCGTGTCTGTTGCTTTTTTTGCGGTTCAAGGGTCTTCTTCCCTCCAGAGTGCAGCATCATTTTCTGGACTAACAACGACACATCTTCGTTCTACTGTACACAGCGTGGTTTGCTGAAAACTCACTAATTCTGATGAATATGGATTATTGGATTCAGCCAGTAAATAGCTGAAACGTCACAGATTTACCACAGAGCTATTTTGCACGCTCAGCAAGCTAATCAAGAGGCAAGTGGAAAGAAAGGCATTGTGTGTGATCAATTTGCAAGCGAAAGAAGGAATGAATTAACAAACACACAGTGTCAAAACTAGTTCGGTAAACAGGCAAGTACTCTGAAGTTGAAAACGCATTTATTTAGAAAAATTTTTCAGCAATCGTTGTGTGACTCGAATGCATGAAAAAGCCTGAAAGATCAACAAAACAAATATTATTGCAAGTTCTGATAAACAAAATCAGAAAAAAACGTAATTTGACATTGCATTAGTGACGGAATAATAGGCAAAATAGTGAAAAAATTTTTTTTCGTCTTATTATTTCGAGAAGGGAGATTTCATTCAAACAACGCAAAAAAGACAACAATACTTCATTTCATTAATTTATCCTTTACCAAAGCAACAGTTACAATTGCCTCACTAAATATTATTGAATAATGAAAATGAAGAGTAAATGATAGCCCGGAATAACCCAAATTAGTTAAAAATGCCAGTTCGTCAGTTAAGAAGCGACTTACTGAGGTATTCCTTTGGAGGGAAAATTTTAAGAAGTTATAGAATTGCAATTTACTTTTACAGATGATAGACTTGATTAAAAGAACGCGCAATATACAAAAATATAAACAAAAGCAATGAAAAAAAAACCCGCCTTTATTCCTATACGGAAGAGACAAAAATGAAACGGAACGCGTGCAGAAATACAGAAGTTCTGAGAAAAAAAGCTTCACGATGGTTAGGATTCAAGATAAACTCCCGTGACTATTCTCCTATGATCCTTTTCACATGTGTTCACCAGCTCATTACATCTTTTTTGTAAATTCACCTTATTCCGAAACAGACCAAGTCATCCTAAGTCATTAGTTTCTTTTTTACAAGGTTAGAAATCCTACTTTCTGAACATAGCCTACAGAACTTTAAACCAGCGGAGAGCTTGGAACAAATCATTATTTAACGCCGGGGAGAGGAGTGTGGAGGATTTTTTTTTGGGGGGGGGGGGACACATGGTTTTCAGGGGAACGGAGATGGGCTCAGTCCTCGCCAACAGAGTGTAAAAGGGAGACTATAGAAAATTGACTTATAATAAACTGCCAGAAAGCCTGGGACTAGTCATTATTTATTCTCGGGGAGAGGAGTGTGGAGGATTTTTTTTGGCGGGGGGACACATGGTTTTCAGGGGAACGGAGGGGGGGTCAGTCGTCGCCAACAGAGTATAAAAGGGAGACTATAGAAAATTGACTTATAATGAACTGCCGGAAGCCTAGGACTAGTCATTATTTATTGCCGGGGAGAGGGGTGCCGGAGGATTTTTTTGAGGGGGACATAGTTGTCAGGGGGAACGGAGGGGGGCTCAGTGGTCGCCGACAGAATATAAAGGAGAACCATAGAAAATTTAGTTATAATCAATTGCAAATTAGGTGGAGAAAAAGCCCTCTGCAAGGGTTGGGGTTAGGTAAGTTTTATCGTGACACTACAAAAATCATCCAAACTCCCTCCCTCCCTCCCTCCAAAAGGCGATTACCAATGACCGGTTCCTATATAAAGGACAGTTAAGTGCTTCTTCTCGAATTAGATTGACACCTGGTTAATTCGCGTTTTAAAAATACTTATTACACGCTTCGATGATATTCTTCCTGTAGAGATCAAACACTCTAGGAACACTCCGAGGAAGAACCAAGCGCATCAGAGCTTGAGGAATCCAACCATTATAGTTGTTATTCCTCAACGCGAACACTTTACACGCTCTGGTGGGTTTTTTTATCGGGAGTAAAAATGGTGAAATTTCCCCCATTTGTTGCTCTTACGCATCCATCCTCGCCAGCAGATTTGGAGTCGTCCCAACCATTTTTTATCAATCATCAGTGAGTTTCGCCCCTTTCCAGTACCAGTGAACGTTTTGAACTGGTGGATTGTACATGACGAAACTGCGGTCAGCCAGCGGAAAACTGGTTAGAACTTTTGAATAAGTGAGATAACTTCCGTCGGAATAACTTTTTAAGACTTCATGATCAGAGAAACTTTCGTCCCACCTTTTTCGGATTTCTGTATTGGACGGATTCAACGCCTTCTCGACTTTATCCACCGGAACTGGCAGGTCCTACATCATGAGAGTTTTTATCGGAACTTCTTCCTCGGGGAAGATTTTCATCCAGTAGGTTGTCTCGGTAGTTTTGTGAATTTCGCTCCAACCGCCTGGGAAAAAGCAGTAAAACAAATTAACCTATTCATTAGCAAAGAAGAGGGGGAGGTGGGCGGAAGGGCGGAGAAAGTCAGAGATCTCTCCCATGGAAGTGGCGGGAATGATCATCGGATTTTTATAAAAATGAGCCACGTAGGTAGCAGCGTAATCGAAAATAATCGAAATATCTATCCAGGGTCACCCTTCAATACAAAAGTACTGTTATCAACGGGGTTCTGATGATTAAGAATTAAAAACTATGAAATAAAACTCTAGAGCTAAAGTTCCTTAAATGTAAAGGCAATGAGTGAAAAAACGAGGTACCCAAAAAATCAAAACGACGGTGTGCAAAATCCAAGTTGATCCTTGGTCGCTTTGTTGTTTCCCATCGTTTTTAGTGTTTAACGCGTTATGATTTTGATTGTAGTTCCACGCCGTAACGGAACAGTTTACTCAGTGAACAGAATGGAATGACTGATGGTATCGAATGCCTTTGCTAGATCAATGAAAACTGCTCCCATTGCCATACAACTGTCGGCCTCCTTTCTGATAAGATCAGTGAAGTAGGTAACACCTAGTTCCGTTGAGTGGTTCCGACGGAAACCAAAGTGGTACTCAAAACGTAGACTATGACGCTCTGGATAAGCCATCAGCTGCTTGTAGACTATTTTCTTCATAATATTTGACAAAGTAGGGAAAATTTAGATAGAGCTATATCTGTCGACGCCAGCCGGAGACCCAGATTTATAGAAAGGGGGGTCACCTTTGCCTCTTCTCACTAACTAGGCACAACCTAAAGTTTTTAAACGATTAAAGAAAACTTCTGCTTCCTTTTATTCCACTTACATCCAAAAAACGGTTACAAAAACAGAGAGAAAAAAAAAACAAAATACATATATATATGCTAATTCTTAAAAAAAGAAAGTTTGAATAACAAAAGGAAAAGAAACACCTGGACCAATCATAGGTCAAATTTTAAAACTATTCCTGTGAAATATTTCAGATTAAAAAAAAAACCGGCAAAAACATAATATGCATAATAACAACACAACCCCAGTTTCAAAAGACAAATTAATGATAAATATCAAAGGTTTAGCTAAAACAAGAGCAGCGTTTCTAAGGGGCTGACCATTTAACTTTTGATGGGGGGTGGGTGATTTTGAAAAAAATTTCCTGCCAGCACTTGTTGGAAGAAAAAAATTGCATGCATCCCAAATGTAACAGAAAAAAAAAGGGCATTTAGAGCGGAGAAAAATATCCTGCACAGCAGATTGCTAGAAATAAAAAATTCTTGATGACCAGAAATCACCCACCCCCCCCCCCCCCTCAAAAGTTAAATAAGATAGATAGATAGATACTTTATTGGTAATTACTTCGCAGCATGAACTGAATTGCGTATTCACAGATCTAAAATAAAAATTACTATATACATGTATACATCTTATTATTAAAAAATACAAAGTTCGTCGTAAGGGAGAACTTGTACATTATTTGTGGCTCTTGACTAATCTGGCCGAAGCAATAAAAAAACTGTTTTTAAGTTTATTTGTCTTACAAAGTGGCAAAGCAAAGGTACGCTCGTGCCTTAACCTATGAGAGCTTACATAGCGGGGTGGTAAAAGTTTGCTTAATTTGTGCTGAGGATTGTTCATTATATTGCGAAATGTTGCTGTACACATATTTTCATGGTGGTCTTTCACAGTTGGAAGATTCATAATAGCTAAGGCCTGTTCGTATTGCATACCAGGACAAATGATTCTCACGGATCTTTCCTGAAAACGTTCTAGTTCTTGGTGGAGGTATTCGGGGAGAGAGTAATGAAAAAATTGTGCTGCATAATCGATTACGGATCGTATACATGCCGTATAAAAGAGGCAAAGGTCTTTTGGTGGGACGTCAGCTCTTTTTAGAGGAACAAGGAAATAGGTTCTCTTTGCTGCTTTCTTGATAATCTCAGTTATGTGAGCGTTCCATGGTCGGCCCCTAAGCAATTCAAAGGGGAAACTGACATCCAACCCAGACACGCAAGTTAATTAATTATAGTTAGTGTCATATATTCTTTGTTTTCGGCCGACACTACCGAGAGCGATTATTAAAATTTGCAATTGAAATTTACGTAAAGTTTAGAAGAATCCGGACGGCGGTAATTAACGCCAACTAAAAACCATTGGTTTTGTGGTTTGGGAAATAATATTTCAATCCAGGTGCATTCATCCTATTGTTCCAGATCCATTCGTCTCTGAAAGGGAATAGGTGAGGAGAGATGCACACCAACATCTCCACCTTGACCAGAATCCCTTGATTTTGGAATAAACGCGCAGCCATCAATAGGTGGTTTGCACTTTACGTCATTGCCACCATCTTAGTGGACGTAAACAATAGAGATCTCATTAGCTCCTTTGGTTCATCCACCAGCGTTTGTTCCAATTTCAATTTGTGGCCAATTGACAACTTCAACTTAGAGGCCGTTCATTTAACTTTTGAGGGGGGGGGGGGTTGGGTGATTTCTGGTCATCAAGAAATTTTTCTCTAGCAATCTGCTGTGCAGGATATTTTTTTCCGTTCTAAATGCCTTTTTTGTTCTGTTACATTTGGGCTGCATGCAATTTTTTTCTTTCAACAAGCGCTTGCAGGAAAATTTTTTTCAAAATCACCCACCTTCCCCCTCCCCCCCCCCCCCCCCGTCAAGAGTTAAATGGTCGGCCCCTTAGTTGAGATAACCAAATTACTTTGTTACCCCACCTATTACGACGTTGAGAATTTTTCTTTTACCAACTCGGAGTTAATAATGTAAATTGGCCGCCTTCAACGTGAAACATTTATCTTATCACTTACCTTTATCAAGATCTTCTTTGTACCACTTGGCCCTTTGTAGTTCTTCTTCATAAGAGACGTCTCTAAAATTTTTTGACTGCATCTTGCAAGTTCAAGAAAGCCTCGGAAAATACTGCGACACCAAATTAAATAAAAAAGATGACTAACACGAATCTACCGTGACTTAAATATGAAACAAAGTTGTTTTGCACAAATAAATCGGCTCTTCTATATTGGGACTTTGAGACCCGACATCGGCGAGCGTCTACGACGGCGATTGAAAACCGAAGGAATGGGGAGAAGTCACCGTCGAAAGGCGCAAACAATATCATTTTAATAGAACATTCGTCGCTTGAAGAGGCAGACGGCCTCGTTTTGATGAAAATATGGCATCCTTAAGAGAAATATATTACTTTCTTTATGCAAGTTTCGATGAAAGAATTCTTTCTGAAAATGAATCATTTCTCTTTAAGGTGCAGAAACCTCCAAAACTCCAGATTTCCCTTATGACCACCATGGAGTGTCTGACTTAACCGAAATGGACGACAGCGAATATTTGGCTTAGTTTTCCCAGTGTGATCTTGATTTAAAAAAAAAACTTTTGCTTCAGCAGACTTTTCCCAAGAGAAACTCGGGTGAAATAAACAGATTAAATTGCTTGTTTATTTTAAACTTTCAACATAACGGGAGAATTAATTGAAAACAACTCACTGAATATTATCGGGCAGAATGTGACGACATCATAAATCATTCATAACCAATGAAGCAACAAATTTGAAAGCGACGTGATTCTAATTTAGAGAAGATTGGGCCAATGGGTGGTTTGCCACCAATCTCTAGAGACAAAGGTAACAATGGTGAAAGAAACAAATGCTGGTGGACGAACAAAAGGAGCTCCACCAACATGGCGCCGGCAATGACAACGTGCAAACCACCTATACTGATTTGCCGTATGAGTTTCGTGAAACTCGCTTTCCTGAGTCTCAGAAATGCAAACTTCAACTTTCACGCACAGATTCTTTAAGATTAAAGATGTAGCTACAATTTTCGCGTACGATGAAGGATATTTATGAACTAGGAGCTTGCACATGAAAAATGCAACAAATTCGTTCATTTTCAGTATGAAAGCTGCCTAGAGATTATCAATTCATTATCTCTTGATTCTACTGAACTGTTTTGCTGTGTATGCGAGAGAAAGAAATCTCAGTCAGTTTTTAGTTCCTCCGATGTTTAAAATATTCGGTATATCAATTAAAATTGTCCTCAGATAAAAGAACTTACACACGTTTTAGTCAACACAGGATATCCTTCCCTCCGCAGCTACAGCGGTCAAACGATCGTGCATACACACTTAGATGAATGATTTGCAATTGTAAACACGGAGAGCCTAAGAGAAACGAAGTTTTTCGCGGTTAAGAAAAATTCTAAGGCCGAGACTTTAACAAGACTTTACCCACTTTTGCTTGCATTGTTTACACTCGTTATTATTTTACACTGTACAGAGTGGTGCGATGTAGTCGTCCGCTAGTTTGGCCGTGCTGGCAGCAGTTACTCTTTGTTGTGTTCATCGTGGAGTTGCTGGTAAACACCAAGGGGAATGTGTAAAAAAGAAAAAAAAAACCCAGAAGCAGAGCCACACAAAATTTTTGTGACTATATATAGCAGCTCTATGGTTATTGCAGGCAGTAGACCGGGAAGAACTGCTCAGAAGGGGTAGCGAAAAGTTCTGTCATTCGTCTTCATCACCGAAACAAAGCGTCCGCATTAAATCATTTGGTATATTTCACAATAACACTAGACCCCAAATTAACCTTTGTCCAAAATCCATCTTTCATTTGTCCTACGTATTGGAAGAGTGGGAATTTTAACCTTTTCTTCCTCAATTTACGCTATGCACGTGTCCTTAAATCAGTGTGATTGTTTTTAAACTCTTCTGTATGCGCTGTGTTTAACCACTGTGCTCGACAAACCACGTGTGAAGACTACCAAAACTGCGCAAGCAATAATATTAAATTCAGTATACAACCGTAGACAACCGCTTTCGTCGTGTCTTTCAGGTACCAACAAGTAATTTACTTTCAAAGTCATGCAAGCGTTGCGACTGATCACTGTGCAGCGTTTAGGACAACACAAGCTCTCTATTCCTTCCAGTAATTACGAGAACCCAAGTTTTTTTTTTATGTAAAAGGTACGGTATGAGGAAATTTGGGCTTAAAGTAACAACGAGTTCTTGAATTAGTTCGAAAACTCATGAATAGCACTTTTAAAATAACTGAATCTAAGAGGTAGAATAAATTACACCCCTCTGACAAGTGTCCCCACGCGTTCTACTTGCATATGGAGGAAGTGAGTTTGAATTCACAAGTACAAGTTGTTTAAAACAGAGGCTAAAACAACGACCTACGATTCAGATTGTTGGACGAATTATGATTTAAAACAAGTAATTTGTAGTGAGCTCAACGGTGAAATTGACTGTGAGCAGACTAAATCAATCGAAACGATCCAAAATGGTACTCTGAACATAGTACTCTGACCATCAAAATCAAACTGTTTTTTTGCCCACCGTTTTCTTTTACCTTTTTCGCGCTCTAATCTCTAAGATAAGTGTCTCGAAGATCTTTCTACGACCTTTAGAAAATAGCCTTTGTGCTTATCTTTTTATAGACATGCGCATATGAGATGCAGAAATTTGCATGTACCACTTGACTTCAGTTGAACAGGTCAACGCATCACTCATGATCCTGTGGCAAAACGTGACAAATGCACTACAGAATTATGTGAGATATATTTATACCAGTGAATAAGTAATTTTAGTATATATACCACACGCGTTGACTGGCAGTTGGGAAGTGAATAGCAAGTGCTATTCACCTCATGATCGCTCTACGGTACTTTGTTTTTCTAATAAGCATGAGAATATTTTTATATTAAAATAATACCATTTCAACTTTGTTGATATATCCAAATTAATTCTTATATTTAGTCGCGTGGAATGGGTGACCAAACAGTTCAAGTGAGAGCGATAGGAAATTTTATACGGCATTTACCTTTCAAATTTTCTCTAGTTTTTATCCCCTGTTAATGCACGCAGGCACTTTCGTGTACGCTTAACGTTCCTTTATGGAGTCGAATTGAACTCCCGTAAAACTAATCCCCTCTCAGTTTCTGAAATATAAAGGAATTTCTTCTTTAATGCTAAGTTTATGTACAATTTATTAATCTCGTTTCTCTTTTTCGAAATTGAACTTAAGACTGTTTTTACAAAATAATTTTTTTTAACATTTATCAAAACATGCTGCGCGGTCAAATAATTTCTTGTTTCTCTCGTCACCCCTTCTTACATTCCACAATTATTGAGCGCGCGCGGTCAGGTATCGTTTATTTCGTTGCGATGGTAACCTTTTGTTGCTCATTTCAAAAACAAAACGTCGTTGCGTTTTTCATTGTCATCATGTGCACATTACTACACATCATTTTCCTTTTACTATTTCATCCATTTCCTCTTGTCATCGATGCTGAGTTTTGGATTCCGATGATTAAGAAAGACACACCATGTAAGAACAAAATCAAAAAAAAAGAAAAAAAAAACAGAAAGAGAGAGAAATTGTGATCAGTTTTTGAGCAGTAATAATAGCGCGCTTCTCCAACGGACTGTCGTAAGACTATAATCGAAGTAATCGCAAGGGCCATTGTTATAGGGAGCTAACGCAGATAGATAGTTTAAGATGGGTTCAGTGGGTTTGACCGTTAACCGTAAAACGGCAAAACAAATCTAGCCGTTAGTCGTAAAATTGACAAATTTTAACCATTAATCGTGGAAAAGGTTACCGTAATCTTTTTAGCTAATAATTCTAATTACTACAAAGGAAAGAAATGAACTGTCCGCCCTACAATGGCCAAAATTTTTTATTATAAAAGCCACAAAGAAAGTATATTTTTATTCCTTCTTTCCACGCACCCTCAGGATATGGAACAAACTTCCGAAAGATATTGTTCAAAGCATCTCTTTAGAGACTTTTAGAACTCAAGATTTCCAAGTATTTTAATGAGAAACCTTAAACTGGTAGATATTATTTCGATTGTTGTTATTTTTAACGTTGGTGTGATATCTAACGACTTTACCGACGTATTAAAATGTGAATGTAGATGTAGATGTAAAATTATCACCCTTAGCCGTAAAATCCATCACTCCATTGAGACCCTCATTTTTTGATTTTAAGAAATTACGCAACGAGTTTACCATTAAAATAAAATTTGCACGGTCATTCTTTATGACAATAAATGGTTTTCATTATTCGATGAATTTCCTTTTTTTGTTCTTTTTATTACCCAAGAACCCAGTATATGACTTGCAAACTATCAACAAATCTTTTTTCACTCATAGTACGTATACGTAAACCGTGGTCAAAATGTATTTGCAGTAATACTATTCTGGCCCTAGCTGTTCGAAGGTTGAATATCGATAAGCAATGGATAAATCTCTATCTAGTGCATAGGGTAGTACGTTTTGCAATCACTTCAACCGCTCATTAAAGGTTTGACTATGCTCGTCTTTGGCGAAAAAAAAAAAGCAAATAACGAAAAAAAAAAAAAAAAAAAAGAAACAGAACAGATAACTGACTTCCTTGGACTTTTAGAGAATAATTTTCAAAGTGAAAAAAAAAGCATTTATTAATAGAATAAAACAAAAAAAACTTAGTCTTCCAATGATCAAAAACAATTACTAAACAAGACTACCATTGCAAGACATTTTGTTACGTCAGTGACTCGCAAACCAATCATTTGATCCAGTGGTTTTGATCTGCTAGCTAATTTACAAAACACGATATTCTTTCTACTTGATGAAATATTTTTTTCTTATCTGTTGGCTACAGACTGCATGAAGCCACTGTTGAGGAGCGAGGACTTCGACCCCGGACGACAAATCCAAGTTTCCTCTGAACATTATCTTTTTGGAGACCGTCGCCGAGTTGTAAATGAGAGTGTCCCTTGGTGCGTTAAGGACAAAACCTTGAAGGAATGGGTCCAAGTAGACCTGGGTAAGATTACTGCTCATATTGATAGCTGAATGATACACGCATTCTGATTGGTTCTTGCTTATGGTATAAGAGGACAGACGCCTAGTTGACGTCATAATTAACAAAATTTTGCTTTCTTATCACAAAACACACTAAGCCAGTCATTTAATCAAGGTCTAACCCAAACCGCAGCATGGGCCTCAGTTATTGTCGGCCTTATTGACGCTGTTCACAAAAATAAATGTTCAGATAAAAGGCTCGACTAAAATGAATATAGTTTAAGACACGGTTTTGTTACACAACGGCTAACTTTGTTTGAATAATCGGCCCATTGGTTCCACGTTGCCAAGTGTCTGTTCAGTATCAGATTAGAGATGTCAAGATGTAGTGAGAATATCAGAGAAGTTTTCAGTTGCGCCTCGTCTGCTACTCTTTTTGTTGTAGTTATAACTTTGCGAAGTCATCTGTAATATATTACTGAACAGAAGCCCGGCAACATGGAATTCATATGTTAACTTACACATAACTGCCAGCTTTTCCTAAGTTAAACATATGTGAAGTGCTCGGCGACGAAGATTTTCATATAAGCTTACATGAGCTTCGAATGTTGCCCAAAGTAGCAATGTAAAATGCTAAAACTTCGTGCCATCTTAACTTCGCGGTCGATATACTGAAAAATTTCTAGAAATGAGGTCAGATCAGGATTTGGGTAGTCAAAGACTCGTCGGAAGACGCTCGGTCTTCACTCAGTTCTACGGAAAAAAAGTCGTGTATCGTAGGTCAACAATCAATCCCGAAATGAGGTCAGATCAGGATTTTCCGGGGCAGTCAAAGACTCGTCGGAAGACACTCGGGCTTCACTCAGTTCTACGGAAAAAAAGTCGTGTATCGTAGGTCAGCAATCGGACCCGAAATGAGGTCAGATCAGGATTTTCCGGGGCAGTCAAAGACTCGTCGGAAGACACTCGGTCTTCACTCCGTTCTACGGATAAAAAGTCGTGTATCGTAGGTCAACAATCGGACCCGAAAAACGAACTGTTGAACTTTAAAATAAGCTAGGTCGGACTGATGTCAAATCAAATTTGTAACTCAAACAAGCTTTAAGAATTATCGTTTCAAAACAACGGTTTTCTTCCTTCTTCCAATCAATTTCACTAATACTATAGGAAAATTCATTACTTAACGATTAAACGCACGAGTCGCGAGGTGATGAGTGCGATATTGGTTTTCAAGTGCGATTCAGCGCGGAATTTACGAGTCAGGTATATTGCATTTTCCTTGAATCGCATAATTGATTACAAAATAAGAAAAAAAGAGAAAACAGCAATTATATTGTTTGTTTTTATCCTGAAACAAGAGATGCGAAACAATATCACTTAGCCTCGTTTTGAACTCGCAATTCCACGCTAAATACCTCGCTTCGTGAAGGTGTAGTCTGATCGTCCGGGTGAGTGTAGTCCTGAGAAGGACTGTTGTCGGTGGCAGTGACTGACGTTTCGACAACCTGTGCGGAAGTCATCATCAGAGTCAAGTCATCACTTGACTCTGATGATGACTTCCGCACAGGTTGTCGAAACGTCAGTCACTGCCACCGACAACAGTCCTTCTCAGGACTACACTCACCCGGACGATCAGACTACACCTTCACATGTTACCCCCGGGTTCAAACCATTTACTGCAATACCTCGCTTCGTTGACCAATCAGAATGTGAGATTTTATTTCAACTATGCGATTCTATATCATAGTTACTTAATTTCCTTTGCATCATACAGTTATTATTAGACACTTTTAGTATTAGCGATACCAGTGTTATCACTATTAGTATTATCACCATATATCATTCTCGTTCAAGGCTGTTAGTAGTTGTTATTGTTATCATCGTGGCTATTATTGATATTTGGACACCCTTGTCTTTTTTTTAGGAGCAATGAAACTTATATCAGGTGCTCTAATAGAGGGATGGGATTGGCGTGTCAGTCGAAGAGCCGATTCGGAATGGAAGTGGAGAGTGACTCATTACAGCGTGGAATTCAGTCCAGATGGCCGACTATGGACCGTGATCAAGGATGAACATGGCAACCCTCGGGAAAAAAGATTCTAATCATTACATCTCTTCTCTAGATAGGTTACAAGGATAGGCGGTGAGAAGAGAGATCTCCCTTAACTCACCACCCCCCTTATCTTCAACTCACCCCCCCCCCCTCCTCCTCCATCCTTCACCGCTCTTGTTCAGGTTTGATGTTCGCATTTGACGCCTCAAGAAGGTTGCGTTGGTGTTGGGTTCTCGTTCTCTTACTACGACATTTTTTCTAGAGGTCAATGACCTTCCTACCAAAAAAAAGCAAACAAACAAACAAACAAAAAAATACTTTCAATGACAATTCGACGAAAAAAAATCGAACGAAAATAATTCCCTCTTAAGTACCCACTCTGCTCCGTTACGTTCGTTATCCGGTTTATCTGATCTTTACAAACAAAAATAGCAATCAATACTGCTACCTTGCACTTCTTTTACACGGTTATGCTTGACTGAGGAAAGGGAATATGTTTTCAACAACAAAAGATGTAAAGAAAATATGTATTATTGATTCAACTTGACGATATAGATAAACAGTGCTAAAAGCTGAAAAAAGTGGACTCCCAATGTCTCAGTAACTTCTTGACAACGGTTAAACTTTAACTATATAAATAAACAGTGATAAAAGGTTCAAACAATAGACTCTCATGGTCTCAAATAGTCACTTCTTGATGATTGTTCAACTTGGCTATATAGATTTACAGTGCTAAAAGCTAAAAGCAATTGTCGGACTCCCAATGTCCCAAACAGTCATTTCTGGATGATTGTTCAACTTGGCTATATAGATTTACAGAGCTAAAAGCAATGGTCGGACTCCCAATGTCCCAAACAATCATTTCTTGATGATTATTCAACTAGACTATATAGATTAACACTGCTAAAAGCTGAAAGCAATGGAATCCCACTGTCTCAAACGGTCACTCGCTCCTTGATGATTTTTCAACTTGACTAAATAGATTAACAGTGATAAAAGCTGAAAGACATTGACTCCTAATGACTCAAACATTCCCTTCTTGATGATTTTTGAACTTTAATATATAGATTGACAGTGCTAAGAGCTGAAAGTACTTGACTCCCAGTGTACGTCTCGCACTGTCACTTCATGATTTTTTAACTTGACTATCTAGATTAACCACCTCCCGGTTAGCTCAATGGATAGAGCGCTGGACTGTTGTGCGGGAGGTCGAGGGTTCGAGCCCCGGCCGGACTAACACTCAAGGTCTTAAAACAATTTAGAAGAATATGCTGCCTTTCTATAACATCAAGAAATGGTTACATATTCTAGTCTTCTCGGATAGGGACGAATAAATGGAGGTCCCGTCTCCTGCAGGGTTAGAGGTAGGAGACGTTAATTTCCCACGCACGAGATTACTGTGTGATGGATGTCCCTTCCTGGGCTGGAATGGGTGGGTTTACTGGGCCCGCAGCAATTGGCGCAAGCTGTTACGGTGCCCCTGCCTGTCGGCGAAGCTAAGAAACTAAACTAATTAAAACTAAAACATTAATGGTGCTAAAAGCTGAGAGCAACTAACTGACCCCTCGATCAATCTTATCGAAAGCTCAAGTCATAGAGACTCGGTAAAAGCATGAGAAAATGTCTTCCTCAAATTTTACATACCTTTTGTTTCATTCCAGCATTTTCACAGCATCCGGGAACACAAATCTGTTCGAAAAAACGACTATAAAGCCAGGGCTGGTTACCAGTCTTTCGACCCGCTTCTTCATGCGCGGTTTTTCCGTATGAAACTTCATGCTTGGCGCGAACGCCAGTGTTTGAGTCTTGAGCTGTACGGCTGTGAGTCAGGTGAGTGGTGGAATCGCACAAGAGCTTTCAAGGAAGGGTTGTGATCCTCCGCTGGGGGACTGAAAACTGGTAACAATTTCAAAAAAATTAAAAGCTTTTATGTCTACCTTCAATTCTGTCAAATATCCTTTCTCGGAAGGGGAGGATTGAGTCCAACTCTGTTTTAAATTATGTAAATAACTCTTTTTAAGTTAACTACAACATTTTGCTAAAATAGAAATTTGGGAAACTTCTTGAATTCCAAAGAAAAATAAATTAAAAAATTGCGTTGAAGGAGAGAAAAAAACTATCCGGCTCTGAGAGAAAAAAACAAGCTAAGGGTAAACAAAAGTGTCCACTTCAATTTTCAATGTCAAGGTTAAAGTCTGTGGACGTTATTGGTTCATTTGAAATCACATGCGCTGCACGTGAATACACACAGCCTAGCAAGCATATCTACAAATATGACGTAACATTGACTATCGGATAAGGATATGAGTATGGTGTGCAAACGTTTTTTTTGTGTGTGTGTGCACCTCTCGAAGGACGGTCTATTACAAAAGGTTAATTTTTCGTATTACCTTTGACCTAGAAAGAAAACTGTGCAACTTTCTAATATTTTAAATCCTCCTTATTTCACTTTTAGTGTTGTTATGGTTTCACACCAGAGCTGGAGAAAGTTCGTAATATGGGCATGCACAAACCCTTTAACGGCTCTTTCGGTTCCAGAGTTAGTTATCAGTAACAGTTCTCTTAAACCAATGCAAGCAGAGACAAAATCTAAAAAAATTGGAAAGATTCCTACATTGAACTATATACATAAAGTATGGTTATTTCCTACCTTTGGCCTATCTCTGTCAGCGACTTCCTTCGTTTCTTCATATTATTTATCTCTTGTTTCTTGTAACATGGGCCTTGAAAAACAAACAAATCATTGCAAAAACAAATAGATTCATTAGCATAGGTAAGTAAAACGCTCTCTGGTTCTCTTTTTTTAATTCTAAAAGTTTAGATATAACACATAGAAGTTGAAACTTTAGCCAACTTCTTGCACTCAGTACTGATTGCTTGCTGCCCGCCAAATTCATTAAAGTGTCAGCCATACTTCTTTGAATTGGTAACAAGTCCCGTTCCATTTTGGGCAGGAGAAAAATTTACGAAAGCCGTGGTTTTCCTCTTTGAATATGGAGCACAAAAAGTTTTCTCTTTACCCTGCAAAAGCCCCTAATTGACCAGCTATTATCTATCGCGAGGGGGGGGGGGGGAAGGGAAAGGAAGAATTTTTGGAGGGGAACAAACGGTTTTCAGGAGAATGAAGGAGGTAAGTTTCTAAAGAAACTGTAGTGCTGCGTCGGTGGGGGTAACAAGGTAATTTTGTAATATCAACTAAGTTGAAATTATAAATTGGCCACCGTAAAGAGTTAAAAAGCTGACGTTTCGAGCGTTAGCCCTTCGTCAGAGCGATGACGAACGGCTAACGCTCGAAACGTCAGGTTTTCAGGAGAGAACAAAGGAGATCAGTTGTTCATCTAGAGTATAAGGGGTGGCTATAGAAAATAAACTGTCGATCAACTACCACTAAAGGGGGGGTCGTAAGAATGATACAATGTCTCCCCCCTCGTTAATAAAAAAGACTGGTCCCTACATACGAGCTTTTGCATGCCATTGGCCTTTCTCGTATCAATGTGCCCCTCCCCGGTCCTCAGCCAGCGAGACCTTGTATTGAACGTGGCCTTTGTTTCCTAATGTTGATATCAATCTGTGTTTGTTTCATCATTGATTCAAAACGACTCAAACATTTTTTTCCTGATTGTAGTTGATTGTCATTACATCTATCCCATTTACGTTCAGTATTGGCAGATAACTCTCAATTCAGCGGTAAGTAAACCTTAAATAATAACTTAATAATCATGAATTGACTAATGAGTAACTAATTATTTAATAATAATTTATTGTAAGTCTTTTTGCAGCCGTTAGTTGGTTTGTCGCGCAGCTCAATCTTCACCACGTGGACAGTTTTCACGATGTCTAACCTCTCAAAAGTAATTTACTTTGACAACCAAGCACACAACCGTAAAGTGGCTCATTTTTTCTTTCTCACAGCCATACATAAATAATTACGGAGAGGATTGGAAGGGCTCGGAGAGAAAATGGTGTGTGTACGCTCTTACTTACAGACACCACGAACCCGACTGGCTAGAAGTCGACCTGCTCTATCGCAGGTACATCACGAGGGCGGAAGTTGTTTTATTTTCAGGAATAGATGAAAAGTGGAGCCAATATATGAGTTATACAAAACTTCGATTCAGTGAGGACAGAGTGTCTTGGAAAAGCATAAGGGTAAGTCCATCTCATTATGGTCGCTTTGCAATCATATCTGTTTACATGGAGGTGAGGGACCCTAGATAGGTGAGGTAAACCACCTGGGTGTGGTAAACCGCCTATCCATGCAATCTCCTACTCTATCTTGATCACGTTTATATGATAGGTGGGGTAACCCGTGTAGACGGATTGCCCGGTGTGCCGTCTCAAGGTAGAGTAACCTGCACAGTGGCGGTTGTGTACATGTTAGATTTGTAAGCGCTTCAACAAACTCTAGAAACTTCCCCCCGGGATCACGGGGTCGTAAGATTGTATCTAAACGCGGGTTTTTCGACCACGGGTGGACAGGTTACCTTACCTACCTGTAAAACAAGCCCTTTATAACCAAATAGTCCAGCTTCTGGAGCTTATCTCACGAAGCGTGAAGTCGAAATGGTTGTATGGTATGTATGTATTTACGAATATTTAGACAGGGTAGCCCAGTTCAGCATAGCTGGTTTAAATGGGGCCCTGTAACACCCACCCATCCCACCCCAGGGGAGGACATCCACCACACAGTAATCTCGTGCGCGGGAAATTAACGTCTCCTACCCCTAACCCTGCAGGAGACGGGGCCTACGGTTTATTCGTCCTTATCCGAGAAGACTAGAATATCTATCCATTTCTTGATATTATATAGAAAGGTAGCAAATTCTCCTCAATTATTTTAAGACCATGAGTAGTGGTCCGGCCGGGGCTCGAACCCTCGACCATCTACACAACACAATCCGGCGCTCTAACCAATTCAGCTAGCCGGGGGGCGGTTAGCATAGTTTTCCTTTTGCGTTTTTATGGACCGAGACGCAGTCGAACTTGATCAATGAAGAATTTATCATATAGCAAAAAGATTTCACTTTTAATAAGAATCAAGAATGACTTACTTATGTTCGTGCGCTGGAAAAGAAAGGTAACTGTAATGGCGTGTGTTCGTTTTTCATTTCACAAATGAAAAAATAGCGTAATTTCATTGGTTCACAGTGATGAACAGTGATCGTCAAAACTTCAGTTGAATTAAGATAGGGAACTACACAAACTTTACGAGGATTTGTTTAATTGCACGGGATCAAGCAGGCAATCTCAAGCGGGCACGAATGGGCTTATGCTTGCTCGAATTGCCCATGAGAACATAGAATTCGCTTCATCTTGCTCACGGGCAATATGCCAGCACTACCAGCTATACCATTAATCTATTATCGGTAACCGTAAATGATCCTTAAGGTTTCCTTGACACTTTGTGTCATGGTACCATTTATTCTCCTGAACGGAGAGTGGCATTTTAGCAGTAAAGTGTTTAACCCAAGAACATAACATATGAGCCTCACCGCTCGTTTTTCGAGAGCTACGGCAGTTACGAAAGAGCACCCCTACCCCTACATTGAAAAGCTATGATTTAGGGAAATAATAACAAGTGAGAGGGGGGAAGGATTTTATTTTTATCACTAAGAGATTAAGTAAGGACATGCAGGCACTGCTAAATCAACCTTTTCCCATAAAAAAAAGAAACAAATACAAAAACAAAAAAACAAAAAACAGAACGATTCTGAATGGGAATCTGACTTGAGCTAACTCGATTTTAGGCATTTAATTACCAAAGGTAAAGACGAGCAGGCTTTTCAATGTCCAATCAAACTGTTCTCAGACTAGTTCGTCCTTTTCCTACTTTTTTTTTCAATTAAATCTACTTCCATCCAATCATTTTTGCCCATGGCCTTCCTATTTCTTCTGCTTCATTACTCGTTTCTGCGTAGTTTCAATCAACCATCTTACCCAATATTCTCATTTTCTATTCCTCTCATTTCTTTCTCTCCCCATATCTCTCCCTTTTCTCAAATTTCTCTCTTTTTATCTCATTTTCTTCCTTTGATCCAATAATCTTTTTCCTTTTTTTATCCAAGATCATTCCACTAACCGTACCACACTAAATGTCCAACTAACTTTCAGTAAAGTATTCAACTTTGTTTTTTCTTCATAGCAACCGGAAAGCTCTCGATCAAAAAGGATTTCGTTCGCAAATTTAATGTTTGGAACAAGATATGTGAGAATTCCAACCAATAACCTGCCGTACTGGCGCACTTGCATTAGACTAGACCTGTTTGGTTGTTCAGGTAAGTAAATTCTTGCAGGAAAGATCCATCGATTGCACAAGTACTAACAACCTGAAAGTCTTCTGCTTGGGGCGTAGCCAACCTGTAGCCCCGTAGGCCTGGGTCTACAATTTTTTCTAGACTTTCGAGATGGATTCTTACAAAGTTTGAAACAAAAATGGAACTTTCTTTGCGACATACTTTCTAGTTCTTATATAACAATATGAAGTAACAACACTGATAAATCCCCTAGCGTCAAATCACTAGGTTCGCTTCCTTCCAGAACTCTGAAAATGCATCTAATGGGTCAAAGAGCTGGCTTCGACCCGTTCTATAACAAAGATTCGTTAGAAAAACTGAAACAGTGTCTAAAGTGTACAAAAAATTAAAACATTCAGGCGATATTGACTATAGAATTACCTGCTAAGTGTCATTGGATCGCATGACGAAAAGCTTCACAACATACCGTTGCCGCTATTAGGGACCTTAAGCAGTCGGGACGGTAACGCCAGGGAAGACGTCGATTAAAAAATTGATTTCGGCTTTAACTAGAATTTTGAAAATGGCTGCATGTGTTTACCGTCTCTAACGGAGCCACACCTCAACCTCAGCATAACGTATATTAGCCGCGTTGAGTTCCAAGTGGAAATTACAATAATTTGCCGTCGCGGTTTCCGCTCTTAGACGACGAAAATTTTGGCGATTTCACGTTGTTGTTTTGCAAAGGACGGCTAAAAAATGTACAAAGTTTTAAAACGCACGAGCTTGCTATTGTTCTGCTTATTAGGTCTTTTGTTTCGCCACGTCCTCATTGCCGTCGCCATCGTGGTTTGTTTGAGATCCCTATTATCATCAAACAACACATCTCTGGTTCGCAACATTTTTAGGGGGAACCTTAGGTAATAAGTAAAGCTAATAGGACTGAGTAGAGTCCAATTCGTTAAAGGAGAGTCACACAAAATCGCGTTTTGTCCAATTTCAATGCCTTGACGCGTACACTGTCCCATTTCATTTTCCTATTAGTATTCAAATCGGGCTGGTGATAATCAGTCACGTTCGAGTGTAATTCGAGGTAATTGTGATGAGTGTATTTCACACAAGTGAGTAGTACCTTTCGCGCGCGCTGATTGGCTAGTTCGGAAGTGAATACCAAGTGCTATTCACACCCGAGCAGCCAATCAGACAAAAACGCGCGTCAAGAGATTAATTTCCGACCACTTTTCCCACACAGAAAACATTTTCGGAGTAAATTTTTCGAAGTCAAATAACAAAGTCTCGGACGGAAGTCGGTTCTAAATTAACCTAGACTTTCTTATCATGCTGACTATATGTTTGATATAGATTTCATGTAATTGTAGCTTGGTTTCCGTATCTTCTAAATACGGGGTTCGTTGAAGAAAGATCATCTGAAAAAACATGTATAATATCGTACTTAAAGTGACAAATCTACTGCCATATATGATTTTTACGCAAATTAAATTGTATACTATTTCTCTTACTAGTAAGTGTAAACTTGGAAAAAAATGCGGAAAAAAACACCCTTCGTAAAGCTTGCCTAAGAGCTATGGAGCACCCTTTGTTCTGCCTTCTCCCGATGCTGTTGGTTTTCCTTCCATTTACCACGTAACTGAAATAGAAATGGAAGCTGATTGGTCGAAAACCTATGATTTATTGCAACGGCAGAGTCAGAAAATTTACAAACTTTCCCCTTGTTCTTCCAAATCCCACGTGGGTTATGACACCAATAAGCCGATCAAAAGTGTAATTTATGGCTTAACCATCGATTGATTATTTATTCATCAACTATCAATTTGTTTCTATTTTGTCTTATCAAATGTTGATCACAATGTTTCGAGTGATGAATGCCTCACACAATAAGATGTCGATTTTCAGATTGGCCATTGATGACATTCTTTTTTCCCGCCTAATAGGCGTACGTATAGCGCGGTGTCAGAGCTCCCTAGAAAATAACACCATTTTTTTTTTATTCTATCAAATGTGCAGATGAAATGGAGTCTTTCGGAACGTGGGCTTATCCATCGTCACAACACACTTACAATCGCGACTTAGGCCACATACAACTCTATAGGGCGACTATCAACAAAAATAAGCTGAAAGATCGCAATAAACTTGCATTTGTTGAACCTGGACAAAGTCTGTTTTGTACGGTAAGGATTTTTCTGTTTAAAACCACTGATGCTGTTAGCTAGACAAGGAAATGACAGACGAACAGGGAGAGAGGAAACTTGCATAATATATTATATAAGTTTAAATTTAATGTTAGAGCTGATAGAGGAACAGAAAGAGATGGAGACGTGTAGGCAAACAGATAGAAACAGCTAAATACACAAATAGGATAACAAATAGGTAAACAGAAAAAGAGACAGAGCGAGGGGTAGAAAGACAGACCATGACAAGCGAACAGTCAGACAAACAGCGAGACTGGCAAGCAAACAGACAGACAGACAGTCGTACAGACAGACAGAAAAACAGACAAACAGCATATCCGTGTAGCTCAGAGTAGCTTTCTGATATCATTTTGTGTTCCATTCAACAGAGCCGTACTGCACCTAAACATAGTTCCGTTTTTCTTCGCATTGACATGAAACAGCCGCTTTCTGTCATGCGAATACTATTTCTTGGAAAAACAAAGAGAGTAGGCCCATCTGTGAAATGCCTCGAAGACGTGTCACCGCTTCGTCTGATTCTGTCTTCAAGCCTTGATGGAAAACTCTGGAGTCCTTTTGGAACATACAACCAAGTGGACGACAGGATCATGGAGGTGCATGACATTACTGACTCTTAACTAAGTTTGATTAGCTGTAACAAGGAGACAAAATGTCTAAAATCTAGAATACCTCGGTTTACCATAAGAGCTGCGGTCGCTATAAAGATGCACGCGCTCTGACTAGTTGAGGATTGCTTCACATCTCACCATAAGCACCTCGCGCGAGGTGATTAGAGCAGAGGCAGTAAATCTAAATATGCCTGCCTCGAGTTTTATCCATGTTACGCAGGAAGTGATAACCGCAATAGAAGAAAATTCGATTCAGTTCTGAAGAGCTGGCATAAAAGATGCCACTAAGTTTGGCGTAAGACTCTTCAAAAGTAGGATGTGAGGTTTTTGCTGACGGAATAAGATTAACCTGATAAATACTAGTGGAAAGTGGCTGTTTATCCCAATACGATTAATCCAAACCATCGTAACGGGATGGTTTCGAAAATAAATAAATAAAATAACGACAGAATTCTAAAGCACCATAGCAATAATACTAAGACAATTTTTCGCCTCAGGCTGATTGAATGTTGTTAAGTAATCCCCGAGACGAATGATCGAGTCTAAAGCGAATAATTGTAAATAAGTATATACGAAACAATGGACAGGGTTAAAGGTGCGCTTTGATTGGCCACTCAAACTTCGAATATTCTTTGCTAATCACCCCTAAGCAGCTCGCGTGGAATCTACATCCGAATCGTTTCAGGAGTAATTGAGTTCTAATCATCTTTTTGTGCTATATTATGCCACTTTTTTAGTATGTATCAAAATATAACTATTCGCCTTCAACACGATGAACTGTTGTTAATTATTCGCTTTGAAATATTTACTTACTTCAATAACTCAACAAGTTTAATCTCGATGTGTAGTCAAGCACAGGGCGAAAAGTATATCACGCACGTGCGTGACCATGTAATTGTGGGGAGACATGGCACAATTCTACCCGTATTTTGTACTCCACAAGACCCTCGAAATGCACGGCCATGTTTACAACAACAACAACAACAAAAATAATAACTGCTTTTTCATACTACCATCTGCTAGGATTTTATTATTGACTTTCAAGCTAAATATCAGTGTGCTGCAATTGTGGAACTCATGCCAACTATCTACGCAAGGCACCTCTGGATTAAAGAGTCCCCCAATAAAAAAAGGGAGAGCTGCGTTGCTATGAGCGTATGGGGTCATGCATTTGGTAGGTACTACTATTGGACATTGATAATAGCATATCAGCTGGCGTAAACGTTTTCTTTAGCGGAGTTGAAAGAGAGTAAGTACATTTAGCCTATAGTGCAGTGTCTTATCATGAAGAGTTAACGCTAAGAAGCGCGCGACCGTTTATTTAACAGACCATGTTTAATTTAGATTTAGATTCGACGGTAGGCCCATCTCTTTATCTTTTATCGTCACTTACCCCCTTCGTACAAATTTCTTTTTCTCCCCAGTTTTCCGCTGCAATTAAAATCAAAGATGGCGGCTATTTTTCGTTAAGAATATACCGAGCACTAAGCGGGCCAAGAGCTTTTGCGGAGGTCCATACCTAAGGGGGTTACTTCAGGAAACCTTTTAAATGCTCTCCACCAATAACGATCCAAATTTTATCTTAGTCTATTGTCAGTAGTCATTGGTCCCTTTTAAATCTTTCCAAACTAATATTTGTATTTTCCATCAGGTGAGAGTTAGTTTTGGGTCCCAATAAACACCTCGAGATGGTGCGGTATAAATCCTAAGTTTTCTAGGGTGGTAAACATGCCCCGTAAGACAGCATGTTACGACAGCTTTGCTGTGTAGCCTCATATACTCAGCTTCAATCGGCTTCAAACCTACCCATAAATTTGGTCGAAGATGCTCAAAAGCAGCAATATTGTATTTGCATGACACTTTGAATTTTCCAAGAAATCCCTTCAAAAAATATCTATATTCATGGGTCCTTCATCTTCGCAGCTCGGTCGCTCAAACGAAAAAAAGGTTATAACTGAGGTGGTAGGACAACGCGAATAAAAAATTCTCTGGTTTTCTTCATGTTGGAGACAGAGCACGCTAACTTAATATTCTTACTTTTCAGGATTGACTAAGCCGTATCTAAGGAAGCGAAAGCCAGGTTATATTCACTAAATAATTTGAATATATCAACAAAGGTGAATGGTAAATTGGCCACCGTTACGATTATAAAAGCTGACGTTTCGAGCGTTAGCCCTTCGTCGGAGCGAAGGGCTAACGATGGGCTAACGCTCGAAACGTCAGCTTTTATAATCGCAACGGTGGCCAGTTTACCGTTTCAACCTTGTTGATATATTCAGATTGTCTCGTTACCCCCACCGACGCAGCCCCAAACAGTTTCTTTAGAAACTATCAGCCTATATTCACTAAATATATGTGTTAGCATATGGGGCCGTCTCGAACAAAGATTGAATAGAGGTAAAAATAAGGTTACTAGTCTTTCTAAAGTTGTTTGAACTGACTTAATTCTTGTATAGTCAAAGAAAACCTGCAAATTATGGAAAACTTTTCGCTTTCAAGGTTCTTCATTTTAGTTTCTTTTCCTTTTACCACACGCTACAGAAATATGAATGGTGTGTTCGGATATAACAACGTTTAAAATTATGCGGGTTCATTTTCCTCAAATTCACTCATTCTCCTTTCTGTCTGCCATAATGTCGAACGTGATTAAAGAGATTTTTGAAACGTTTCGTTTGCATTTTTAAATGTCAAAAATTTGCAAGTTTCCATTAATAAACTCATAGAATCCTAATCAATTTGCTCCTTTAACGAAAAAAAATTAAACAAAAAATAAAAACGGCAAATATTAATTTGTTTGGTGATATCGTTTTTTGACCAAATGTGCTGGTTGTTGGTCCCTTTCTTGTTAGGTTGTTCTTCACCTTTGGGAATGGGGTCTCGTAAAATCCGTGATAACCAAATAAAGGTATCATCAGTTAAAAAAGGGGAGCTAAATGCGAAAGCTAGCAATGGACGCCTTAATACCGTCGGTGGATGGTGCGTGGAGAAGCTGGAAAATTACGAGTATACTAGATCTAACAAGAAACACAAGAGCTTCCTACCCAAAGAGTTTTTAGGTAGGTTGAGTCACGAATTTCGCATCTTGAAATATCAATAACCTTACGTTATTAATCTTAGTTGGAGAAATTTTCAATCGAGTGTCGAAACGGATGCAAAATTGCACTGATTTTGCTTCACGTCGCTTCGTAATTGATCCAGGAAAGTAGTGCAACCCACTCACAAGTTTGGTCGCCTACGTTTTCCCGCGCTTTAGGCTGTTTGATCGTTTTCACTTTGATTTCTCATTGGTTCATGGGGGTGTTTTCCTTTCTTCTGCTTGGCCGTTGTGGTTACTTTGGTTTCGCTCTCTGACGATACTCAATCTAAAGGCATCCTAATTGCAATCTGCTTGGATCGTTATCATCTGTCATCGGTCTTTTTTGGTGTATCCTTGCTTTTTGTGGCATTTGCTTACCAGTTAAAAATATTTGTTTCATTCCAACCTATTCAAAGGCAGTTCTCAATGGGACTAAAAGCAGTCTTTTTTTTTTCATCAAATTTACTGATTTATCCGTTTATTTATTTATTACTCTACTTTGTCCAGCAGAGACAAACAAACAGAAAAAAAAGGGTGTAAAAGATATGAAGTACAGGTAGCAAGAGAGGCCAAGAGAAACGAAATTGCTTCTAAAAATAGGCTTCCTCCTTTTTGTCATTACTATTCACAACTTAACAAAATAATGATGAAAAGATCACTGACAGAGTTGATCAGAAAACAGAACATTTAATCATAACTTTTTTTACCTATTTCTTAAATTTTTCTCATACTTTTGCTTTGACTTCTATTATTAGAGGTCGACTTGTTGTCAGAGAAGTTTATCGACGGTTTCGCCACCCAAGGCCATTCGAGCAGAGGTCTAGGTCGTTTTGTGACAGGATATTTAGTGCACTACAGCGTAGATGGATTTTCATGGGATGTGATCACCTGGGAAGAACGAGAGAGGGTAAGAAAGGCCCACAGATATCGACTCTCTTTCTTAGAATTTTGATACAGAAGTGATCATGGATTACATTGGTTTTGCTTTATTTTGGTTTGTGATTGGCCCAGAAAAGTCGCACCTCTCACAAGGGCCTGCACCACATGTGCATGCTGCATGTGCACGTTGCAGGTGCATGCTGCATGCGCATGCGCATACTGCTGTACATGTTGCTATCCTGTCAACCAATCAGACACCGTGCAAGAACCACGCTCGTTTTCCCGAGCCAGCTAAGCGAGTGCACATCACTCTGCGTCTTAACAAATGACTAATCACTGGCTCATCAAAATATAACCGTCTCTTGAAAAAGTTGCATGAAAAAGGTCTGTACCAATAGCACAATGTTTAAGACTGCCTGGATCCATTGCTTAATTTATGTTAAGGTTCTTGGTGACAATTTTCTTTTCTTTTCAGTATTTCATTGCTAACAGGAACTCCAGAGATACAAAACGGCAATATCTGAATCCGAGAATTCGCGCACGATACATTCGATTTGTCCCCGTTACGTGGTACAACTATATTTGCATGAGAGTTGAAATCTACGGCTGTGATGCTGGTGAGTTAACTGGTGAAACTTGGCCCTGCACGTATCCTCCAAAAAATGAAAATTTTTGTGTTTTGTTATTTTTCAATTAAAGGGACTTTGTTTCTTAAAATGAAACTGTTTATGAAGTGTTTTCTACGTAAGAACGTGCATGTGTTTCAAAACTGCAAGGAAGGCCTTTTTCTTTATATTCACTGTGATCTAACTGCGTTTCTGATTAATAATGGTAATTGAACTGAGTGGAGTGCAATTTGGGTTGAAATCATACGCGTGATTTCAAACTCGAACGAGCGCGCGGCGCGAGTTCGATTTGAAATCACAAGTACGATTTCAGACCAAAATTGCACGACACGAGGCTCAATTACCACTTTATTACATCCATTTTGAAACCGCTCAAATACAGGACTCGGTCAATTAAAATATTTTACTGATGCAGTACTGAGCCGGTTTTTAAATAAAAAGCGGAACAGGAAACGTTTTTACATCTTATTTTGTTTGCAAAACAGAAAAGACTTTAACGTCATGTGTCAAAAACTCAGTCAAGCGTAAAATGATGCGATTTAAGAGCAAAAAATTGTGCGATTCGTGAATAAACCGCACCAATTAGAGCCAATCAGATTACAAGGACGACCAGTGATTTCAAAGTGGAGGTAATAAAGGTGAAAACTTCAAGAGTCTCCTTTGAGGGTGAGGGGTACGTTTCCTTCCACCCTTGGATGATTTAATGCCTCTGTTTTTTCCTTCTCTTACTCTCCCTTCCCTTTCCACTCACAGACATTCCAAATGATAAATAACATATTCTCTTGATCGCTTAGATAGAGTATGTTCTTTAGACTTACAGCTTTAAAGCCCTGTACTGTTTTCATGGTCTCATATTCACCCTAAGTACCGGGGGGTACAATAGGTTGTTCCTTTCAGTTAAAAATATACCTGTGGAATTTCTGCTTGCTGTTGGTATATTACGAGGCTTCGATAGCTCGACGAAATACGGCAAGCTGATTTTTTATTTTTTGCTTTGTAGGTGAATCTCTGCAAGATAAATTAGAAAAGAAAATTCTCGGTGAGTTAAATATTCTTCATTTAATAAAGTGACTTCCTTGTCCTTGGTTTTAATTCGTCTAAACCCTGACTATAAGATGCTTCAAAAGGCCTCTATTATACAGCATTGAGGGTTGTACTAAATACCTTTCAACATAACGAGACGAAACTTCGGACTTTTAAGGTATTTCAACTGAGTCTAGAGTTTTGAAGTTCAGTTTGGGTTCCTTGTTACTTTGTATGCTTTAATCGTGGGAGAGACTTCAAACTTCAAAGGCCCGTGTCAAGGTGGCGTCGATAATATTCAATTGTTCGTGTGATACCTATAAACGTGAATTCAAGACATTTTTCCATTACTAATTGTACGAACATCTGTAAAAGGCCGAACAAAAAGACTCATAAACAGCTTTCTGTTACAACCTATTGGAAATACTTCTTGAATATTTGAGACAAAAATTATTCGCACATATGACAGAGATCTCAGAATGTTACTTTGTAAAGATTTTTTTAGGTTAAACCATAAACTATGGTTAAACTTCGATTGCTTTCTCGTTAAGGTCACTTTGTCGTCGCTTTCATCAGAATTACTTCAATTTCCCTTTCGTTGAAACTAGCTTTCGTTAGATTCAAGTTTAATTTCGATAAACACTCCCTCATACTTCAAACATCATTAGTTCTTGGATAAAGAAAACTGTAGATTGCCTTTGAAACTACGGCATCGTTTTACATTCCTACGGGACTGTGCGGGAATCTTACTCAAAATTTTTTAGCCGGAATGAAAGGCAGTAACCGTTCTACTCTTTTTCTCTCTACGCCACAGACGTACAAAGCGAACGGGTGGAATATGTCAGGATGGAAACAGGAATAAATAAAAACAAACATCGAGAGCCTATTAATTATTACTACAAAACGGCTATCTTCAAATGTGGAAAGCCACCCGACGATGGTATCCCCTGGAGGAACAATCGATATCTGTTGTAAGAAGCCATTGTATCCCAACCCCTTTTCCCTCTCCTGTTCCCTCCCTCTCTATCTCCCTCCTAAGGAAAAGTAGGGCATGATATGATCAATAACATTTCTCTCTTTCGGTCAGGATTCACTTCCTTAATATAAAGTGGTAACATTTGAAACTTACGTAGAGGAAGCTTCTCAGTATACACCTTATCCCAACGAATTCCCGAAATTCACGAAGCTCCATAGGTAAGCCACTCCAGAGTTTCGTAGCTGCTGCCGAGCATGATCTTGCTCCCAATGTTGTATGCAAATCAAACTCATTCTCACAAGAATGGTTGAGCACCAGGCCTCGTTTTGAAAAAGAGGCCAAGGGTAATTCGGAAATGGGCTATTGTGAAAAACAGGTTAAGAAAAACGAATGAAAAACTCTTGATCTTACTCGCACACACGCGCTATCTGTAGTTCATGGTTATAATAGTCTGGCGCAACAGTGTTATCTCTGAAAAGACTTCTCTCCAGCTTATATCCACACTTCCCACGACCAGAAAGCCAAATCGTGGATGGCATGAACAGCGGTGTGTTATTCCTCTTTCCTTAGAGTTGAATGTCAAAATTTTCTTTCAATTCTTTTTTTTTTTTTCAGGCAGCTTCTAGATTTCAGTAAAACGGCTTGGGTGCAAAATGCTTTTAACAAGGAGTTCAAGGCATCTGAAAATTATCTTCTCTTCCTTGATGAACGGCGAACTCTTAAATCAAAAAGTGGCAAACATTTTGTGTGCAAAGGGAAGTTGAGTGATGGAACAGAGCTGTATCGGCATCATGTCATCACCGCTAAAATTGGTACGAGTCAAGTTTGCGATTTTTGACATTTTGAAAGAGCTTTTAAGGGCGCGTTTAATCCTTGTACCGTATGCGTAATCAGATCCACAAAAGTCATTCGTAGAACACATGGTTACTAACATTTTGATGCTTTTATGGATTAACGTCAGTACCTAAAAAATCTGCCTACCTACCCCTCCCCTAACCAAACAACAGTCTACTGATAAAAAGTTTGGGTTAATGTTGGGTTAGGGGGGTGAGAGGGGTAGGTATATAGTTGCTCAGATAATACAATTATCCGTTTTAATCGCATCAACAGGAGCGAAACCACCAACAAAGTTTTCAGGTGGTCCCTGGTTGATTCAAGCTCAAGGATTTTGGGCCTCTGCGTTAGGTAAGAAATCCGGATGAAAAGGTCTCCTGTCTGAAATCTTAGGCTGCGTTCACAATTGGTGCTCGAGCATAGCGCCCGCGTACGATTCTAGATGGGCACTAATGTAAACACAACTCTTTTTTTTTTTTAATAATCCAAGTCAGAAATCGGGCTCCGTGCCCGTGCCCAAGTAAAATGTCTTATTCTTATTATCGGACACTGAACCGGGCAGTATTCATGATAAATCGGGTATCCACTGTCTGAACACAGCAACACTCTGTGCCGGTGCCTGGCACTTATGCTCGGATACCAAGTGTGAACGCAGCCTTAGTCTATCGGGTAGAATGACTATTGCTCTCCCGAAAAGTACTTGCAGCTCAGAAAAAAAGAGTACTCCGTACTTGAGTGAGTGACGGGAGGGCTGTCCCTTGTAAGTCGTAAGTGGTATGCGGTGGCCAACACCTACTCTATGGTTCTAGAGGTTCTCAACCCGCAAAAAGGTATACAATTTATTGTCTAACTCGGGTAGGGTGTCTTCTGAATCGGAAGCTTTGAAAGATCGTAGATGTTAGCTGTGTTCGTTCGACATGGAAAACTCGAAGGTTCCGCTTTCCTCCGAACTTTAAAACCTTCGAATTCTAAGCACCAATATTTTGCCGTTGAGCTTTAGAAAACTCTATTGCGATATGGGCCATTTGTAGGTTTAAATGTCGGACACGTTTTGCATCCTGTTAAGATCATTAATTTCAAAAGCGTTACTAGAGTATATGAAGAAAGATGGAATATTTACTTCACCATTGAACTCAAAATTTGGAATCTTTCTTGATCTACCGATTGTCTCACAAGAAAAATGATGATGATGAAATCATTTAGCAGAAACTTGTAACGGAGGCGTGAGCGAATCTGAGCCACGTAAAAGACGGTATGCAGACCAAGTGTATTTCTAACACTGGAGTTATGATCATGGTTTCTTTATCGACCCATGCAAAGCAGTACAGAGGAGCCAGGAGACAGGGCGTACGGTTTTTCGTCCTTATCCATGAGAACTAGAATATCTAACCGTTAGCAGATGTCATAGCTAAGGCAGCACATTTTCCTTCATCATTTAAAGACCCTGAGGGTTGGTTCGGTCTGTGGTGTGTGAATCCTTTATTTCCCACATAGCAGTTTGGCGCTCTACAACATGAACTAACCAGTTAATGATACTTACGAGTTTTAACCAAAATATGTTGTAAGCAGTGTCCTACATTGTTCATTTTCATAGAGGTTCCACAGCTTATAGTACAACAGAGAGTAGACCCGGCCTATGATGGTGGTAAACCGGTCTGGAGCAAGCCTGCAGTCGTTTATGCCAGCGGTTCTGTGGCGTCCATTGGTGTGATTATTTTAGGACTCCGTAAGCTGCATCTCTATGTTACAGTATTTTAACTCACGTTCTCTTGAGTGTTCCCTACGAAGTGCTGCGAATCTCTTTGATAAAATAGCTAAATGTTTATCAGTACAATTAGTAATGGTAAAAAGACTGAGTGGAGTCCAGTTCAGTCTAAAATCCTACGAGTAATTGGCAAAATCAAACGACGATGAAGCGGGAGTCCGATTTATTAAGGACAGGTATGGATACAGGTAGAATTGGACGACAAGAAGTCCTATTACCAATTAATCAAAAGTATGAAAAAATTTGAGAAAGAAACCAGCTAACGGCTATACATTTTCATGGGGTGCACAGGACGCGCTCTGTCTAATTATACAGGCGTGATCTGTCCCTGGATTAATTTCTACGTTCAATTACAGGCGTGACGCCAACACTTTCCTATCAGAACTCAGTGACCAGTCCCGTTTGAGAATTTTGCTATTGTTTTTATCAACTAATGACTTCTGTAATGAAGTAAACGTTTGTAGTGTCTCGGTTATTTTAATTATAAAAAATAGACTCATCAGATTCTTTTCTTATCCGGCGATCGATATCAAACTGATGCATCAAACTTCCATGTCTAATCCCTAAAAAATTCCCATTTCGTTCTTAATCGATAACTTTTTCTTCTTTCGCTTCTCTCTCAACCGGCCTTAAAAATAAAAAACCCAGCATACTACACAGCAATGGAACCGAGAAGCTACAGTGGAGACCGTTTATGGAGCCAACGGTTTTTAGGATACATCAAGAACGACAACCGAGTAATTTATTATTGTTCGAAACTTGCGCAACGGAAAGGCTATGATCACTTCGTTAAGAGCGTCGACAAGTGCTTCTCGTCGTATGCGATGCCTGGAAATGTATGGAAAGTGCCTGATGATTTTAAGGATTATTCCCCAACCAATCATCGAGAATTCGTTAAACCATTTTTCATCAGGGCTATGAGTAAGTCTTTATGTTTGTCTTATTACCTCCATATCAAGCTAGCTATATAGGTTAATCTTAGTAGTTTTCAAATGAATACTAACGCAATGGTAGTGTATTCAGAGACTCACGAGTAAATATTATCTCTTTGGTACCACGTGACGGTACTGCTCCATGGTTCTAGTTTTTCAAATTTCCTCAATGGAATGACAAGGTAGGAACAATCTGTGTAGCATGATAAACAGTTCAATATGAAAGTGCTGCTCGCTAGCTTACGCTTGAATTGAATGAAACTGAAAACTTGGAACCACCTCGTTCAGCACGATAAATAGTAGAGAGAATTAGCAATGCGTTCACGTGGAATGGCAAACGTCAGCTTACCATTTCACGTTCCACGTGAAATAGCGCGAATTTTGCTGTTTTAGCGTCGCATGAGCTCACGTCACAGTGGATTTGAAGGCACTCCTGTATGACTTAAAGGAAGGACTCGAAGAAATGGTTTTGTGCCCTTTTTTCCGGCAATTAACTTTTACTCTGTGAGAGAAAAAGTAAAGAAAATCTTATGTACATGGCAAGCGCGAAACAGGTTTTTTTCACGTACAAACGGCAAAGCGCAACCGAAAACTTGATAAATGGCGGGAAAAACAAGGTCGTTCACGTTTCACGTAAACACAGTGCTAAAATCTATCTAGTACTTCATTAGAGTACAGCTCAGAGGTTTTTGTTTGCATGGTCAAACACAAGGGTTTGATGTACTTTGAAGTCATCACTACATCGTATAGCATGAGAGACAGTACCCAATGAAAATAATCCTGAGTAGGATTCATTTCAATCATAGTCCCACAATAGGGTTTCATCCAAAGAATTAAAAGTTAGAATCGCCATGCACAGCATAATAAACAATATCTCATTAGACGTAGCGCTATCCATAGACTTAAAAGTCAGTTCTGCCTTACGTAATTCAACAAACATATAAGTGCAGTGGAATAAACACTTAGTAGTTTTTATAGATTACAAATCAGCACACGAGCCAAAGATGGTTGAAGTTACCTTCTAAGGCGTGTAACTGTTTCTGTCGAACATTTCTTAAGCTATGTAGCAACAACATAAACGCCCAAGGGACCTATTTTTTTCACTTACAATGAGTTTTCTCATTCAGGAAAATTTCAAAGCTACAGGATCAAGTGGTCCAAATTTGATTCAGATCGATTAAAGTGGATTAAGATATTCGATTACTTCGTTACCGACCCGAATCGGCAAACGTCACTGCTATACACGATGAAGAGCGAACAAGACAACGACATTTTCACGGATGGGCGCCGATTCCGAGCCCGTGAAAGATTTCGGTCCTACGACAAAGCCTACTATGGAGATGATTTTACCGGAAGTCACGTGTTAGAGATTGAAAGATGGTCACCCGTTGACACTGGGACATACAAGATTGAAGTGCTCGTTCCCAGTAGAGGTGTAGGGAACCAAGCCGTTATAGAACTGCGTCATGAAGGTGAGAGACTGACTATTTGATCCGTTGACGTCCGAAGACGTTCGAAAATTGCCATCGATATTCTGCATACTTTCGAAAAAGTTCCGAAGATCGCAGAAGCTTTCCTGGAGAGCTGACGCAAACGCTTTTTATCCCGTGTGTTAGCATTGTTGGGAAAACAGCCATAAAATTCAGAGACGCCTGAAAAGTGTCATAGATATTCCGAACATTTTCGAGAACGTTTTAAACGTTGTCGAAGCTTTCCTGAACAGGTGACACAAACTTGCCTGTAGTGCTCTCCCTTTCACAGACAAAGGGTGCGTCTTAAATCGCGCGGATGTTTCTCTTTTCGGCAGACGCTAAACAACTTGAGATCGGCGCTTCTAGCGTGTAGTTGTGGGAGCTGGTGGGTATTTAAAGAGGAAAACTATTCTTAATAGAAAAACCCAGTCCAAATAATAAGATAGAAACATTTTGGCGAGTTTTGCTCTTACCAACGTGTCAACACTTTAACAAGAGTATTTCAGAGGAACTCAAAAGGATGAAGAGCTGCTAAAAGGGCCGGGAAAACTGACGAGTTTTGAACGGACTGCGTAAAGCTAAAGTATACGAACGTTTCGATTAGAATTTAAGGCCTCACCACTCACCATAATGAACTTCTGCTTTCTTAAACCAAGACACATTCCCATAAGCGTAAGCTTCAGGCAATTTTTGTCTTTGTTTTGGTGTGTGTAATTTTAAAATAAATTTTAGTGGATGTGAATTTCTCAGTGGTCGTTTTATTTCTCCGTGTAGATGAACTTCGCATTTCGCTTCCGGAAACGTTCGGCGCATGCTTAGGAACTCCAGCGAAAGTAAATGTTACCTTACTCGACAACAACAACGAGAAGCCACATTTCTGGGTTGTTCATTGGTTTTTGATAAGATATGTAGGAAACAAACGGATACGCACGTTTACTGGTAAGAGATCCGTCACTTTGACTATTTACAACCCCATACTCATCGAAACGGGAAAAATCTACGAGGTAGAAGTCAGCAATCGGTACGGAAGGGCCAGAGGCGAGACTCGAATCATTGTTACCAAAGGTAAGCTCTTTCAAATTTTGGATGAATTTTCTGTAGTCATTCCGCTGGAATCCTCATAGAAAAGATTGTGCCAAAGTCTTGATTGTTTTTTGTTTTTTTTTGGTGACTTTTCGCAAGAGGATTTACTTTCATACTACCTAGCTCCAATTAGGAGTGTAGTATTAGTATAGCTTGGTTGCTGTGAAATGTCAGGAACACATTACGAAATTATTGGGAACCCGGAATGGACGTAAATCCTCTGTTTCCCTTTGTTGTCACATTATGTCTATCGCGCCGGCCTTGTTATAACAAATTGGCTATCCCCAGCACGCGGTTTTTTCTGTGTTTGACACAAGATAACCAAGTACGCTTATTAGCTGGTACTCTATCGCCACTCAGCTCTCCGGTAACACGAGAAAACAGGCCAAAGCTAGATTTGTTCAATTATTCTATACAACATTTCTCCGTTCTCATCCGCCTTTGCTTCATACTTCTTTTAGCCAATCGTATATTTTCACTCATTCGAGTACACTAATAACATTAAGTCACTTTAAAATATCTGATAACTGCATTCGTTTAAGGGCCTGTTTACATAGAGGGAGGGTGCCCCGGCTAACAGGGCTAACCGGCTAACCGAACTACCCTGGGCGGGCTAAATCCCCATGCGTTTCTTTGGAAAACGCTTGAAGCGTTTACATGCTAGACTGGGTAGCCCGCCTACCCGGGGCACCCTGTCTACTTGCCCGGGGTACCCGGCTAGGCGGGATAGCTTTTTACCATGTAAACGATTCGTGCCGGGCTATCCGGCTAGCCGAGGAGAGATTAACCGCGAAAACATCGATAAACATGGCGGCCCGAGGTCAGTATTTTACGTCGTTACCATTTGCCAGTGTTCTCTGCCGAAAAAAATCACTGCCAGTCTGAAGAGATCAATGTAGTAGATGAGTCTCAGGCAGAGAACAGATTCGTGCCCGTGCAGGAAGCTGAAATAACCACTGTTATCAAAACAAATTCACGGCAATTTTGTTTGTTTTGCTTAGCGACCGCTCAAAAGATTGCCCACGCAGCCCACTCACTGTCTCGGTTAGGTGAGTTGCATGTCAAGGCGGGCCATGTTTCAACCCTTCTAGGCGGGTAGCCCAGTTAGCCGGGGCACCCTCCCTTTATGTAAACAGGCCCTAAGTATAGGCAGAAACATGATTTCGGGTGCGATTTGGTGTTAATAAGCAGGAGTAAATGATTTTTTTAGAGTCAACAAAATTGCACGAGCCCATAGGGCGAGTGCATTTATAGTCTTTGAAAAATTTATAAGTGCTTATTTACACCAAATTTCACAAGAAATTGTGTTGTTAATTTTTGAGAATTTACATGAAAAAAGCATCACAGAAAGTCAAGACAGATAAAATTTTGACTGCGCGCGCGCTATTGGTAATCAACACTTGTGTTACAACTTTGTACTCGTGTTACACGAAAAATGCACTTGTTTTCAGCCAATCAGACTGTCGTAATTTTTTCATGTAAATTGTTACGTAAGATATCTTTCGAATCGCAGCGAGGATGAGCTCTGTTGACCTATCTACTAGCGTTATTACTTTTCATAATCTCTATAGATTTTAAATTACTTATTGCACATACTCACTCACCCTTATATTTTGAACTCCTCTTTGCTTTCTCAGATGTGCCCGAAATCACTTGGGTAACACCTTCTCCTCATGTAGCAGTAAAAGACATCAGCGATATTCTAGAAGTAAAAATCGATAATGAAAAGACGCTTATTACTGTCGAATGGTATCACAATGGAACTCAAATAGAAAGGAAAACGGAGGGATTCACTTTCCCTGGTAAGGGACCTCATGCTAATCATGACAGCCTCGACAATTAACGAGGGTGGGGACGAACAAAAGATCTAATCCTTGGGTAGAACAACAACTTAGCACGTGCATTTGAAATCTGTGTACATTTCCTGGTTGATCCATTGCAAAACAACAACGAGGTATCGCTAAATTTACGCATTCTGAAAACGGAATCACCGACTGAAATTTTTTTCACCTTTTTTTTAAATCCAAACTCAATGTTAGACACAGCAAAAACGTTGAGTTAGTTGTAATATACCTTGGGGAAACAAAAATTGAATTTTAAAGAGATGTTCACTCAGGCTTCGCCGTCGTGGCATCCTAAACTTCCCAGGGATCAGTTGTTCTGCCCATAATTTTTTTGCGCACTTTTCCAGGCTCCTTAAATCTCTCATTTCCTTGGTTCCACTTTGATAATAATCATGCACGATTTCAAAACAATAACTTCGGGTAAAATGTTTCATTACTTGCATTGTTACATTTTTTCATTCAATCAGGGGAAAGATATGGTTCGTCGTCTTTCCGAAAAAAACTTAAACTAACTCGGATCAGTTTTGACACCGCCGGTACATACAGGGTTGTGGCTAGGGGAAAATATTGTCAGTTTGAAAAGAAAGTGGAAGTCAGAGTTATAAGTAAGTATAGGCTTAACGAAGCCAACAAATTATCTTTTTGTTACGATTCCGATTTGGCCTCGATAAAGATTGGCTAGGTTTCATATTTAATGGCGAGGTAAGAGAAATTACTTGAGATAAACTTCCTCGATATATAAGTTCAAGTACTTCATACTTCAAGAGAATTAAACCTAGCTGAAGTGGTTCCTTTCGTAAGCATATTGATTTTTTGAATTGCACATGCACGAGGGTAAAGGAGATCGAGAGAGCCAGGGACCTACGTTGTTCTTTCGCTAAGGAGCTGCCTTTTTAAAAATAAGCTCACGCGAGGAAGAACAAAGGCAAGACTAAACAGAGCTGTTAAAATTGAACCTAAGACCTTGAGATTACTTTCATCAAGTTTAAACCCACGATCACTTATTGCCAATATTTTCAAACTGTTTACTTTTTCTACGCATGTAACAAAACTGAACTTGAACTATCGATATTTATCAAAGTATGCTGTCCTACTTTTTACAACTCTAGTCAAGCCAAGGCTGATAGCTCAGCCGCATGCCGTGTATCAGAGACTTCCCGAGGGAGAACCGGTGGTGAACATAAACGTTACTGTGAGGGGTGGTGAGCCTAAAGCACAGGTGAGTTGGCGTGTAACAGTAGCTCTTATTCCAGATCTGCGTGAGTGGTTTAGTTGGACAGCGGTTTCGTATATTAGTAAGGAAGATATTTTAAGTAGGAGTCGTATTGCAATAGTTTTATTAAATCTTGATCTGTGATTGGCTAAGACAAATGATCCCTTGAAGTAATTTTGTGATTTATATTCGTTGCGATTTTAGCTGCAAGACATGGTCTGGAAGAAAAGCGGAATACCGCTGAAAGCTTCGCTTTACGGGCGCGTTCTCCTTCACACCACTTTTACCAAGAAAGAAAACTGGCTGACTGTTCTTATTATACGAAACCTGAAAGAATCAGACTCTGGAGATTACACTTTTACAGTCAAAATTGGTCCAGCAGTTATCTCAGTGACACGAAGTATCGTAGTGATACCGAAACAAGGTCAGTTTTCTGTTGTCAGAAGCAAAAATCACGTAAGCGTCCTTCGAAACATACTAAGGCTCTAACCAGGTATTTTGGATTTTATCAACTAAGCTGATGATGTTATCTGGCCATCGTAAAGAGTTTCACAGATGACGATTCGAGCGTTGGCTTTTCGTCAGAGCGAATGGAAGAACAGTCCACTTTGCAGTTGCTTGCTTGGTTGCCAAGCCTTTGAACAGGAGTGAGGCTACAGGTGACCTTGTTATGTTACAAGCCTTGCTACTTTTCAAATGTAAATTACTTTGTTATCATGCTAATTAGATACTGGTCACCTTCAGCCTCACTCCAAATCAAAGGCTTGGCAACTAAGTACACAACTGTAAAATGGCCTATTGTGGGTTGTGTGTGTGTTTAAATGCAGAAAAAGGAGGGAACATGGTGACGAGAGAAACAATAATTTTAGTAAAATGAAAAATATTGGTCGATACCTTTGGGATTAACAGTGCCGATTTAAAAGATAAACTTTTTTTCAAGACTTTTGAGCCTTTTCCGAACTGCTTAAATGTAGGGAAAGGCCGCAGACTGCCATATGCTGGTTAGAATGATTAGGTTCTGATCAATCGACCAATCAGGCGAGCGCATGTATTTTTGACCTTGAAATAGTCTGTGGGCTTGCCCTCGTTAATAGTACTTAACCCTTTACTCTCATCAGTGTAAGGCGGGCTTTTCTCCTAAATTACAATATCCATACAATATCAAGTGGACTAGTGATGAGAATTAAGAAAATTTTTAACTATTGGATTATTAGTTGATCCAAGACCAAATTCTCTAAACTAACATCATAATTGTAAACAGACAGAAGGGAGAATTACTAATGAGATCTTGGGAGTGAAAAGGTTAGACATGCACGAGCGTTTCTTCGGCCGCGGGAAACTGTAAGGCCTGTTCCCTTTTCTTTTTCTTTGCTTTCTTTTGGCTTTCATTTATTTTGATTTTTTTTCACTTTTTTTTCAGAATACACCAACGCAACTGTTTCACCTGATCAGACGACGCCACTCTTAAGCAGAGCATCACGCTTTTATCACTCTTTTAGCGCACTTTTCATGCAATTTCTGTATTTATCATCAGGGTTAGCCTGCTCTTGGTACCATTAAACTATTCACTTGTATCAGGCATCTCTTGTCGTTTCGTTGTTGGACGAAGAGACTTACGCCTTCGAGCGCAAAGTTATGAAATATTAGATTACTTTTACCCCAACCTCGTTCCCAGGGTCTCTCATCTTCCCGCCCCCTGGAGCCCCTCTCTTTTCTCGCTCCAGGTGAGGGGAAGAGGCCCTGGGAACAGGTCGCTTTCACCCATGAGAGCATGTTTTGCCCAGCCATCTCAGTTTTCTGTGCGGTGGGCGGGGGGAGGGAGGGGGGGGGGGAAGTTGCTAGATAAACAAAAAAAGGTTCGAGTATTTCAAAACGAGATTCAATGCCTTTGTACTTTTATCTTAATCTTGTACCCATTCTACCGTGTTTCTGAACAACCACCTGACCTTGGAAGGAGCTCGAGGCTACTTTTACCTAATGAAATATTTCTTTTGCCGTCTCCTTTCCGTGGATCAGTCACACTGGTAAAAACAAATTTTGGTAAAAAACAAATTTTGGTAAAAACAAATGAATTTATCCCTTGGAAAGTTTTAAAGTAACTCAGACCCGCATTTAAGCGAGAACCGGCGAATCGACGGCCGAAAAACTAGCGTGGATCAACGAAAAAACGCTCAAAAAAAGGTAACAAAAACCGCACAATCTAGCGGAAAATTTGTTGTCATCAGGCAGTTTAAAATCTTGCAAAAGTATACTTAAAGAATTCATTAATGAAAGCCTTTTAGAAAACTTCCATTCGTCAGAATTTGCGCGGGAAAATGGATAGTTTTTGCAGCTCGAAGGTTGTCATGGTTACGACGTGTATTGTTAGTCCGCTGACAATTTGACTTTTAAAACGATGTCGGCTTTTGACATGCAAAATTCAAAGGTTTTTTCGTTCAATTCCGCCGCGATTTCAAAACAAATATACCGTTGATTTTCCATGGTGATTTATACTGTATGGAAAATAAACATTCGCTTCTGATTGCTGCAAAAGATTAGTAAAAGGGCTTGGAGAATGACAACATTCCGATGTTTACTTGCGTGACTGGAGAAAGGCAGACTTCGGCGGCAGATGTTCGTAAAACTGCTGAAAAATTATCGAAGATCACAATCTGCTGTACCATTTACATGTGTGGATAAGATTTTCGCAATCACGCTTTAACATCAAGATGACCGAAGCGATTTTAGAAACGATCTGTATTAATGGTACAAGGCCACCTTACAAAGGACCAGCCTGGGTAAAAGGACAAGTTGGAAGCAAAGAAATGAATCGAAGGGCGCAAACTGCTACAGCTAGAGAAAGAAAAGGTCGGCCATGGACAGAAAACAGAACCAGACCAAAGTAAGAGTTCTCATTTTTTTGATACGAATTGATTAACCGAATTATAGCGTTGGTTACTTTTTAAATCTGTCAAGTTTAGTAAATTGTAGCTTTTATAGATGCTAATCATTGGACCTGTAGTGTGACGTAAATTAATTATCAGCAATGTTAGGTCAAATTAGGAATTTTAGAAGTTTCTCTGCTCGAATTTTTTAATCGGAGATCACAGGCAACAGTTAAAGAAAAATTTCTCAACATGAATATCTTAACGTGATGCGATTTCCTGCAGCTGTTTAATCAAATTATGCGTGTTTGTGTTGACATTGATTATGTAGTTCTGTGAATTATTTGAGAGTATAATGATGAACAATAAACTGATTTGCTTTTTCAAGTAAACAGCACCCCTAGAATAATCTCAGGATCTTTAAGGGAAATCTATGACTTAGAACCAAAAGTAATTATGATTAAAATTTTGATTTTGTATTTATAATAAAAATCTTCCGTTGTAAATCTAGCTGCATGCATGTATGTTCTTTGTAATTCAATAAGTTGTCATTGGTGTTCTAGGAGAAGAGTTGTTCTCCAAAACAAGCAAAAAGGAAGATTACCACCTTTGTTAGTTACTGTACAGTTATGGATACATGTATTAATAATAAATTTATAATTTATGAATAACTTTGTATGCAGTAAATAGTAGTATGGAATAATCAGTATTTTCTGATCAACTAAATAATGTCGAATTATTTTCAAATGCCTGAATAGTGAGCGCTTTGGTAACCAGTGAATTTCAGTAAAAATTATATGGATTTCCAGCCCCCCCCCCCCCCACAAAAAAAAAAAAAAAACAAAGGGTAAAGGTATAAGGGTATTCCCACTGAAGCTTCAAAAAAGTTTCCAAACAACTGGAAAACTTGGCCTTTCTTGATAGATTTTTTTTAATTAACAAATGGTGAATGCCATATCGTGTACTATTGAGTTATGGATGCACGCTGGAGGTTGCTAAGCACAAAAGAAGCATAAGAGTCGCACTCGGCTATCGCCTCGTGCAACTCTAGCTTCTTAAGTGCTTAGCAAACCTCCCAAGTGCATCCATAACTCAATAGTGCACACTATGGCATTCACCATTTGTTTTATAACATAACATTGATATATTGTAACAATAGTTCCCTTTTATTTAACAAATCTTACGTGATCAGAAAAAACAAGCGCACGCGGAAAATAGTCTTAGCATTTGCTCACGTCAGCAGCATGCACCCATGGGCAATAGTAGATGCTGAATTAACCAATCAGAGCCTGCGCTTTGCTTTAGTTATGTTATATATGCTATTTACATCTTTAGATCCACCCCAAGCAGACTTAATGTCACCTTTGACGATTCTCCTCGTGCAAGGTTAGTTAACAGAACTTCCAGATGTGTCATTGCTGAGCATTCAATCTTTAAAATTCAGACTTAACATAAGTAAATCAAGTCTCTTTGGTCAATTTTAAGGTGTAGCTCAGGATCATTATTGGTCATTCAAAAGTCAGCAACAAGACAGGCTACTCACTATTAATCATGGAGAAGATAAGGTTAAAGAAGCAATTAGCCAACCAGATTGCAGCATTTGTAATAAAGCGTATGGAGATTTAATTATACTACTTGTAGAGTATAGTGTTATCGCAGACTGCTTTTTTTGCTAGCAGTCTGTTTCATTATTGTAAAAAAGTTTGAGTTTAATCATCACAACAAAATGCATTACATGTAGGCAGTATCTCTCCAACTGAATCATTTCTATTAGATGTGCCAGGTGGAGACAAGTGCAGAGTGCACAACATAGAAATTCTCTTGAGGAACCTTTTAATGATGTAAGTACTTAAAACCAATGAGATTATGTAATTTATTCTTTCAGAACCTTTTGACTCCTTGCATTGATTAGCAACTTATTTCTCCTTTCAATATCACCCCTGAATCACACATAAAGGTCAGGAGAATAAAGGAAATGATCACCTACTAAAAAAGCTATTGATTGTTACACAAATCCTCATTGCTGGCAAGTTAGGAAATATCTAATTAACATTATGGAGAATAACGATACTGATGTTAGCGAGGGCGTGAATTAGTAAAGGTTTAAAACTTTGTGAATATTCTTATGGTATTTAGTCTGTTTACAAGCAAAGTGACCTAGCTATCAGACGGGTGCAATAATTCTTAGACTGGTTTCTATAGCATGAAGCAACTAGGAGTAATTTTTCTCCCCCTCCCCCGCCTCCCCACCTGGATAGAATGCTATTCCATTGCAGGGCTACCCCCCAGAATTAAATTTGCCAGTACCCATTTAAACACCTGGGTGAAGAGAGGCGCTGTGAGAGTAAAGTGTCTTGCCCAAGAACACAACACAATGTCCCTGGTCAGGGCTTGAACCCAAACAACTCGATCCATTGTCAAGTGCACTTACCATGTGGCCACTGTACCTGGCTCCCACTCATATAACCATGTAAATGTCTTCCTTTGAAGTTGTCATGTAAAGGTTTAGTGCATATCTTGATTTATGGATCAATTTTTTTATATACATAATTCTCTCGCATCAATAGGATGGCATGACAATTACCTTAGCACCTGGCTATTTGTTATCCAGAAGTAAAGAAAAGATAAATGTAACAATTACAGATGAATTCTTTTTCAAGGATGGTACCAAGGTGAGGTCTGTCAAAAGAAACTGACAATACATGCTACAGTCACTCCACATGGTTGAATGAATTTCTTTTTTCCTTTAAATGATAATGTGTTGCAATGTTTGGACTTCACTGGAAAAGAAAGACATTTTTATCTATTTACTGCCAACTGGTCTTTTCCATAATCATGATTTTTGGTATTATTTGTGAATTATGAACTGATGTGTGTAGGATGTTTAAAGTGGAAATTATTTTTGCCATTTACTTAGGAATTACTTCCTAAGACATTATTCAACACAAATTTTTATTAGAGAAATCACATATATAGATTGCATGTAGAGTTGATAAAATTAAGTATGGTTTTTATTAAAAGTTATAATTTGCTTTCAATAAAAGGTATCACAATGGTGGTATATATTAGTTAATGTAATAACAATGTGTCTTTGTATTGATTTGAAAATCTTTCATTTGGGTTCCTTTCGTTTATTACCAGGAAAAAACAAGAAAAAAGTAAGTACATGTACTCAATTGTCTTGATCGAATTTATAACTTTTGTCTTCTTTACAAAGTAGGTGAAAACTTCAGTTTTCATTTTCAGAATGATGGATTTAGGTCTAGGAACAGAAATCAGAATTGCTGCCAAAGCTGAGCATAAATTTTGTATTCATTTGTACAATACAGTCAGGTATGTTGAGTGTTTTCTACCGAAATTATCCATTTAATAAATGGATAATTTCTGTAGAAAACACGCAACGTACCTGTATTGTACAGATGAATAAAAAATTGATCAAGTTTAAACCATAAACTGCAGGATTTCTATTATTAAAATTTCTTTTTTTATTTTCTTTTGAGTTTCAATCTCCAAAGTGAGGATTTTTTTAAAATTGACAAATAATTAATCTAATAGCCCATTTCTGAATTGCCCTTGGCCTCATTTTCAAAACGAGTCTTGGTGCTCATCCTTTCACATGATAATAAGTTTTCATTCAAATGCAAATTAAACTCATTTTCACAAGAATATTGGTTGAGCACCAGGCCTCGTTTTGAAAAAGAGGCCAGGGGTAATTCGGAAATGGGCTATTCACATGATGAGTTGATCTTGATTTGGTGAGCTTTTACCCAACAAACCTAATAATTAAAAAAAAAAAAAGCATCAAGAAATAACCCTAAATCTCAGCTAACATACTTTTAAGCATCTTGAAACATGAACTAACCAATCTTGTTTGTGTATACCAGTAGCTTTTTAGAAAAGTAGTTATCGATCAATATTGTACCTTTGGTATCATTGATATTGTGTCCATGTGGTTAGACACACAAAGATAAAGAAGGCAAAGACTGATAGAGATATTGAAAGTATTTTTGCTCCTCCTTAAATCAGTTACCTTGGTTTTTCAGGTCAGTGAAAAAAATTGGAATAAATGATGATGATATCTTTAAATTTTGTAAACTTAAAATAAGAAAATGATATAACATTTTGTTATTTGAAGGTGTAGTGTGATCGTCCGGGTGAGTGTAGTCCTGAGAAGGACTGTTGTCGGTTGTAGTGACTGACGTTTCGACAACTTCCCACACACGAGATTACTGTGTGATGGATGTCCTCCCCTGGGGTGGGATTGGTGGGATATAGGGCGCACTTAATTTGGAGCCTCGCTCTGTTGTGCGACCCTCACCACACTCTGGTGAAAGTGATTAAATAAATAAACCTGTGCGGAAGTCATCATCAGAGTCAAGTGAATGATTGTTGTCAGTAGAATGCCACCGAAACTGTACGGTTTGCCTAAACTACACAAACCTGGTTTCCCGATGCGACCTATTGTTTCTTTCTGTGGCTCTCCCACATACCAACTATCCAAGTACCTGACGACAATACTAGAACCGCTAACCGAAAAATCCAGACATAAACTACAATCCACTGAAGACTCCATTAACGCTACCAAGACTGTTCAGATACCTGACGACTACAAACTAGTGTCATTTGATGTAAAATCACTGTTCACAAGTATTCCACTTCAATTGGCATTACAATCTACTGAGACTGCAACCCGACAATCTACCGACCCACTACCGACAGACGACATCATGGACTTGCTAAACATTTGCCTAACGTCTACTTACTTTCAGTACAACGGTAAACACTACAAACAGTTACACGGCACTTCCATGGGGTCTCCAGTTTCTGTTGTTATATCAGAAATTGTGATGCAGAACATCGAGGAACGCGCCCTTTCGACTTGCCGAAAAACGATACCGCTTTGGTTACGTTACGTTGACGACACATTCACCGCCGTTCGACACGACGAAATCGACGCATTCCACCACCACCTTAACGAACAAAACACTGACATACTGTTTACCAGAGAAGTCGAAGAAAATGGCAAACTTCCTTTTCTAGACTGCCTGGTAAGCCACAACGACAACTCATTACGGACGACAGTTTACAGGAAACCGACACACACCGACAGATTACGTATTAGACAAGTCATCCTACAACCCTACATCACACAAAGCCACAACTATCAGAACTCTAACACGACGCGCACAACTAGTATGCGACTCGACAGACAGCTTATCCAACGAGAACAAATACCTTCACCGTGTTTTTTCGAAGAACAACTACAACAACGACTTCATCCGACGAAACACTCGCCGACCCACTACCACTACCGAAACAAACGACACCGCAACCCCTACGACTACAGCAACCATACCGTATATAAAAGGCATGTCTGAAAACATCTCGCGCATCTTACTACCCTTCAATATCCGCGTCGCCCACAAACCCATCATCACACTACGTCAGTTACTAACCAACGTTAAAGACAAAGACGAACCGAGCAACAGACAGGGAACGATTTTTAAGATCAATTGTTCCGACTGCCAAGCCTCCTACATCGGTGAGACTGGAAGAAACCTCACAACAAGACTGACTGAACACAGACGGGCGACGAGGAAAGGTGATGTCAGCAATCACATTGCTGAACACCATCGACTTACCAACCACAACATTGACTGGGACTCTGCGCAATGCCTAACCTACAGCACTGACTATTTTCAACGTCTGACTCTGGAAAGCTGGTTTACTAACTTAGAACAGACTCCCCTAAACAGATGTCAACAACTACCCGCTCCATACAAACGACTCATTCACGACATAAACATCAGAAATGACCGAAAAAGAACGACCTAACTTTACCGACAGATCGAAACAGACCAATCACGACCGACTTACGTCACTTGAGTCTTACAGCCAATAACATCACGGCAAAACCAACCGATCATTTTACACGAACTGGAATAAGAACATTCTACTGACAATCATTCACTTGACTCTGATGATGACTTCCGCACAGGTTGTCGAAACGTCAGTCACTACAACCGACAACAGTCCTTCTCAGGACTACACTCACCCGGACGATCAGACTACACCTTCACATGTTACCCCCGGGTTCAAGCCATTTACTGCATTTTGTTATTTGGTAACAATTATTAGATTAAGTAATAACTGATAAAATTTATTTTACTGAAAATAATTTATATTAATGTAATATAAATTATTTTCATTAATAATTAAATGGCCTTAATGAACAGTTACTATTACTACAAGTCAGTAACCACTATTACTATAACTACTACAACAGACCACTACTGCTGCAAATGAATTACATTGTATGGCATATATCACTGTCAGTATGTCATTATCAGTTTTGATCAAAACACTCTGTGATACTGATTGCTGTGTAATTTATTTTTTTGGTTACTTAGATCACAGCCTCCCAATGAAAAGTAAGTCTATCATAGCTAATTTCCATTTGAGCTCTTTGTGTTAATAACAAATTAATTTATTCTATTCAAAACATTTCAGAACTGGCCCCCATTTAAGAGACCTGTTTGTTTAATGTAGCTACAGTATATGGTGCTTTAAAAATCATTTTACTTTTAGATAAAATAATCACTACTATTAGGTTAAGATGTTAAATATCTGATAAATAACATCTTTGAATTCAAGTATCATTTTTTTCTAGTAATTGATTTATTTGTCAAATCATACAGGGATATAGTAATACAACAACTTCACCAGCAGATTGATGATCTGATGTTAATTTTAGAAGAAGAAAGGTTGAACCACAAAATGTACATGAAAAAGGTTAGGAGAAGTGAATGTTCATGTTTGAGTTGGAACTGATTTAAGGATTTGTCTCAATGCCTGGAAGGAACTAATTAGAATTAATTAATTACCTTAAATCCTATTTTTTTAGGATTATTACTTCACTGTTTAATGATATTGAATTCTTGGTTTCATTTTGCTGTCAATTATTATGGACATCTGAGTTACCAGTAAATCAGAATCATTTGGAGGGTTGAGAAAAATCTTCTAGTTAAAACGTAATGACTTTTTGAAGTCTTAAACCTTTTCTATCTAAAAATCTCATAAGTAATTCAATCTCCTTCACCGTCTGCCATACAATTCTTAAGATGTTAGTTCAGAGAATTTGGTTTTGGCTAAACAAAAAAATCCTTGGGGAGATATTTTTCTATTTTCTCATGTACCTCTTGTCTGCTCGATAATTGCATCGATACATACATACATACCTACATACTTTATTTAAGGTATCAAAGAATAAACCACACAAATAAAACCCTAAAAGGGAAGTTTAAGAGGTTAACGTATGTAAATAAACTTCCAAGGAAATAGAATTTAAAAATGTATGCTTATAATAAAATCTAAGATGGAAAAAAACTAAGAAATACGCATGTATAATTTAAGAGCTGTTTTGAAACGTGTTAAGGTACCTATCTCAACTTGTAAGGAGAAATTCTGTCTTGGTCACTGATGGGAGTTTGCTTATATCAGAAACTTCATATTTGTTGAAAAGCACCGTGGAGAATTTTCCCACAAAGATCTGTTAATTTTATTTTTTTTTTTAGACGGACGAGAACCACCATTTACATATTGAACAGATACACGAAGAACACAGAGAGCATATCAGGTAAGTTCGACCTTTTCCAGGATCATCTTCACTCTTACGCAACGTGCGAATTATCTTTCTTCACTTGTAAAGAAAGAAGTAGGTATCTCTGGCTTTGGCAGCACGATATTTGGCATTCCAAATCGACTCGATGATCGAAGAGGTAACTTTTTACGGCAGTCCCGGCCTTCAAAACTTCAACTACTTATTTTTGTCGTTGCAGATCAATAGAAGGTGATCACGATGAAGAAATGAAGAAGCTAAACAATTCTTTCGACGAGAAGGTAACTTTGTTGTGTTTAACGTGGAATTTATAAACCTTTAATGAGCTTTTGATACAACTTGATGCGTGGTGGAAATTTCTGAAATCTCTTTGGCTGACGCGAGTGCGTGATTTCCCAATAGGATGCGATAGTGACCCACTTTATGGTAAACTCTTTCTTTCCTATTTGGTAAACTTATCAATGTTGAAAGTTTATTTCGAGTTATTTACGCGCCACCTAAATAAAATAAGTATCACGCAAGGTTTTTTCGTTTGAAAATCGCCGTAGAGTCAATGTAGAACACATAGTGGGTCAGATAATTTAGTTTGTGCATCATATAAACGTACATTGTACTTTCTGGCCGTATCATGATAGAATTGATGATGGAGAACTTCTTCAGACGGCAGTATTTTAATTTCTTGTCAATTCTACAGTTATTGATTGTCTTAAGAGGGAAGTCGACATGATCATATACACTGAAACCTCTATAGTGATCTTGTTGTACCCGAGTTAGTTACTATAGAATGTATTCACGTACTTCAATGTGATATGTTTAAAAAGCAGTGAGGGTTTGGAACAAACTATTGTTACGACGCGAGAATCATTTTATATTTGAATATTGTACAGATATTTGAAGTGATATATTTGTATCTACTCTTACATGTGCAGCTTCGAGAAGAAAAAAGAAGTGCTGAAATTGAGAAAGGTACAGACTGAAACAATTGCTATGCCGCGTAAAATTATGACAACTTTAGCGAATCTATGAATTCGAAGAACTTTAAAGCAATTGTTTGTTTGTACACGCTAATAGGTTTACGCCCAATATTCTTTTTGGGATACTCAAAATGGCAAAGAGTTCATATAGTTCAAGCAATGAAGAGAAATTTATGCCTTGACAAAAATGTACCAATGTGTTTCCTTTCCCCAGATGGCAGTGCGTTGATAACGCACTTTAGTGTTCGCTATTTTCTCTCTCAGCCTTGAAGCTTGTCTAGTCCCTGATAGTTTTAAAAGGAACACGGATTATCGCTTGTCTCTGGATTGCCTTCACCTGCCGCATTGAACGAGTAGAGAACCTTGAACTATGTTTTTGAACTATTTTATCTCGTACTTCTATCGACAGCCAGTCTTAAAGGTGAAATGGAATATCTTCAGGGAGCATTTGTAGCTTACAAGGCAAGAAAATGTAGATTGTAATTTAAAAAGCCGTGGCTTTAGCTGTAAAACTTTTGTTGAAAGGAATGTTTGTTTTTCTGAGATCTGTATGTAAAGTAAAATAAGGTAAATCTAAACTTTTCTTGTAGATGGGGCTACTTTTTCCCCTAATTATAATACCACCTTGATAATGACGTGTTTTCATAAATGACGTGTTTTCGGAATGAGTAGATTTTTGCTCGTAGAAATAAGGAGGTAGACTTTAAAAAATGATATGCACAGGAGACAGAAAAATTCTCAAGTTGCAAAAAACCAAGCAATTGTTACTTTTCGCATGATCGGTAGAAAAAAACAAAACCATAACAGTAAAACTAACTTTTTCAAGAAAAATCTCCGAAATGCGACTCTTTAACTGGAACGCAATTATTTGATCGTGACTTGCGCTAATAGTACGCGCCACTTGTTAGCGAGCCGGTTAACTTGGAAATGTTTGGGCCCGCCCACTGTTTGTGCGCATGGGGGCGCATCACACCAGATTGCTTCTCTGTTAGTAATAGTTGAACAGTGTGGCTATAATTTACCGCCAATCCAAGAAGGGTGTGGCTTAACTCTGACGGGTAGTGGTACGGCGAGAGTCAATTGTATACTGAATCTAAAACGGGTGGCTTGGTTACGCACACTTTCTGAGGTATAGCAGTGTCATACTTGTTACACTTCCATACAGTTACTTGCTTGTTGGGTTTTTCAACAGGAGACTGTAGCAACTGAGATGGACTACAAATGGCAAAGAAAATCGGTATGATGTTATTCCACGACTTGTAAACAAAAAAATGTATTTATTAATTTATTGATATTGTTGTTCTGTAAACCGTGGCAACTCGTGTTTATGGTACATTTGAACCACATGAGTAAATATTTCTGAAATTCTTTTAAAAAATTCTTTAACAGAAAGAACTGCGCGATGAACATGCAAGGTATCTAGAAGATGAATTAGCCAAGCAGAGTGAGTACTCTTTACCTGTGTTAGTGGTATAGTTGATAGTAAGTTTCACCCTTAAACTCCCAGAAGTGATTAACATGTAACTTCTCCTTATAATATCCATACATTATCCAGTAAACAGGTAATGAGAATACTCAAACTTATCAGGTAGAAGTTGTTATCTTGACCTAACACCAAATTCTCATAGCCAATTTACAAGGAAATGTGTAGCAGCTAGAGGAGAGAATTACTGTCAGATCTTGCGAGTTAAAAGATTGAGTGCTCTCGAAAGCTTGTGAGGGCGAAGAGTGAATCAACAATCGTGCATGGAAATGCAAAGAAAAAAATCGCAATTTTTTTGTATGTATATCTACTAGTCGTTCAAAACATGACAACGACACCGGCTCGTATTGTTATTATATTTTGTTTACAATCACACGATGTGAAGTTACTCACTTTACTAAGGATGGTACCGCTCAAAAGTAAGTTGACAGTCCCTCGAACCTTGATCCTTAATCCTCGATCTTCGTTACTCGATAACTTCGAGGCTCGAGGCTAGAGTCGAGTTTCGAGACGTTGGAAACAGGGAAACAAAGTAGTTTTCGCGTACCTATCACGGTTTGGGTGAACAGTAGCGTACTCTGTCAGATTGCAACATTTGTGATGGAACTTAAGAAATGATGTTATATATGGTTGTAAGTTTGTACGAAAGCTCTAAAAGATCGACTTAGGATATACTGAACCACAGCTTTTTATAATGCCAATTATAACAGGAAGAGAAATGCTTCACGAGAAAAAGAAGGAAATTGAAGAGATGAACAAAGAGTTTCAGAGACAAATACAGATTTTGGTTGAAGATCACAAGAAAGAAGTAGATGTAAGTATACGTACAAAGGAACTTGTAATTGTATCAATTTTTCTCCTAGGAAAATTGCACGCACGAGTGAAACTAAATTTTTTTTGTCAAAATTATAGAATTTAATGGAGAAGTTTGCAGAGTGTGTACAAGATTCTGAACAGCTCAAGTCAGTTCTCCTGGAGATGAAGGTGAAACAATGTTTATAATATATTTATAAAGACTACATTATGCTGTCAGTAGAGCTGCTCCCAGAAAAAAAACAATTGTCGCGTTCCCAGCACGGCAGACGCGGGACGCAGCGTAATTGGGTTCGCCAGGTCAACCACAGTGAAGTCCAGGACGGACAGCAGACTCTTAAACACGTTTATTGGACTAAATCGTGTAATCAGGCTAGCCGACTTGTTACAACACTTGCGGTGAAAACTAAAAAGGAATGCACGATTTGTCTAAGCTAAGGAAACGAGCTAAATTACAATCTGACGACAAAAAACTCAACTTAAAACTAATAAGAACTCAACGATCGTGACTTACGTCTGATCTTGATCATGACTCCGGGGATGAGAAAGCTCCAAGTTGTAAAAGAGGCTCCGATAGACTCCTATAAAACTCCTCTTTGCTCCACGGACAACTCCTTAAAACTAAAATGTTCGCGTGAAAAAAGGCCTAATATGCTTAGGAAACTAAACTGAAACAACTCTTTGTGCGGCTAGCCAAAAAGGGATATTTTATAATCACGCAATCAAAACGAAACAGGGCTACATTTTAAGAAAACAAAAAGTCACATAAAGTTCTAAAGCGTTCTTTGTACAGCAACGTGACAACAATTATCTTGTTGAAGCTATATGTTTGTGTTTAAAGAAGTCGTGCCCGTGTATTTGATGATAGCTTTTCCCTTTTAGTGTATTTACTCTTTTGCGATCACATCGCGGTCAGCGTTAACGTGTTTCTTTCCCCCAGACCCTGAAACAGCGAAAACAAGAGCTTGAAGAGAAAGTCAAAACAAAAACAGAAATTCTTAGAATGACTCAGATGGAACTGGAGGACAAGGTGCTCCTTCAACTTTTACTTTTTAAATGTTTTAACTCTATTCAGTGTCGCTGCAGCAATCAAGCTAAGCGTACGCTTTAAGTCATTTCAAAAGGCAGCGCACGAGACCACAACATTAAGCAAGCGTAATTTAATGGTCACACGCACTGCCTTTTGCAATGTACTTAGAGCATGTGCGTAGTTTTATTACTGACCCTTCAAGCGGGAAAAATGAATTGATTCCTCTCTTGTCTGGCTGGATGACCAAAGAGTATTTCCCGATTTGTTTGTAGCCAACTTACATTCAATAAAACCCTTTCCTTTTTAACAACAACAACAACAACAAAGTTATCTAGGGTTTGACAATGAAGTGGAGTTCCAAAACGCAGAACGTTCCTTAAGTACTGTCAGTAGTAAGAGAACCACAAAGAGTGTCGTGGGTTTATTTTGCAATTCTTTGGTGTTCTTTTTGTCCCAGGTTTCTTTCACCTTTGAGCCAGTCATTTGTCTCGTTCTCATTTTGTGGCTTTGTCTCTCTGTCTGCAGTAGTCACCGTCGTCGCTGTATTTTTTTTTTTTCGCGCACCACGCTTCAAGCTTTCCATGACGCACGAAAATGACAGACTGACAGCTACGCGCACTAAGGAGGCTAACTCCATAGTATTGTGAAAAAAGAACTAGGTCAATATTCAGGAATGTTGACCTCACCCATGCTCAATGACGCAAGTTAATTGACGTTGTGATCGTACCTCTTTCCACAGAAAGTCAAATTAGCCGCATTTGAGGAACACTTTGCCGAAAAGGTAAGTCGTAAACTATCCTTCCTTTACCGTCCCGAACACATTTGTAATCAGGCGGGAAACTGGCCTTATCTCATTTACTTTATACTACGTCTTATTTTTATTTTAACTGTGATGGAAAATATGTAATTCGACAACATCAAATGGGTTGGAACCTTTCTCCTGTAGGTGGAAGAAGTTGACAATAGATATTCAATGAAAATGCAGGGACTCATGTCAGACAATACAGATTTAAGGTATGGCTCCTTTGCAATATATATATTTTTTTTACCAAAAAAAGATCGAAGACTTAGGTTAATCATTTTACATTCGATAGTCAGTAGACTATCATCGTTAGTAGACTTATATACACGTGATTTTTTACGTTTTGTTGTTCTTTTAGGCGACATTACATCAAGAAATGCGAACAGATGTTTAAACTGCAGACTGAAAAAGATGCAGAACAAGTATGAGTTTTATATTGCAGCGAATTTTTAAAGCTTCACATTATGAACATTGCAGTAAGAACCTAATCAGCTGACAGATATTTCTTTTTGGCTTTATAGGAAAGCTCGACTCACACAGCCAAGAGTACCTTACAGGTAAAGATGATTGATAGAAATTGAGAATACTCTTTGATTATAGCCGTAAACAAACAAACAACTTCAAAACTTTAGAAGAGAAATTTAATCGTTTGGTTACTTGGGATGTGGGTCGCGATGTTTCGACTAGCCTTCTTCAGGCCATGAGGTCGAATGAGTACGCGTCAGCTATATGCGGTTGTGCTCAGCTGTGATTGGATGGAATTCCACGGCTGTGATTGCTTGCATGTTTCGGATCAAGTTCCCCCTGTAGTCCGAAGAAGACTAGCATTGTGCAGTCGAAATGTCGCGATCTACATTCCAAGTGGCCACGTCGTGAGACAAACGATTACATTTCTCTTTTAAAGTGTTATAATATTTGCTACGATGAACAACTACAACCTATTTTGCGGTTTAAACTTCAAAACTAAACGCGTGCAAAAGGCAATTCCCTTGCTTCAATAATCTAGCAGAAATGTTATATTTGTCTTTTTACTACTCTCCTTGACATTTATTGATCCGTTTTTCATTTGTTCCTCACCAGGCCGTTATCGTAGCTCGGACAAGATGTGACGTCAGTTTAACAGCACTAAGACATGAAACCCCGGAGGTTCCAAGTCCAAGACGGAATAGGCGTCTTAAGTGACGAATGAGTGTACCAGAGACTAGAGACGAAGTTGCCATAGCAGAAAAACTAACAGCGGTGGTAAATAAAGAAAAAGAGCCAACAAAATCAAAAATTACAATTGATCGTTACAAGGTAGAACCAATAAAACAGAGACACCATACGTCGCACCACGCCACCATGTTGAGCCCCAGGACCCCAATTTTAAGCGCACGTTCTGGACCTCGAGAGAGTCTGGTGCCGACACCAGTAAATATTTCAAATCAAGGAATACAAAATTTGCGGGCTCAAAAGGAATTTCTAAATTGAATAAGTTGTGGAGGGTGATTTATGTGATTTTATTTCTTCACGATTCCTCGATTTTTGGATGCGATGTGGTCTCCTTTTGCCACATTTTTACTTAAAAAATCAACTTGGTAATGATAATTTTTATGTTGATAGCGCATGAAATTGTAAATAATTAAAGTAGCATCATTTTTTTAATATACATTTGTCACGTATGTTCAGAGTTTTAGCGAAAATCACACGGTAACCATGGCGGAAATACACATCTCATCCAACAAGGCGGTCATGGCGTCGTTTTATGCCAGGGAGTCGCGCAAATTTCGAATTAAGTCGTCACGGAAGGAATCGCTGTGTGACCGCCGGCATGACGTAACTTACAAAATATGATCAATATGTAGTTGCCATCTACTTATAACGAAAGAAAGAAAATGAAATGATGGCTGACTGTTTCAGTCCTATCACAAAATTATCTCCCAAACCCCGGGTGTTAAGGTTTATTACCAAAAGAAAGCAAGTTCACAAAAACACTACATTATCATTTGAGTTTGTTTTGTATAGCTGGGAATTATTATCAATAGGAAAAAGTATCACAAAGTGAAAACTAAATAACTCACACTTTGTGAAATAAGACCTGATGTACTTGTGTTTTCACGATGTGAATTATTTGAAACACGAAATGATTCCAAACTCCGTTTTATATCATCAGTAATTAATCTGTTTCCATTCTTAACCCTTTAATTCCCAAGATCTAATCGTTAATTCTCCCCCTAGAGCCTGTTAAAAATTTCCTTCTAAAATAGTTACAAGAATTTTGTGTTAGATCAAGAGGACAACTGCTATCTGATACGTTTGAGTATTTTCATTACCTGTTACTGGATAGGGAATGTTTATATACAGGGAGAAGTTACATGTTAATCACTTCTGGGAATTAATGGCTTCATCAAGACTTCGTTCACTCTCACAGTTGTTTCTCTCCTATTTTGTAAATCTGATCACCGCAAAAGTTTTATTTAGTGTAATTACGGGGTGCTGTAGGCGAGAACGGCTGTGACGAATTTGGCGGTACACTTTAAGTCATTTAGTTTGTATTTCACTGTCAAAACTATCTCAAAACTATCTCAAAACTGAATATGGAATGCAGCGTTAAATAAGAAATAAAAATTTTAAAAATTAGTCGTCGTCGCTCGCGTTCTCCTGAAAACGCCAAGTTTGGTCATTTTGTTGTTTTGCAGAGAACTCAAAGAAATTTACAAGCATTTATAACGCACGTGCACAGCCATTGTTTTGCTCATCAAAACTTTTGTTCAGTGACGTTGCCGTTGCCTTTGCCGTCATTGTTTTCTTAAACTCCTTAATAATAAGCACTTCTAGAAACATTCATCATTGTAAATTGCGAACAAATTTTGGATCCTAGACTTAAACATGACCATAGTTTACGACTCGACCTCGTCATTTATTAAATTCGTCGTTTGTTAGTGTCGCCGTCATAAAATAGCAAACAAGCTAAGGATTAACTTGATGCCAAGCAAACCAAGCGAAATGCTAGACACAGGAGAAAAGAATTATTAAAATTATAAACTCACCTTTATTGGCAGCTTATCACGGGAAGCAGTGATTTGCGCTCCCTTGCCACTATATATCCCTCTTCTTTGAGTTTTCTCAGCAGTTTTCGTGTATTTTATCGCGTGTGCAAGGCTCACACAAGCAGCGAGACCGTACTAATAAACTGCTTAATCATTAGAATTTTGCCCATTATTGAGGGAAATTCACAAGTTTGTAAGACGCACGTGGAAGGTATATGTTAGTTTCGCTTACTTTCTAAATTGCTTAATTCTTGCCTGGGTTTGAAATAAAGCTGTAGCTATTTTTTTTTTTTTTTTTTTTTTTTTTTGCAACATGACAGACGTTAGAAAAGGGGAGGAAAATTTTCGACCCACAAGATAGGAAACACATCGGCTGAATGTTTTGGGAATAAATCATTTACTTCACTACCAACCCTTTAACTTCCATGAGTGACCAAGATAGAATTTCTCATTACAATATCAATACAATTTCAAGCAGACAAGTGATGGGAATAAAAAAAGTGTAAATTAGGGGATTATTAGTTGATCCAATAACAAATCCTCTGAACTAACATCATAAGAATTGTAAAGAAGACAGTAAGGAGAATTGCTAATCAGATCTTAGGAGTTAAAGGCTGATAAATAAGTACCGCAAATCCTCCACTAAGCTCCCAGGGGGGGCTTATTTATTTCAGGTACTTTGTGCGGGTGGCTTAATAGAGTGGGAGGGGTGAGAGGGGCTTGTTAATATAAAACTCAATAAAGAACTCAATTTTATGATCTAACTCTCTCAATGGACCTTGTTTAGCCATGTTATATTTTAATCATCGCTCTATAATTTCAGTACACTGTATTCTATTGATGCCAACATGATAACATCAATCAATCAATCACTCACCATAATCAATTTTAAATGACAAACTAAAATTACAGTACTTGAATAACTTTATCGTACTTACTAACATGGAGTATTATTTTGAATTTTTGTTTTTTGAGTGGGAGGGGTGGGGGGGGGGCTTAATAGAGGGAGGGCTTGATAAATTTCTTCCTCTAAAGAGGGGGGCTTATTAGAGGGGAGTAGCTTATTAGAGGGGGGCTTATTAGAGGGGAGTGGCTTATTAGAGGGGGCTTATTAGAGGGGAGTGGCTTATTAGAGGGGGGCTTATTAGAGGGGAGTGGCTTATTAAAGAGGGGCTAATTAGAGGGGGGCTTATTAGAGGGGAGTAGCTTATTAGAGGGGGGCTTATTAGAGGGCAGTGGCTTATTAGATGGGAGTGGCTTATTAGAGGGGAGTGGCTTATTAAAGAGGGGCTTATTAGAGGGGGGCTTATTAGAGGGGAGTAGCTTATTAGAGGGGGGCTTATTAGAGGGGGGCTTATTAGAGGGGAGTGGCTTATTAAAGAGGGGCTTATTAGAGGGGGGCTTATTAGAGACGAGTAACTTATTAAAGGGGGCGCTTATTATAGATTTACGGTATTTGCAATGAACGTTCGTTAAATGTGAATTACAGGCAAACCTTTCTAGTTAAGGGAGACGAGTTAAAAAACTTGAAATTTCAAAGCCTCCTCTCCCACCGATCACTTGTAATTGTCCGTTCTGAGTACATGTGAATTGAATTGATGACGACTCATGCTTGAAACTGCGCCAATTTTTTTTTTGCCTTGCAAATCTTTGGAGCGTGAAAAAAACGCCCGCAGTTTATGCAAAATGTGGGCGATCTGCTCGTAAAACGACCGTGATCGACCCACTGTAAAAATGTGAATCACCCACAATATAGCTAAAAAAGAGAATGGTGTCAAAAACTGCAAGCATTTTGTTCATATTTATATCTTACAAGGCTATACAAGGCTGGGGAACATGCTGTGTAAGGTAAACATAGAGGTCTTCATTTTTCTTTAAAATCGCGCTTTTCGTCTGGGTCCTAAAAGCAAAATAAGTGATCTCAGTAGCCAATCAGAGCCAAGAGCGGAAAAACGCGAGCCAATCAGAGCTAAGAGTGGGAAAACGCGACTGACCAAGTCGCGTTTGGTTTTACTTTTGAATCTGATTGATTTACGAAAGTGCCGCGAATTTTCTGAACCAATCACGCAATGAAGCAATCAATAGAGCAATCACGAATTACTATCAACAGTCAATTCAAATATTGCTTTTAATGAGAGATCTCCTCTCGCTAAATCACGCTGTCTACACTGCACAGCAATTCGCCAGTACTCTTGTTTAAAACCGCGACATTTTGGCCTCCAACGTCTTTAGAGCATAGAAAAACCGCCCACGATTCAGGACAAAGAAGGCAGTTTATGCTAGCATCAAAGGCGTTCAACACCCCTCTAACAATTTTTTTACGAGTGGCGTATTCATTATCAAAAAGACGAGAGGATACAGGTGTAGATAACAATTCAACACAAACATAACCAAAAGTATATACACTAAAGTTTAGAAGTTGACTTTAGCTCAATAAAATTTTAATAATGGAAAAGAAATTTTGATAAGTCATGAAATGGTATGGTAGGGTACGTTCTGTTGACTTCTTAGAGGCTACAAACTCTGTTGTGAGTTCCTTGATCGCTCCTTTCAAGCCAGTAATTTTGGGAAACGGGTGAGTCTCGACCTCGACAAACAATTAAAAAAAAGGAATTACAAGTGTATTAGTTAAAAAGTGTCTATCTCACTATAAGTACCTGTTATTTACAGCGGGGCCTCAAATAGAAATGAGCCAGTACAAAGACATTCTGGCTTCTTGAACTTCACCCACGCACAAGGTCTTGATCGTTCAACAGGAACCACGCAAAGTTCGTGTAAAAAATTTATTACTTGTGGCGATACCCTAATGTGGAAAAAAGCCTTAAATAAAACTAAGTTTTGAGTTATCTAGTATGTTGATCCACCCAGACTTCTATGGCTCTGGTGAGTAACACAAACGAAGGTCAAGGAGCAATGGGGGTCCTCACGACATCGTGAAGGGTGAAGAACTCTGTCCTCATCTCCACGCAAGGATCGCCATGATAATGTTTGGGTTATTAGGTAATCCCTCACAAATAGTATTACCTAATTAACATTATCTAAGGGCTGAATAGCTTTGAATTCATTTCAATAATGATAACTTGCCAAGACCAGCGTCAGAAGCCCACAGAGGAAACTGGATGCAGAGACCACCACTCTGCAAGAGTCATGAAAACCAGCTTTGTCCAGCTATTCTTAATTTTTTGGTTAAACGTATTCGGTGTGAGATCTGAAGTCGATCAAGGTTTTAGCCACTGCCTGCAATACTTTTACAAAAGTGCCCCACCAAGACTTACTCGGAGCTTCGCTGATCCACCCAAGGGCATCTGCCAACGGTACGACAACGCATATCGCTATGCCACACTGTACAGTACCAGCCTAAGGATTCCCGTGTACTCAGCTTACACTCTGCCTGAACCTTGCACGGGCTCTCCCGGGCCAGAGAGAAGATCTAGATGGTTTGTCGAGCCTCAGGTATGTAATTTATTTGACCTCTTGAATTATGAAGTGAACAAGTTGCTAATCAATGAAGCCTTATTTTAAAATTAAGGCTTGAAAACAGTTTGAAACCAACAGAACTGCAATCAAGAAAAACAGTAAAAAATAATAATAATAAAAAAAACTGCGTGCAAGTGCCGCTCAGTAATTTTTATTTTTTGTATTACTGTATTGTATTTTTTATTTTAGTTAAGCCGAATATTATTACATTACACACACACACACACACATATATATATATATATATATATATCTTATCAACCAAGCGCGAGGGCCTTACTGGAAGAATATCGGCCCGAGATCTTGACAGTACGGACCAAGCGCAGCGAGGTCCGTACAAAAAAGACCGAGGGCCGATATTCTTCCAGTACGGTCCCGAGTAAGCTTGGTTAATAAGAGATTTATTGTGAAGGTGTAGTCTGATCGTCCGGGTGAGTGTAGTCCTGAGAAGGACTGTTGTCGGTGGCAGTGACTGACGTTTCGACAACCTGTGCGGAAGTCATCATCAGAGTCAAGTGAGTGATTGTTGTCAGTAGAATGTTCTTATTCCAGTTCGTGTGAAATGATCGGTTGGTTTTGCCGTGATGTTATTGGCTGTAAGACTCAAGTGACTTAAGTCGTTCGTGATTGGTCTGTTTCGGTCTGTCGGTAAAGCTAGGTTGTTCTTTTTCGGTCGTTTGTGATGTTTATGTCGTGAATGAGTCGTTTGTATGGGGCGGGTAGTTGTTGACATCTGTTTAGGGGAGTCTGTTCTAAGTTAGTAAACCAGCTTTCCAGAGTCAGTCGTTGAAAATAGTCAGTGCTGTAGGTTAGGCATTGCGCAGAGTCCCAGTCAATGTTGTGGTTGGTAAGTCGATGGTGTTCAGCAATGTGATTGCTGACATCACCTTTCCTCGTCGCCCGTCTGTGTTCAGTCAGTCTTGTTGTGAGGTTTCTGCCAGTCTCACCAATGTAGGAGGCTTGGCAGTCGGAACAATTGATCTTATAAATCGTTCCCTGTCTGTTCCTCGGTTCGTCTTTGTCTTTAACGTTGGTTAGTAACTGACGTAGTGTGGTGATGGGTCTGTGGGCGACGCGGATATTGAAGGGTAGTAAGATGCGCGAGATGTTTTCAGACATACCTTTTATCTACGGTATGGTTGCTGTAGTCGTAGGGGTTGCGGTGTCGTTTGTTTCGGTAGTGGTAGTGGGTCGGTGAGTGTTTCGTCGGATGAAGTCGTTGTTGTAGTTGTTCTTCGTAAAAACACGGTGAAGGTATTTGTTCTCGTCGGATAAGCTGTCTGTCGAGTCACATACTAGTTGTGCGCGTCGTGTTAGAGTTCTGATAGTTGTGGCTTTGTGTGATGTAGGGTTGTAGGATGACTCGTCTAGTAATCTGTCGGTGTGTGTCGGTTTCCTGTAAACTGTCGTTCGTAATGAGTTGTCGTTGTGGCTTACCAGGCAGTCTAGAAAAGGAAGTTTGCCATTTTCTTCGACTTCTCTGGTAAACTGTATGTCAGTGTTTTGTTCGTTAAGGTGGTTGTGGAATGCGTCAATTTCGTCGTGTCGAACGGCGGTGAATGTGTCGTCAACGTAACGTAACCAAAGCGGTATCGTTTGTCGGCAAGTCGAAAGGGCGCGTTCCTCGATGTTCTGCATCACAATTTCTGCTATAACAACAGAAACTGGAGACCCCATGGCAGTGCCGTGTAACTGTTTGTAGTGTTTACCGTTGTACTGAAAGTAAGTAGACGTTAGGCAAATGTTTAGCAAGTCCATGATGTCGTCTGTCGGTAGCGGTAGTGGTTCGGTAGATTTTCGGATTGCAGTTTCAGTGCATTGTAATGCTAATTGAAGTGGAATACTTGTGAACAGTGATTTCACATCAAATGACACTAGACTGTTCAGATACCTGACGACTACAAACAACCAGTTGTTCTGTTGTTCTCAAGTCTACTTTGCTCTAAATCTGAGGTCGAGAAATTGCTCATTGGTTTAAACGTTACAAAAGCTCATGGTCCGGATGGGATATCAGCGCGTATGCTTCGCGAGGCTGCACCAGCTATATCAGAGTCCATGACAAATTTATTTAACTTTTCACTCCAATCTGGCACCTTGCCTGTGGAATGGAAATCTGCTCACGTCATTCCAATTTTCAAAAAGGGCCAAAAAGATCTAGTCAAGAATTATCGTGCTATCTCTCTTACGAGTCTGATTGTAAAGACCCTAGAAAGACTGATATACAATCGCATTTTTGGGTTTATTGAATCAAATAATCTACTTAGCAGTCATCAATATGGCTTTCGTCCTGGATACTCCTGTACCTCTAAGTTGATACACCTTTTCCATGAATGGGCCAAAGCACTAGATAAACGCCTCTCTACCGATGTAATATTTCTGGACTTCGAAAAGGCCTTCGACTCAGTTCCTCATGACCGTCTTCTACTCAAACTAGAACGCTTTGGTATTACCGGCTCTCTACTTTCCTGGCTATCCAATTTTCTCCAAGGTCGATCTCAACGTGTTGTAATCGAGGGCTGCCAATCTGACTGGGCGCCTGTCACATCTGGTGTTCCACAGGGGAGCATTCTTGTCCCCCTGTTATTTATCCTATACGTCAATGACATCCCTGAATCTTTATCAAGTCCTGCAGAAATGTTTGCTGATGATATGTTAATCTATAATTACTGTACTCCATCTCAAACGTCCATCACTGCCCAGGAGAGTCTAGATAAAGTCACTGATTGGTGTGGCTCGTGGCTTTTAGGAACAAATGCTGACAAATGCGAGTCCATGAAGTTCACCAGGGCTAGAACTCCCTCTCCGTGCAACTATTCTATTAATAGCAAGCTACTTACCCAAGTATCTACACACAAACATCTTGGGGTAGTTCTTTCCAGTGATTTATCTTGGAAACCCCACGTACTGTCTGTTGTTGCAAGATCGAACAGATTATTGGGCTTACTCAAGCGGACATTTGGATCTCACTCTAGGGCTCTATTTACTGGTTATAGATCCATGATCCGTCCAATACTCGAGTACGCTTGTCAAGTGTGGAATCCTCACCAAGCATATCTCATTGAAAAACTTGAATGCGTGCAAAGGAACGTTACAAGATGGATCATTGATAAAGACACTCCGTATGAAGACCGACTGAAATCCTTGAAACTAGCGACACTAGCTCAGCGCAGAGAGTTTCTTAGTTTGGTTCAGCTTTTTAAGTTCATTAAAAGACACTCTTCTGTAAACACTAATAATTACATATCCTTCAGTAACAGGCAATCAAGAAAAAGTCATCAGTTTAAACTATATAAACCATTTAGCCGTACAGATATCTTTAAGTACTCTTTTTGGCACAGACATATCGACACATGGAACAGTTTACCATCATCAGTGGTTGAACTTGACTCAATTAATGCTTTTAAGAAAGCTCTTAAATCAACATTTTTTAACTAGGTCTATGACTAAAAATTAAATTATTCTATGTATTATACATTATTTAGTTATAATCTTAAACAAAATAGTTATCTTAGATATGTCTTCTTTATTTAGATTTTATATTTATATAGATATATGCCTGTATGTAAAATGTTTCAGTATGTATATGTATATTGCATAGTATTAAATTTTTATATCTGGGGTATAGTTTACAATGAGGATTAAGTTCCTCCCTTCTATAACCCTTTTTTAATAATAATATGTTATATGTTATTATTTAAATAAAGTTGTTATATATATAAAAAACTATTTCGAGGTACCGGGCTTGGCTCGAGAGACCCATAGGAAATTTAAAAAGAAACTAAAAAGTTGGTCACCTTCCCAAATTGGCCTGATTCTTGCATGTGAGGTGTTCCAATATAAAATGTAGAGAAGTATTTTCTATCTTTGAATCATTGTGACAACTGAAATATTGAAAACCGTCAAATATGAATTGAACCTGGCTTGCTCACTCATCAATATTCTTTCATTTCAAGGAAATGATATTATAGCTGCATCAAATAAAAGTGAACCGTTACTTCCAAATATTTTACACTCAGTTTTAAACTCCCCTCAATTCGACCTTCCACCTTCGAAGGTCATTTTTATGAGAGAATGTGCATTGACCTGAGAGGACCCCCCTCCTCATCTGCTTGGCTCGAAATCCCAGAGCTTGCCCCAGAGGAGGGAGGGGGGGGGAGAGATGTTAAGATCCTGGGAACCATGTTTATCCAAGATTATCACCTTTCCGAATTCAGTGGTGATTGATTTGCTGATGAACAAACCAACCAAAAATAGAAGAAGGAAAGAATAAAAATACTTAACGCTCTCGCTTTTGTAAACTCAAGTGGAAGGAAATTATGCAAGAGTAATTAGATTGAGACAAATTAATATAATCGGAACGGACTTTCACGCAAGCACCTCTGCAAGTCAAGGAGGATGAAAGAAGCGAATAGTTCCTTTTAAATCTGTTGACTAGCTCCAATAATCAAGAATTTGTTCAAATACACACACAATTTTTAACAAATTGGAACAGGGATCGAGTTCCAAGTCATGTGACAAACGTGTGCAATGGTCAAAGTTAGGCCGGACTGTTACGCACAAAACTAACTACGTCATTACACTGTCAAAAGATCGACGTACAACGGCCGACAATAACCACTGAAAGGATAATTCTCATTTATGTATTAAAAGATTATGTAAGGTATAAATCAGCTTAGCCCCACACGTCAATTTACGACTTATCGATGTAAGCGAGAAGTCAATAATGCGAAAAAAAAAATGCAAACAAACAAAACAAAAAAGTCATTTATCTTCAACAAAAGCGTGACTGTGGCATGATAATAGCCCAGTTTCTAAATATATTTACCTTCAGTTCATAAGGTCACGCAGCGATTTTTCTCGGAATCTTAAATAATAATTTTTTCAGGGTGTGTTTACAAGCAATCTCGTCCATCGCTTACAATGGAGTCGTTCCTGAGAAACCTCACAAGACAAGTTACTTGCTCCATTTGCCTCGAGACCTACAAAGAACCTAAAATTATATCGTGTTTTCACACCTTTTGCTGTCAGTGTTTGGAAAAACACGCAAGAGTGAGCCAGAGACATGGAAAATTCCGATGCCCCGAGTGTCAGGCTGAAATCCATCTACCAGAAGAAAATCGCTTCCAGACCTTGCCAACCAGTTTCTTTCACAACAGTTTGTTGAATCTCCTCGCTGTTCGACAAAGTGGCGATGGAACAAACATTACTTGTGGCAACTGTAAGAAGACCAACTCGAATGTCCATTACTGCTTTGATTGTGCCCGATTCCTGTGCTCCGACTGTTTGAACGCACATGACATTATGCGCGACGCCTTCGAGGGACACAAATTCATGCCTGTAAAAGACTTCCAAGATCAAGACTACGAAGCTTTGTTGAAGCGACAGCCCTTTTGTACCAAGAAGTACCACGAGAGAGAGATCACAAAATTTTACTGCCTTCAGTGCCAATGTTGCATCTGCCATCTTTGCATCGTCACGGATCATAAGAGCCATAAAGTTATTTTGCTCGACGAAGCGGTCGACAACGAGAAGGGAAACATCATGGCGGATGCTGCAATAAGCCGAACAAGGGAATTAAAGGAAATTGTTCGAAAATTTCAACAAACAGCTTCTAAGCTACGAGAAAATGCCCAAATCGCTAAACACAGAGTTACGCAAGCAGCCGAACAGAAGATCACAGAGATTCGAGAGCGTGAGCGACAAGCCACCGAATCAATCGAGACAACGTGCGTGACGAGACTCCAAAGAATCAACTCCGCTCGGGAGGCTGTGGAGTCTCTAACGAAACAAAACATCAAAGTCGCCGAATTCGCAGAAAACATGGTCCAGAAAAGCTCTAGCTGGGATATCATGCAAAACAAACAAAATTTGAAACAGAGATTCGAAGAACTTCGAGGAATCCAAGCTGCACAACACCATCAGACCTCGTTCATCAAGTTTTACCCTACTCCTGTTGTGAACTTTAATCTGGGCGACATCGCCACCAAAGACATGGCAGACGCAAGTCAGTCCACTCTAGAGGAACTCAATCAAACTCTACAGGCTGGTGTAGAAGCAAAGTTCATTTTGTTCCCCAAAACACCTGATGGAGAAATAAGTTACCAGCTTGATCTTAAGCAGAAAACTGAAGTCACGATAGAACCAACTAGAGATGTCATACAAATCACTGTCTGCGAGACAAAAAACGGTACATTGGAAGTGAGCTTTATACCCCAAATTCCTGGCTCGTACAACATTGAGGCAAAGATTAATGGAGATACACTTGCTAACTGTCCTTTCACTGTTGAGGTGAAAGAGCGTGAACTTACTGTGGCCAGCGAATTGGATCTGAAGTTATTAGAAGGAGACCGGATCGGAAATCTGTGGGGAATCGCGGTCAACACGACACGGAAGATTGTCGTCACTGACTTTGATAAAGACTGTGTTTACATATTTGACAAAGAAGGTAAATGCCTGAGAAAACTTGGAAGTAAAGGAAACAATGCGGTGATATTCAACGGCCCAATCGGTGTGACATCTTTCAGTGATGACGAGATACTGATTGCAGATACAGCTAACTGCAGAATGCAGCAGGTTAATATCCAGACAGGAACTGTAGTGAAAGCTTTTGGAAAATTTGGTGTAGGAAAAGGAGAGTTTTCTGCCCCGTGGGACGTTTTCTTGGATGAGGAGAGCCGCATTGTTGTAACCGAATTTGGCGCTAACAGGATACAGGTGATGTCACATGAGTGGGAGACTATTTCCATCTTTGGAAATAGCGGCCCAGAAAAACTAAACCGCCCGATGAGCTGCGTTTCTTGCCAAAATATGTTTTTCGTCTGCGACACTGACAACCATTGTATTAAGATTTTCCATCAGACAGGAACCTTCCTACACAAGTTTGGCAAAAAAGGGAATCAAGATGGACAATTAAACAAGCCGTATGCTTTGCTTATAGACAGCTCCAATAATCTTCTTGTATGCGATACGATCAATAATCGAGTTCAGCAGTTTTCCTTAGACGGTCGCTTCACAGGCAAAAGTATCACTCATATCCAAAGCCCTCGAGGAATAGCAGCAACACCCGATGGACGTATTCTCGTGACTACCCCTAAAAAAGTCTTTGTATTAAAGTAGCTTCTTTAACGGACATTTTTTTTTTCTTCGTGGTTCATATTCTTATTCTAATAACCGGCCAGACTGATTATTTCCCAATGCACAATAATTATAAAATTAAACGAGACTTACCTGTAAGTTGAAGTTTGATTGTAATTCTATGAGTCATCAGTCAGGAACGAAGGAGTCACACAAAACGCCTGATATGCAAGGAAAATCCAAGCCACTATTACCTTCCACGTTTCCTGATCAGCAAGCATACAAGCACTGATCGGCAGCACGCATGCGCATCTCATGTGACTCCGTAGTGACTCAGACTGATGACGTAATAGAATCTGAGTTTGAGCAGCTCATTCATTTAAGTGTGATTATATATATTCATTTATAATATATATTTTATATATATTATAAATATTTGCACCTGGTAACTTAGACAAACATAATTCAGCTTTGCCGTCTGCATGTTTAAAACCAAACATCTAAGGAGCATTATACATTTTCATACAGAGTAACGTAGACGCTCTTACGAAGATTTTTTCTTCAAAGAATTCATACTAGTCCTAGAGAGGGTAGAAGAAGCTAGGTGCCGAAATAAATGATTATTGATAGAAAATGTTGTTTGTGACATTCTGTTCTTGTTCTGAGGTTACCTATGTTTATGTCAGTCTCTTCTCGCCAAAAAAGTCGGCAGTTCTCGCAGTTTCATGGCTCAAGTTGAACAATTTGTTACTCATTACGAGAAGATAAATGATTTACATCATCCTTTGAACTGTTTTTGCTGATAAGAAATGAAACGGCTTTCAAATGTTCTCTCCAGTTTTACAATTGAGCATCGAAATGACTTTTTGTAAGTTCAAGTTCACTGTTGTCCAATTCCGAATTACCTTTGGCCTCATTTTCAAAGCGAGTCTTGGTTTTCATCCTTTCATTTGAATATAAGTTCTCATTCATGTGCAAATAAGACTCATTTTCATACGAATGGCTGAACAACAGGCCTCGCTTTGAAAAAGAGTCCAAGAGTGATTCGTAAATGGCCCATTAGAATTCACAGTTTTGGAAAGAGAGTTGAAAAAACTCAGCAAAGGCGTACAGCTCACGACAACCCGTCCGGCCCGGCCTACACACGTCTGCTCTATTGTGGTTTTCTATGGGATTACGTGAACGGGGCTAGACAGGTCATATGCTAATTCATTGAAAATCTCCCAAAAACTGGGGAACCCCCCTTTTTTATAAGTTGTTAAAGACGAAATTTGCAAGTGTGCGTGATTGTAAAAGACACCCTTCAAAGAACTTTCCTTATGAGCGTGTAGACGCTGGTGAAGAAACGACAACAGTTTTTCGTTCTAATTATGATTGGTTGTCAGGTTGACCAGAGTCTTTTCAGTTGACCAATAGAGCAGAGAGGAACAAAACGAGCGAAATCTCGGGATTACCATAATAACTCAACCGGGTATGGCTCTATCACAAAGGCGTCGTGAAAGCCAACTTACCTCAGGCGTCACAGCAGGTTTAGGGGCTGTCGTGAGGAAGGACCTTGACATAGCGAGCTTTAACGGGGTTAAACCTGTTTAGAACTGGAGTGAAGTCATCACAATTATCATCAAACACCTTGAAAGGTAAAAAAAAAATTATTGTCTGGTGTTTTTCTCGTTTCCATGTTCCCACCAATAACGTAGCTCCATTCTCTGCCTTTAAAAGCACAGACAACCCACAATTCCTCTATTCGCTCCGACGAAGGGCTAACGCTCGAAACGTCAGCTTTTGTAATCGTTACGGTGGCCAATTTACCATTTCAACTTTGTTGATATATTCAAATTATTCTCTGGTTAGATCAAAAAGTAACTGACAAGAAACCAATTACTTGCGTGTAAAATAAATGAGATAATTTCTATAATCACGATTTCTAAAGCATATTTTGTATTTCGTATTGTAAATAACCTTATCATATCTCTTATTTAATACATTTGCTACAATTGGTCAATTCGGGGGGCCGTATTTCACTATGCGGCCCGCTAAATTCAAAAGTTTGTTTGAAGTGAGATCTTTCCCCTCTATTTGAACCCAGAGATGAAATAAATATCATACTAACGACGTATTCTAAGTTTGACAATGAAAAACTGCGATAAAATATTATAAAGCATGACACGACGTTTCGACGTTTACAGAACGTCATTATCAAGTAAACTAAAATAATAAAATCGAGTATATATATAATGAAGCGGTGAATAAATTACAAAACGTTAAAAGTTAAACAAAGAGTTTAGCCCTAATGGAATCGCTCTGGGTGTTTAAATTGGGCCTTATTGTTCTTATGTACAACATTTCATAAACAAGACAATCCCATTTCGTGCCGCATTTTTTAAGCATTCTGAACTGGCTCTCATTGAGTAAGTCAATGTTCCCATGGGCATCTCTCAGGTGGCGACCAATGGCAGAGTATCGATGATCAGCAATGCGTTGAAACAGATGACGCGTCGTATATCCGACGTAATTTGAATCACACAAATCACATTTAAAACAGTAAACAACACTATGCTGATTTAAGATGCGTGGCTTGATTTCTTTAAGCTTTAGGTCCTGCTCAAGTTTCTTACTGATGTAGACTGGTTGTACATCAATGCCAATTTTTGAACTGAGATCGCGCATTTGTCTTTTGGCAATGTTCACTGAGATTTGATCTTTGAAAGGAATACTGACTCTTAAAGTTTCAACAGATTTTGTCTTAGTATCTGGTGTAGAGGAATAATCCCATTTGTCGATAATAAAGTTCACCAAAGAACTAGGGTAACCAAGGCGATGAAACATAGATTTTAGATGCCTACACTCATCGACGAATGCTTGATGCGTAGAGGACAATTCCTTTGCACGATGAACCATTGTTTTGATAAGACACTTCTTGTAGCGCAAATCGGTGTGACTTTGAAAGTGAAGTAAAAGGCCCGTGTTCGTAGGTTTACGATAGACCTGAGTCTCCAGCTTGTTGCCGTTCTTTGTTATCAATGTTCCAATAAAAGGAATTGAATCGTTGTTGGAAAGTTCCATAGTGAAATGAATACTAGGGTGGAGTCCATTGAGTACATTGAGGAAACTTACAGCTACATCGAGTCCAGGCATTATTGCACGCCTTATTGCATTATTGCAATAAGGCCCAATTTAAACACCCAGAGCGATTCCATTAGGGCTAAACTCTTTGTTTAACTTTTAACGTTTTGTAATTTATTCACCGCTTCATTATATATATACTCGATTTTATTATTTTAGTTTACTTGATAATGACGTTCTGGAAACGTCGAAACGTCGTGTCATGCTTTATAATATTTTATCGCAGTTTTTCATTGTCAAATGTTTTAGCAAATCTTTACTTATTCGTATTCTAAGTTCGCACTATAAATTATGGAACCTCTTTTTTCCGTTCCGATTTATGGCCCGCGCACTTCGCACTTGGGCCATAACCTCGAGCGGCCGGGAAAAAACTCGGTCCGTAGCTTATTGTATAGATCTTGAACAAACTCGGTTAGCAAGAGGTATCAATATTGAGCGTTTCTTGGAAGCCACTGCCTCTTAAGCGTGAGTGACCGCTTCCAACGTTCTCAACAGCAAGTTCAGTTATTATTATTACTATTTAACAATTCGATAAGTCACTTTTGGTTTCTATTGCGTGTTATCAACTAGCGTTCTATTGCAATTCTGCAATCTGATTGGCAACGCTACACGCAATCTAGATCTGTTTCTTGTAGACAGTGAGTAGCCCTATTAAGGCTATAAAGGCTCCTGGTTTTTACAGTCGCCACCAGAATGCAGGATTTGTGATAGAGCACTCGTCTGGTAGATATAAACAAATGTTGTTTGCCATGTACCACTACAATCTAGTCAGCTCATGCTATATCTCTTTCGATATTAGCACGTTTTACCTCCTCACCTTAGATCTCCCACTCTCCTAGTAATTCTGAAAGTTCATTCCATCAGTGCTGAGAGCAAGTTCGTACTTTTTCACATCCTCAAAAAACACATAACGTCCTAGAACTAAAACTTCTAAATTCAGTTTAATCTATTTTATGGATTTCATTTACGTGAACTAAATATTATTCTTCCAAAACAAAAACCTAACCAAGGAAAGCTATGAGAGTTAAGCTTAGACACTTTTAAAAGCACAGCCACCGAATTTCCTCGAATAAGCGCCCACGCTCTTATTTTGAGCGCCCTCCCCCAAATAAGCACCCACCCTTTAGGCCATAACGTCAAACAGGAGCCCCTCTCGTATAAGTGCCCCACTTGCACAAACTATCTTGAAAGGGTATGGATTCAAGGAAAGGCTGTCTCTAAGGCCACCTTATTCAAAACCTTTTAAGCTTCAACTACAACAGAATCAGTACAGGAGAATAATAAGCGACCCCCGGATATGCGCCCCTCCTTCAAGCCGAAATTTTAAATAAGCGCCCGAATGCTTGTTCGAGGTAATAAAGTATACGAAGAAAGGAAATCACCGACTGATGAAAAACTTGTTAGTCACATCTACTATTAAAGTAAATATATGGCAGCCGCTAAAGAGAATTTGGATGCTAATCTCCTTATTCTATTTCACCTTGAGTATCGATTCCAGTGATGGTCTTCATCTGTCCCAAGTCAATCCTGAGCCACTGCGGGTTCCGATCCACTGCACACCAGCTACCAATTCGTTTGTTGTCGGAATCATCTTCAAAATAAAGACGAGCTTTGCTTCCCAACGCCCACCAGCCGCCACCTGGGCAAAGAATAACGTCATGAGAAAGAGTGGACGGAGTTTAACATCATGGCGTACCTTTGCAGTGCAAGTTCTTGCTGCGTATAGTGTCTCCCGAGAACGCGGATGCACACGAGCGGTAAGCGGAAATAAAGTGAAACTACTTGTGAGAGGATCTGACAGCTACGAGAGCAAAAAACAACCAAATGGAGAATCATTGTTTTTGAACTTAAAGCTGACCCAAAAGACATGCGCAGATCATTAATTTACAATTTCTCTAGTCTCGCCTGGACTAAGCTTGGTTGAGGCAGTGAATGCACTGTCAGGAAGTTTGTTATTCCAACCAAGACCGAGCGGTCCAGCGTCACGTTTCGCTTTGCAAGTCTTACGGCAATTCCTCAATATCCACCCAGAATGCTCGCATTGTGAGAGAGAGTAACTTGGGCAATTGCTTGATTTATCCACACAGCGAAGACCTAAGGTAAACAATGTACAGAGAGCAGAAGCGCTGAGAGAAACGTCAGTAAAAAAGCGTCTCGTAACACATGCTATTTGTGATATGCACGGGAGGATTGTACTATAGGTTAAAGCGCAGGAGCTACATGTAAGGAGCGAAAAGTTAACGAGACTTATCTTCATTGTCATAGGGCGGGAACATCAGAGCGAAGCTGACAGAACAGCAATGCAGTTGTTTCGCGAAAACCTACTTTTAAGTATGTAACTAAGGATGGCATGTACCTACCTGTTTCATTTGCTGATGGACCGGAAGTGGGTGGTACAGTTGGGCTGCTTGTGCCTGTTGGAGGTGGTGGAAGCTTGAATTTCAATTGATATGTTAGCAATGGGTCAAGAATGTTTAGACACCTGAAAATCTGGTTATGGTTTCCAAGAGAGCCAATTGAAACAAATTCCTGTTAAATCAAATCGTTGTTACGTCCAAATTAATTCTCACAGAAAATCCTCATTTTCAAATGAAGCAACGGAGCAGTCGCGCAACGGACATTGTGTTCCTAACATGGCGCATTTCACACTGACAAACGTCTTTCTCCGCAAACTACAGTCGAACCTGAATTAAGCGACACCGTATTAGGCGCTCATCCATATATTAAGCTGTTATCCTATTTAAACAGTCGGTTCTCAAAGTCCCGAAACTTTTTCCCCTTAGTACTGTAATTTTCAACTCCCTTAAGCGATCGCGTTCACCTTTGACTGAGTCCCACCGGCCTGCTTGTAATGTCTTGTACCTGTATTGAGTGGTCACTTCAAGCAGAACCACCGAAAAAAAAAAAAAAAAAAAAAGAATGATATCTATAGTCCATTTTATTCTATATTTGTCGCCCGAAATCAATGTCGGCTCTTTGAGTCCAAATGTCCTCTACACATTGTAGATTATCCTCCTTCTAAGGACTGTTAGGACAAAATGGCGTTTCTTTTATCGCGTTTGACTCCCGGTGGGTGACCGCATAATACAGTTTCGACTTGCCCTAAAATACAACATTTCATTCTTATAAACAAACATTGTTGTTTCAGCTTGACAAGCGTAAGTCGCATACAGAGTTTATTTATCCCTGTGTGGGCTGTTGGAACTCGATGCTTTGCAAAAGAAAATCTGTGGTCGAAGTTCACGCATTACCTAGTCTTTTCAAAAGTAAAACGGTTTTACTGTTTGCTGTGTTTCATTAAAAGTTTACTTTGCTGAACAAGCTTGCAAATCTATACTTACAACCAGTACAAAATATTCAGTGCACAAGGCGAGCATAAAATTACCTACCAAGGAACTAGAAGCTAGAACTGAACTAAACTAGAGGTAGTTTAGAAGTTTAACAGCCCCGTGTCAAAAAAACATCGTCACATAATCGTCTTCAAATTCTAAATAACAAAGCTTTCTATCCACTCTCGAACTAAAGGAATAGACCGCGAGCAGTCCCTCCTTTTCGACGAAGTGCGTCGCGCGAGTCAAAACACTGAAGTCAGTGACGCGCCACGGGAGGCTCTTTAATCGAGGCGCCCTACTTTTCGAGAGCTTCTTAGTCTCATGAAGCTTCCACGGTGCATCGACGTCGCTCCAAAAGCTCCCCGCAACGTGGTGACATCAATTGTTTTTCTTCCACAGATTTGTTTTGACTTGCTGGAAAGGAGGGAAATCAACTAGAGGAAAAAATTTATCAACAATTTTCCTCGTGCCATTTTTAAAAATACCTTGCATTCTCAGTTTAGAAGCTAAGCTATGATTGGCCGAAAGAATTTATCTAGCCCCTCCTAGAATAATTGACTTTAACGATATGAGTAAACAAAATAAATAAAACAAAAGTGAACTGTTGTCTAGACTTGAGCCTTGGCACTAGCTAAGAAACACGAACCGTGCATTAAAAAAAAAGATCGAAACCGAACATTCGGAAACCTAAAAAATATCGTTAATGTTACTATATTTCACAGCTTTGCCGACTATTTTGGGGAGCAGTGAAACAGGATAAATTCCAAGAATTGAAAGAGGAGGAAATGTTGTAATACGTGCTTTGCTGTTAATTTGAAACAGTACACGCCTTGTCAAACCGAAAGAAAACATAACAAAAATCTTGGCCTTCCGAACCAAGCTTTTCATGCCCCAAAGAAAGTGATGTGTCACGCACCTCGAGGGAAATGCCGCTCTGTACATCGGACTTTAGGCGTTCTATATAACATAGCGCTGTCTTCGCCAATTCATATCTCACTCGGTGGCGGAAACTTTGTCTTGCTTTCGTACAGGAATCGAAAGTGGGAAACGAAAGTCGAAAGTTCCCCTCCCAATCGATGACGTAATGTCAGGCTCGAGCTGGATAAATAAGAGCGATTTATCGTCACGAGATCATTCTTCTCTACAGCTCCCGCACTCAACCTCGTTACTGTTAAACATCCACAGATTTCAAACAGACCTCGGTGTTCTAAAGCTATAGAGGCCAAAGAGAACATGGAAAAGGTGAGTTCAAATATTCAATTTAGATTTCCAATATTCTAGAAAACCTTCGCTTCACCTTCACTGATTGAGCATAATGAATGCCATTGCGATTAGACTTGTCAAATACTTCGGCTCCGTGCGTAGAATATTGTCAGATCGAACAACTGAGCCACCTCATTCCGGCGAAATTCTACTTTCCTCTTCAATTAGTGGCTTTTAAAACTTTTTTTTTCCCTCAAAGTAGATTGGAAATTGAAAGGCTCGTTTAGACGTGTACAGTTATGCTCTTGCACAGATGAAAATGGGATTGCAAATGCGAAAACAGTCTTTTATAGTTACCATAGATCAGCATTGCTCTACGAAGCTCATGGCAAGACCTGATAGGCGACGTTTACCTACCGTGTCTCTTACAATAGAAATTATCCCAACACGTTCAAAGGAGGCAGTAGAGGGGCGGGGGGGGGAGGTAATGTACGAAAGACTAGCATACCATCCAGGGGAAGGAGTCGTATTCTTTGTCAGTTATGCCACAGAAACTGGGATAAGCTCCAGCTAGATGGGTTACTTGGCGTTTAAACACCCTTTGATTCCAAATCGCTCCCCCCCCTCCCCCCTAACCTTAGTACCCTTCGAAATTCTTACCAGCAACATCTCCCATCATCCCTTAGCCATTGTCCCTGCCATACCCTTGTAGAATGATGTATGTAATAAATGACATATTTAACCCATGACAGACAAATGTGAGAATCATTGACACACATGACGGAGAATGGAGCACTGAAGATCATCAGCTTATCTCTCAAAATGAAACTGGACTGGTTCCAGGTCACTACTTGTGGGTGAATGGTGCATCTGTATTATCTAATGCAATCAGTGAGAACCAAAAAAGTAAGCATGATCTTAATATATTTACAATCAAAACTACAGAAATAGTGGCAGCTAATGTACAATCAGGGATCTTCTTAGAGAAACAGAAGAAGGCACAGTTCACAGGGAACAAAACATTTTGTTTCGCACTATGGGTTCGGGTACTAATGGTTTTGAAGATTCACCAGGAATGATAAGTCCTCGGAGTCTACCAATGTTTTGAACTAGTTTATTCAGCAAGTTTTATCTTGTAAACGCGCTAGCTAGTCAACTGAAAGCAAAAAATACACGCGAGGGCCGCCTATATCGGATATCACAAAAACAGAAGCGACAAGAAAGTATTCTTTCCTGCTTGAGACGCGACATTTTCCAGTCCTTGCACAAAGGCAGAAAACACACTTTTCGAATGAAGCACAATCCTTTCAAGCTGATCTCGGATTCCCTACTGCTGCTTTCTTAATCCAACTCGTAGATCAACTAATCTTGACAGCCCATGATATCTCAGATGAACAAAAAATGCTTTATCTTAAATAAACAAAAAAATGCTCGAATAAAAACATCTGTCAGTGAAGTGCAAAACACATCCTCACTCGCTCCAAGGGGCGGGAGGATGAGAGACCCTGGGAACGAGGTTGGTGACTAGTATCTTATTTCGCCTTATTGAACATCACCGTCACAGGTAAAAGAAGCTCTAGACTTGTCCAAATAAGGGACAAATAAGTACAAAAGAAAGTTTCTTGCCTCGTAAAAATACCTGATCAGTGAACATTTACTTATTAGTATGGTTTACTAAACAAATGTCTCATTTATTACTATATTCTTCAACAGCTCGTTTTAAGATCCACGCTGTCCCGGAGGTTGACGCAAATGGAAAAGCTCATCAAGTTGTCATTTTAGAGAATAAAAGTGGAAGCGTTGTGGCAATAAACAAGGACAATGACACTGTCATTGCCAAGGTACGATTACAGAAAATTGCATGTTAATTATCTCATGTCGGAGCTAACATTAAAAATTCAAATATCAAGTATCTCCTTGTCTTGGACATTTTATTTAATGAGCTAAATGAGCAAAAATCCTACTTACTCACCCAGAAACTTAACCTGGAAAACTCGACAAATATTGATTAAGTCCCATTCTGAACTTACTTTGCAATCAAAACCGTAGCATGATAGAAATCTTGAGTTCATAGTCAGTTTCCTGGGAAAACCAGATCAAGGATCACGGATCAAGGATCAGTTCAGAATGAATTAAATTAATTAAATTAATTTATAGGCATGATTTATTGCTCATCTACGTGACTCGATCAGTTAAGATCTCCCGTATGCTAAAGCGAAAGTAAGAGAAAATACTAAATACTGAGAAATCCGTATCACTTTGTGGAAGTGTCAATTTTCGTCTACCGACTCTTAGAACTGCTATTGAAGACTGACAGCTACAGAGCGGGTTTACTTGTGCATGTGCTATATTCACATGAAATGTCTAGATTATCCTGAGTGTCGATAGGTAATAGCGCTTTATACTATTACTAAAAATAGATTTTGTTACATGATAGCCTATGAGACCCCCCACACAGACTCAGACAAACATTGTGACCAGCTTAAAGGAAATGTGTGAGCGTGAGTTGTAAAATTGAAACAAAACGGCGGAAAATTTCGTCAAAAAACGACTCAGCGTTCTAAAAGGAAGCGGCATGGTTGGTACCAAACACTGTTGTTGGGGTGAGTGCAAGACAGACTCAAGATATGCAGATAAATGGCCAAAATCACTGAAAGAGTTAGAGGAATCGGGGAAGAAAGTATTTATTCCTTTCCCAAAACCTTCGCAAGACATGGCAAAGTGCAAGCGTTGGCTAGTAGCTTGTTCGCGTGAATTTTTTACGGAGAAAAACATAACAAGAAACACTTATATTTGTGCTCTTCACTGGCCTGGCGAAAAAGGTCCAACAGCCGAATTTCCCGATCCACTGAAGGCAAGTCTAAGACCAGCGCAAGCAAGTCGAGCACGTGCTCCCAAGAGAAAAGCACCGAAAGAAAGAGAAAATCCAGCGTCAAAGAAACAGAAATTATTCGATGACAACTACGAGGAACAATTATCTAACGATATTACAGTTTCTGATGATCATCATCAGGAGTCACAAGAAGTTGAACCGACAGTCGACGAAAGCAGTTTTATTGATGAAGAATGTGTTGATGAGGATTGTGCCGTGATCGATACACACAGTTACGTTAACCCTTCAGGAAAGTTGGTTTCTGATCAAGGCTCTCAGACTATATATTCAAAATACGAGTTGTCTGCAAAGGTCGAAACTATGATTTTGAAAAACGACGTCTCTACAACGCAGTTACAGGGTCCTAAAATAGTGAGTACTTTATCCTACGAAAATATCGTGCAAGATGTAGCTCTCTTGAAACACTTCACCGGCCTCAGGCCTTCCCAGTTTGAAGTTTTGCATGATTTTCTTGACGATGTTTGCCCTTTGGAGACAATCAACTACTGGAAAAGTAAAGATTGCCCAGCAACGGAGAATGCAAGAACTGGCCCAAAAGCTGATTTTTCATCAAGAGAAAAACTTTTCATTTGCCTTCTAAGACTGAAGAGGGGTTTTACTCTCAATACTATTGCAGCTCTTCTTAGTACCCCAAACAGGAAAATTAACTTTTCCTACATTGCAAAGATCTTTACAACATACATTCAGTTGATGTATGTAATTTTTAGAGACATGCAAAACTTTATGTTTCCAGAGAGAACCCAATTTAGCAGGTTCCTCCCTAAGGTATTCAAAACCATGAAGAACATACGTTGTATTGTTGATTGTACTGAATTTAGAGTGGAATGTTCCAGGAATTTTGCTAGGCAAGGAAACACTTTCTCTTCCTATAAGCACACCAACACATTTAAGTGTCTCATTGCTGTAACCCCCTGTGGTGGAGCATGTTTTGTTTCTGATTTGTTCGAGGGTGATATTGATGATGTTCGCATCTTTAAGGAAAGTGGCCTTTTGAAGCACCTTAAACCATGTGACTTGGTTTTAGCAGATCGTGGTTTCACTGTGCAGGATCTCTTAAATCCTCTCCAAGTGCAATTAAAAATCCCATCATTTTTAAAAGGTAGAAAAAGTCTTAGTGCTGCAGAGGAATTGGAAACACGTAGCATTGCAAAAGCTAGGATTCATGTAGAGCGTTTCAATGAACGCTTAAAGCAGTTCAAACTGGTCAGCAGAAGAATACCTTTGTCTCTTGCTCCTGTCGCAACTCAAATGGTAGTAGTTGCAGCATGCCTTGTCAATTTTCAGGCCACCCTTTGTAAGTAGACTTAATATTTTAACTTAAGTTTACAAGGCTCTAACTAATGGATGTGTAGAGCAGGTCATCTTCTTATAATAATATATTTAATTTGAGATGTAAGGTAAATTTCGATTTTATTATCTATTGCTTCCAGCAAGCTATGTTTATATTCTATAAAACAGAACATTTTGAGAAATAAATCTTATTTACATTTCTACACCTGTACACAAAATGTGGATGTTAATTTTTAAAAAAAATTTTCAAAACTCAAAGAAACTTCATTTGTACATGTTGGAGGAATAAGTATTTGATTTGAATTTGACACCTGCACAAGATGCAAGTCAATGACAATTTTTTTTATATAAACATATCAAAGTTTCTAATGGCCATTTCTCAGTCTAAGCATTGGAAAATTGAAATGACTTTGCTGGACAGAAATACAATGATATAAACATGAAAACATTAACTTTTAACTGAGAATAAACCAAATTACGATTACCCAACTACTATACATTTTTTGTCGCTGTCATCAACCAAGATTCGAACACTGAGCAAACAAAGAAAAATGATTTCTATAAGAAAGTGTCCTTTTAAAGGCCCATGTTCACCCAAAATGCATTGCACACCCTGTGCTCCAGAAAAATGTTTTCGGGTAGTTGAAAATTGCTGTCTTCAGTATGTGTAGAGTCACACTTTGGCCAAGCATGAAAACAAGTGAACACCCCATCAAATGTGTCAGCCAATCAAAACACTGCATTGGACAAAAAAGTGTTTCAAAACAACAACACAAATGTGCAAAGCCACTTGGGTGTACATGGGCCCTTAAAGCATGATTTGTTATGTCTTTCATTAAAGTGGACCCACTCCAGAAAAAGAATTGTAAAAGTAAACATGCTTATAAGTCCAAGAAAAGTTAAAATATTCTCAAAGATTTTTCATTTTAAACTTAGGCTTTTGTCGTCAAATTTTAAAGTAAGGGCAATAGTCCGACTATAACCAGGGCTAAAGAGAATTCCAAAATAAAATACAAAATTATATGAGTAGCTATCAATGTCAGATTTATGCTCTCTTTACCTTGGACCTAGCTACAATATATTAAAAAACTTAAAGAAAATCCCTGTGGCTCATGAAACATACATGAAGAAGACCAGAGCCCAGAGCCCTTTTGTCTATATTCACTCAAACCATCATACATGTACCACATATTATTATAATAAAAGGTACAAATGTAGTGACCCCCATTCCACAGTGTTGCCCCATACAGTGTAAAGCATTTCCCAAACAAAAACATTGATTGTGACGTGTTTGACAATCTAAGATTACCTCCTCTGATAAGTAAATCAACTGAAAAAACAAGAAATGATTTCAAATTCAACATAACACGACGGCTGCTAACCCTCACCCCCGCGCAATGCCATGAGGTGTCTGCATGTCCATGTTCATCAAAAGTCACATCCTCATTGAAAGGGATTTCTTCTGCTAGCTTGTTAGAAAATTTCCTTCCACACTGGGAATCAGGTGATTGCTGCCAGTCTTCAAGGGCATCCAGAAAAATACTGCTTGTAAGCTTGGAGGGCTGTGCAAGGGTGACTGACAGAGACTGCACGGAGTGTACTTGCAGCGGACAAGTTGTAAGGCAACAGGTTGTTGTAATGGTGCTTGTCAGGTATGGACGAAGGAGCATCAAGAAATAGTCATTCTCATTGCCATACAAGTCCAGGGTACCACCAACAACTTTAAAATAAAAAATATAACACAAAAATTGAATTGAATATAATATTTTTATTATTACATAATCATTATTAATATACATTTTTCTTCTTATCTGACCAATCTTTGCCAACATTATTATTACTGAAAATAGTTAGCTCTATTATAAAAATACTCAATGACAAATTGTTTATGTCAGAGGTAAAAATAAAATCCAGGTAAGTTTTTTACCTTCAAATTCTTTTCTCTCCTAGCCCTAACCCATGAATAATAAGGTTACGAGACAAAGGAAAATATAGAGAATTGACCAAAGTTAAAATTCTAACCTGTGTTGAAATGTGACCTAGAAGTCTGTGTAAGATTAAATGATAATTTTTAAAAGGAAAAAGAAAACAGTTTATGCGTACCTCTTAGTTGCTGCCATTGTGGAATAGACTGCAAGATAAGCAACTTTGCATCTGCATATAGGCCATCATCTATGAGCTTAAGAGATGTCCCTATTATGTGAGCTGACTCTGGAAGGTCACTGAGCTCCACCTTGTGTGATTTGGTCAGAGCCTGAAAAATCATCAACCAATTATCCAAGGGACAAGTATTGGTAAGTGATATCCCAGTACTCGTCAGGCCACCCCAGGGAAAGGCAGTCAGCTCCTGGTCTTGTTCAGAAGCACATTTTTTAGCACTGAAAACAACACTGGAGGCTGAGAGTAGAGCCTCTGCAGCATCAATTTCTTCTTGGCAGTATAAGCTCGGCTGAATAGACTCTTCAACCAATTCAGATTCTATGGTTCTGCACAAGTCAGGATATGACGGAGGTGACACAGGTGAACATGCAGCAGGTGTTACAGGATCCATAGTAGTGGGCGATGTGCATTCAGCGGCTGCAAATTGTTCTACAGACTCAAAAGAAGAAGTACATGTGGTAGGGTCTCCAGGTATTACACCACAATCAGGTGATTCCAAAGGAAACTGTTTGGAGGAATGCAAGCTCTCTGAGGGCTCATCTAAAACAAATGGCAAGAGATTCCTAGGGACACGCATTTCAAAGAACTCAGGAGCAATAACAAGCATCCAAAATGCTGTCAGAAAACACAAAATCTTCTTAATGAGAGGCTCATCTCTTGGAATCCTTTCTACTGAATCAGGACCACTTGCTGCATGTAGAATAAAATCACAGTACTTTCTTCCTGTCACAAGAAGGATGTGTTGACACTGGTAATAATACGCATGGGTGCGCTTCAGGACACACTTCCCATCTTCTACTTTAAAGCATTGCCTACCGAGAATTTTCTTAGGCACTGGAGAGTTTTTGCACATAACTGTCTCTACACTGTACTGTTTAAAGATTTTCAATGCCTTGATCTCTACAACAGTGTCATTTCCAACAAGGCCGTCTGGAGAACAACCAAGAAATGGGAACTCAGGGTTCACCCAAAATCCTGTAGGGGATACTCTTGTCTTGGTGGCATACTTCACTATAGCTTTTGGTTCACTTTCAAGGCCATAATGCATCCAGTATGTCTGAAAATGATCAGATGCAAGGCCCCAAATCTGGTTGGCAATATACTTATTCGCTTCAATGGCAGCATTTGGCTGGGACTCACTAACAAGCTTCCCAACTTTGAAAGCACCGAGACACCTGGACGCTGTCAGCCTGCACCAGCGTTCACAGAACCATCTCTCGGATTTGCTCTGCTCCTGTGTTGCAGGCATTTCCATAAGAGCTTCCGGCTTTAAATTATTGTACAATAGTTTAACTTGCTTTAACAACATTTCTTTCCTCTCACAATCAAGTACGTAATCACTGTAGGTAAACTGTAGCTGAGTTTCCCACATTGAAACTCCTGTATCTTCAGCTTGAGACAAAGCTTGAATGTTTCTCAAAAATTTATTGATATGCTGCTCGTTTACCTCCCTATATCTGGCAGGCCTCGGATCAAACTCAATGACGGACAAAGTTCGCTTGGACCTTTTGCTTGGATATGTCGCATCGCTTACTCTTCTGGGATTTTTGTTTCTCTTCTTTCCTTTATTCCAAGAACATTCTTGGCTTGTGGAAGGTGTTTTCAACATTGTCCCATGTTTCTGAACATGGTCAAGGATACAAAATAAAACGGCTACAACATGACTACAACGACATAAAGACGAAGCCCTGCAAGGATCACAAGAGGCATGAAGAACGGCACCACTGTTCACAGACAAAACAACAACAACATTGTGCGGCAACTCTGCTCTCATCGACGGCCAAACGTGAGCCCTCACTAAATAATGATCGCCGTTTACCGTGTCCATCATATCGTGAACAAAGCCTGAATCCACGTACTTTCTTCCATTTTTCAAAGGTTTATCCGTCATGTGCCCCAGCCCATCTTCGATGTCTTCAGGATGATCGGAAACATTTTGGATTGATTCTGGCGCGTAGTAATGCACGTGCCCATAGTTGAAGAGCGAAGGAATGTTTTGAGACGGAAAAACACGCCAGCCAGTCGACGGAATACACGGAATGGATATCGATCCAGAATTTGTCTTTACATCAGAATTTTCTCGTAGAACTTTGGCAGCAAACCATTTTCCATGATCGATTGCCGGATCAAGGGTGTAATAATTCCCGCTCCTCACACAGTCTCTCACTCGCTGTACAAGATCTTCTCGTTTACCGCTTAATTTTAAGCCCCTACATTTTAACCACCGTTTTAGCTGGTCTACAGTGTATTCTTCCGGTTCTCTTTCAAATTTGGAGCCAGGAACACTGTCCTCTTCGGTCAGAACTGTAAGGGAATGAGGCGTACAACTCGCCATTTTCCTTGTAGCTCTCAAAGAAGTGGAGTTTGTTTGTCTGAGTCACGCGGTGGGTCTAAAATTTCATGACGTCATTAGTATAAAGCGCCATTAAACCCGCTCTGCAGCTGTCAGTCTTCAATAGCAGTCCTAATGGTCGATAGGCAAAACTTGACAATTGCACAAAGTGGTATGGCTTTCTCAGTATTTAGTATTTTCTCTTATTTTTGCTTTAGCATACGGGAGATCTTGACTGAGTCACGTAGATGAACAATCAATCATGCCCATTAATTTATTCAATTTATTTGATTTATTTTGAACAGATCCTCGCTTCTTGATCCTTGATTCTTGATCCAGTGATCCCTGATACTGTTTTTCCTAGAAAACCATTCATAGTCTAATTAACGAATTCTCTCACTCCCAGAACCTACATATTCCATTGTGAGTCAGTTGCAATAATTTGATTCTACATTGAGATACAAACTTCTACTTGATAAATTTGAGTACTCTCATTACCTGTTTAGTAGTTAATGCTTGTTGATCACTTCTGGGAATCATGGGTCAGCTTCACTGAGATAGCTACTGTCACTAACAGCTGACCTTTCCTGAGCTGCTCTAACACAGAGTCTGACTGCTCTTGTCCACAGGATCTTCCTAAACCTCCAAGCCAATACAACAATCTTGAACAAGTTAGAGAAGACAGTCCGGAGGTGCTGTTCTACAAGGTGGCAAGGGAACCTGGCAGTGAGCTGTTTTACTTCAAGTCTTATCTCAAAGATAAACGACGCATCCTCGGTTTTGATCAATCTGGAGAACCTTTAAACACATCTCAAGTAGATTCAAATGGGGAGGAAAGTTGGTTTTCGGTGATATAAAATCTCTTGTAAGTGCAAAATTAAAGTTACAGTTAAGAGATATTTTCTAAACAGTAAATTCCTGTGAGGAAATTGTTTTGCTTATTTTAAGCTGTCATATCCAGGGTCAGTTTGACCACAAAGCTCATGAACTTTAGTATATAGTAACACATAGCTTTTACTGTCTGTTTTAGGATAGAATAACTATTGATTGAAAATGTAATTTTATACATCTTGGGAAAATATTTTTTCATAAAACAAGAATTAAAATTAGGGAATGTTTTGCTAAATATGTTATAATGAATATCACTTTGATGCCAAAGTAACTTAAAAAAAATATATATTTAAAGATGAATTTTTGAGAAAAGTGACCGATTTTGAGCTATTAGTGAATTACAGTTTATAATTAATTTGAGATATGTCATATTCTTGTAATAAACTATCAAAATACTTAACTATAGATTTTTCATTTTGGTACTGATTCTCTGCAAAAGCTAGAAAAGGTTACTGGACTATTTTAAAAATAGAAAAACCTCTGATCAGTTTCTGTAAGACTTGCATGCAGTTGTGAACATGTTGGTAAAAATCTTGAAACAAAAAGATCTTTGATAAATCAATTTATGATTTACTCAACATTGTCGTTGATCGAATCAAACATTGTGTGACAGACCGAAAAGGGAAATACTTCAGGAGATCTTGGGAGTGAATGGGTCAATTTCCTATTGTTTATATATGGTCAAAAGTTAATTAAGATGAACATTTGCTTACGCACCAACCAAAGTAGGAGATTATCATGCACGATTGCGAGACATTTGCGAAGATACGACAGTTTTTTTTTGTATTGCATCTGTTTAGTTTGCAATTTTTCCACGTTACAAAAAAAACTACTTTCAACCTTTTCGTGCTTTGATAAAACACAACTGCATCGCAAAAATCTAATTTGAACCGGAAAGAAATTGCCATCGATGTCAATTTTACTCCGAAGTATGATGTGGGTTTAAAATACACGAAGCGTAGTTTGCACAACATACTAGCTACTCAACATTCATCTTTGGTTAAATACATAGTAAACATACCTCGTGATCTCCCTGCACCGTAACATTTCGGCAGGGACAAAAAGTGCTTGCCACATATGGCTTTTCTGTCAGTATAAGCTGAACCAGGCTGACTCACTCATCATGACGAGCTTTGCTCAAGAAAAAAATTCTCAGCAGGCATCGTAAACTGATGCCGAGGTTTGGGGAAGAAGGCGTTGGGTGGATGTCATGACATTAATTACACCACAATGTAATTATACAGATTAGTGCCCACGAATCCACGAGAGATACGCGATTGCGTGCGAGTTAACGCGGGGTCATCTGTTGGCGATGAAAATCAAAATCATGAAATGAAATGAAGTTTGTTGTGCGTGTAATGGTCATAAAATACTGCGTTTTCTCTGTTTCTGCCTGTTTCCTTAGAACGACATTTTTAATCACGTAGTCTTTCAAAGATCCTTCCTTTTCACAGAAGAGGCAATACCGGCGAGGCGCCGTATTCGAAAAGCCTTTCTTTCGATTATTTAGGTATGATTCTTTCGCTTGGTTTGCCATAAAACAGTAACAAAAGATATCGCAATTTTCATGTGCCGTACGACCTTACTAACAACCGTATCGAATTTCCAGTATTGCGTCACTTGGTGGATCGATCAGTGTTCACGCATTGCGATCGTAGTACACGATGTTATTGTTTTGGTACAAAACCTGTGGCGGTCGCACGACTTGGCCTCGTATCCTGGTTAAATTCTTACCAATATTATAATATTAAACCTCGACGAGATTTTTCATGTCGAAATGTCGAAAAGCATCATGTTTTCGATTTCGAAACCATTCGAAATGAAGTCATAGAGGCAGTCGGATTTTCGACGTGCGGCTTTCCACCGGCTAACTTAACCACGCAGAGTCTTTGCAGGATTACAAGTGCCACACTTGACCCTTGCAAGCATTGGTATCTACTTTTGAAAGAGGTATGTGACGTTCCTTTGCGTAAATATTTCATATGCGATGTATTTAAGATATTTCCCGACGAAATCCAAAGTGTGGCGACACGGGAACTTCAGCCGGCCAACTCATCGTTCGGAGTAGTGGGGTTAGCCAGGATTCCCGACGTCGTTCACGTTGTGTTCACGTTCTGTCTAATAGCTCGTCTATCTTCTTCGTAATAAACAATCCCCGACGAACTTATTAAATCTGCGGGATTTATGACTATCGTAAATCTGGTGAACTCCGCCACGCTAGACTTTGAGCCCGAAGGCGCGAAAAATTTATCTTTTGGCGCCAAACTCAGTCACGACTCCGAAGAGCTCGCTTCCTAACTTACCGAAAGATCAGCTAGAGTAAATTCCCTTGAAGTGGAACTGAAGAAGCTTCGAACACAGATTTCTCATCTCGAATCAGCATGGAGTCAATTTTACAGACCCTTTTTTCCACCTCAATGTTCGTACCTTGTCGTGGTGAGGTGGCTTGAGTGCCTCAATGACCAATTGCAATACAATGCCTTTAAAGAATTAAGCTTCAGTTGGTGGGCTGTATTTTTTGCAAGGTAGAGGCCAGACTAACACGGACTTTGTCATTGTAGTTATTGTTATGATTATTATAATTATCGTTATTATTAATGATTTTGTTATTGTTATCATTATCTTTATGATTGTTATTGAATCATTTTCAAAATGAAATAGGCTGCTCAATGAGGATGGCATGCTGAGGCAAGTAGATTTTCATTTATTTACCCCCCCTCCCCCCAAGTAGAAATTCAAGTGTTTCTGATAGTTTTTCTCTTCGATAGATTGTTAGAATGCAGAAGATTTTCTAAGACACATTGTACAGAGGGCTTGTCTTAAGTAGTTGTTTTCTGATTCAAAACCACCTGCCTAGTTCTGTTTCTCTTGGGTAGTTAGTCCCTGGACTGTTGTTATCTGATGGCAGAACTAACAGGTGGATCTGTTTCTCTTGGGTAGTCAGTCCATTATGGGCTGTTGTTATCTGATGGCAGAACCACCAATCTGTTCTGTTTCTCTTGGGTAGTCAGTCTATGGACTGTTGTTATCTGATGGCAGAACCAGTCCCTATTTTTTTCAGCTCTATACAGTCAGTGTTTTATGGACAGTTATTTTTATCTGATGGCAGTTTTAGCTTGCTCTTTTTGTTTTGAAAAATGTTTTGCTTTTGCTGTTTGTCACGTATCATCTGTTATTAGTCGGAGGCACTTTGGTCAATCAATGCTATCATTGTCTTCATTATTATTATAATTGTTAATTCAGCTGCTACTCTTCTCTCTTTGCCACAGGGCCCACTACAGACAGCACTAGCTTAATGAAGTCCCAAAACCTTTCACAATGAGCCAACTCAAGAATTGCAGTCCTGAACAGTTTTTGGGGTTTTCCTGGCTTTTCTTGAGATTATTTTGTCTCAGTTTCAATTACTTGGATACTCATTCAGCTAGACTAACAATAACACCATTTTGTTCATAGATAAACATTGAAATAATCATAATAGTAATATAAATGATAATAATAATGATTTGTTATTGTTATCATTATCATTATCTTTATGATTGTGATCATCATTTTCAAATTGAAATAGGCTGCTCAATAAGGATGGCATGCTGAGGCAAGTAGATTTTCATTTAATTCCTCCCCCCTCCCCCCAAATAGAAATTCAAGTGTTTCTGATAGTTTGTCTTTTCAATAGATTGTTAGAATGCAGAAGATTTTCTAAGACACATTGTACAGAGGTCTTAAATAGTTGTTTTGTGATTCAAAACCACCTGCCTAGTTCTGTTTCTATTGGGTAGTTAGTCCATGGACTGTTGTTATCTGATGGCAGAACTAACAGGTGGATCTGTTTCTCTTGGGTAGTCAGTCCATTATGGGCTGTTGTTATCTGATGGCAGAACCACCGATTTGTTCTGTTTCTCTTGGGTGGTCAGTCTATGGACTGTTGTTATCTGATGGCAGAACCAGTCCCTATTATTTTTTCAGCTCTATGCTGTCAGTCTTTTATGGACAGTTATTTTTATCTGATGGCAATTTTAGCTTGCTCTTTTTGTTTTGAAAAGTGTGTTGCTTATGCTGTTTGTCATGTATCATCTGTTATTAGTCATAGGGTGACTTTGGTCAATCAATGCTATCATTGTCCTTAGTATTATCATTATTAATTCAGCTGCTACTCTTCTCTCTTTGACACAGGGCCCACTACAAACAGCACTAGCTTAATGAAGTCCCAAAACCTTTCACAATGAGCCAACTCAAGAATTGCAGTCCTGAACAGTTTTTGGGGTTTTTCTGTCTTTTCTTAATTTGTTTTTGCCCCAGTTTCAATCACTTGGATACTCATTCAGCTAGACTAACAATAACACTATTTTGTTCATAGATAAACATTGAAATAATCATGATAGTAATATGAATGATAAAAATAATGATTAGATTAATGGAAGTAATCATAGGAATTATAACCATCAGGATAATGAACATTATGTCTCTAACTATTGTAAATATTTTTATCATTATTATTATTATTATTATCATTATTGTTATCATTGTTATTATTATTTCCATCATGAATTATTAGAGATGCTTGGAAAAAAATGATCTATAGTTCCCTCCAACTCATTATTCTTTCAGTTAAGTGAATTAAGACTTTGTGAACAGTTACTGCTTTATTCTGTCATTCCTGATGACCATAGAAATGGTGAAAGTCCACAGATATTATCCCTCTAAGAGTTTCTCCAGGTGTTTTTTTTTCCTCTGAATTTGGTTACAACAGAATGAAGGGCATCAGAGTATAGTGCTCCCAGCTAGACATGAATGGCATTAATATTACAGGGTCATTTTGCTGTATTCAGGGTTTAATCTTAGCCTTCTACAGACAAGTTTGTTCCTCTAAATGCAAAACACATTTTATCGTTTTTTAAAACAAACTTACAAAAACTGCCAAGAAACAGCTACTAAATTTATGGAAACATGACGAACAAGTCAACTAGACTGTGTACTACACATCATTGAAATCAAAGTATCACTTTAGGAACATAAAATCGCAAGGTCAGTTTCCCATTTTTAGTGCCTGAGAAAAGATCAGGCCACCAGATTACTTCAAATTCGCTGGTTGCTCGTCCATCTCAGTTTCCAGCAACCATTTTAGTTTACTGGGTGAGAATCGTGCTTGATTTCTTGCCCCATGCTCTTTAATTGGCCGCCTGTAAAGCTTGTTGAGAGTTTAACAGCTACTACTTGCAGCAACCTCCATATTCCCCCGATAGCTTTTCTTAACTCTAATGGTACAGAACTTTGATGACTCAGACCAGAAATAACATCATTCACTCTACCATCCCTGTAATAAAAAACTTTGGATTTTTCTCTCCATACAGGGGGCCGCAAATGTATTTTTACCCTCGCACGTTTATAAAAGCATTCGGCATGCCTGCTAACAAAGCTTGGATGTATGTTTCAGGAACTTAGTATCTTTCAACTCGACACCATTTGCCTGAAACCAAAATAATAATTACGAAAGTTAAGAGATTATTTACTTCTGGAGTGAAATGTACTAAATGATTTGCCCTTTCAAACATAAACCTGAGTTATCAGGTTTTGTCAATCACAAAATTACACGCCGGGTTATTAGTATTCCTTGGGGACCTTCCTATATTATCATAAATATCTAAGACAAGCAGGTCATTTAGCTAGGTAATCTATGTTAAAAACCGCGCTGTACAGCACTTAGAATTATTTTCCTCACTCATTTTTGTCACACTTCAACTTCGCGTACTACGCAATTATTACTACGCAGTCATATCTGGTGTCCAATTGGGAGAGCTTATTATTTTTGTTTTAGAGGTGAATTGCGATTTCTTGTATGTCCCCTTTTTCGTCGAAGAAAAGCTCGAACAAATACTGAAAGTAATGAGTAAGTCACTATGAACAACTAGTGCAAAGTGACAGCACTATCGAGCCAAACTGAGAAGTGTTCTTTAATGATTTTTAACATGAACCACCAATTCTTACTATTTTTAATTTCTGCGTTTTAATAGACTTTGACATGTTCTTGAGAAGATATTAAATCGGTTAGCGCTGTTGTTCCCTTCTAAATTATTTTGGTGGAAGCGCCTCAGAAGACACTTGTTTAACTAAAACCATGTTGGGCGACGTTATATTTTGACTGCACAACCCGCAATTAAATTTAATTTTAACAGCTATTCGAGTGTGTGAAGAACGGAAAAGAGCAAAATTACATACCATCGGCCTTTCGATGCACGGACGAATTAAAACTTTTTACAATTCCACTTATCCATTGCTTGTAACTGATAGACCTTGTCCTTATTCTTGCGGGAGGCCGTACGATCTGTTGTTCATTGTAGAACTTGGCAAACTTAGCGCACTTCTTCGAGCGCAACAATGTGATCTTTCGATTCTCTATCTCACTAGCGCAGTTGTTGTGTTGAACGAGGACGAATAATACATCGCAGCGTGTCTTGTAGATAGCTAGAGATGCCATGCATGTTTAGGATAAGCGCTGAATATGGACGAGCGTTAAAGCCGCCACTGAAAAAGCACAATCGACCGTTTTTCATTGTAAGGATCAGGTCTTTCACACAGCTGTCAGAATTAAAGAGAGGAAGAACGTCGATCTCGCTCACCTAAGTAGCGAAGTATACCACGAGCGGCGACGATGATCAAACACCTGGAAGATCACCGTGGTGTCCCTCTACTCTATGGTATCATAACCAAGAGCGAGCCCTTTCGACTTGTCACTAAGTTTTACGGTTTATAACACAAAGGCCCCGCTCTACACAAAGCCTTAAAGAATGAAACCCTAGAAAAGCTTACTTAGCTTGGAATTATAAAAATTTCCTTTCTTAAAAATCGAGGATTTTCATGGTTTCCGTAACTTCGTAGTTTTCCAAATTTCCTCTTTTACATGTTATGCCGTTTTGCATTTTCTTCAACGTTTAATTTAGTTCAGCGTCGATCATTTATCATCCTTAGAAGAAAATATTCTGATCTTTACGTTTAACTATAAAATTGCTTTGGCTTACATTGTGCGCTTAAAAGGAGCGTTAAATTAAACATGAGTTGATTCCACGCGAGGGTTTTACCTGGAAAAATGCCTGCACACGAGAGACACCGACATTACCGCGTGTCCCTTTCTGGAAAACATTCGTGTTATGACAAGAAAGGTCAGCTTAAGGGCTTTGGGTTACCCAAACTATGCAATTTTGACGCCGAAAAGTGCCAAAAAGTAATTACAGAAACTTCATCCGCAACACCTTGAACGTGCTGTGGGCGCGAACTGAGATCTTCTCTTACAGTTAATAATTGCCAGGCGGAACTCAAATCCGGCTTAGCCTAATTTGCATAAATTTTTTTGGTGGGCAAAGCTCGTCATAATATTCCTTCATTTCAAGGAATTTAGACTCTAGCGTCAAATAAAAATGCACCGTTACTTTCAAATATTTAACAGTCAGTCTTAAATTAGCCTCAACATTCAACCTTCCACCCTCGAAGGCCATATTGGTAGAAAGAATAAACGCCGACCTGAGAGGACCCCCCTCCTTACCTGCTCTGCTCGGAATCGGAGAGCTTGCCCCAGAGGAGGGAGGGGGTAGGGAAGATGTTAAGACCCGTCATGTATTTTACAAGATTACACCTTTTCGAATTCAGTCGTGATTGATTTACTGATGGCAAGAGAGGCAAGAAAAAAAAACCAATGCTCTAATTTTTTGTAATCTCAAGTGGAAGGAAACTATACAAGAGGAATTAGAATAAGACGAATAAAAATAATGTGAAGTAACTTTCACAAACAAAAGCATCTCTGCAAGTCAGTTTCGGAAGCGAAATCGAGGAATCGTAACACACGGAAAAGCAATGGTTCCCAATGGTTCCACATCATTAAACTAGTCGCATGATTGAAAACGGCCAACAATAATCACTGAAAGGATAACTCTCTGTGAGCAGTCGAAACGTCGCGTTCTACATCTAGTGACTTTCTCGTGAGACAACAGAACATATTTATATTATCAATTCTCGTTTAGTTATTAAAATTTATCTAACGAATACATCAACTTAACCTCACCCGTCAATTTACGACTTGAAAATGTAAGCGAGAAGTGAATAATGCGAAAAAAAAAACATGCAAACAATCAAAACGAAAAAGGAAACCCAATCGGTCATTTCTCTTCAACAAAAGCGTGACTGTGTCTTGATAATAGTTCAGTTTCTGACTATATTTCGCTTTAGTTCATAAGACCACGCAGCGACATCCATCTACCATGCGAAGCGATGCAACATCCTATGGAAAGCCATAATAGACAAAATAATTTGGATATATCAACAAAGTTGAAATGGTAAATTAGCCACCGTAATGATTACAAAAGCTGACGTTTCGAGCGCTAGCCCTTCGTCGGAGCGAATATAGAGGAATTGTGGGTTGTGTGTGCTTTTAAAGGCAGAAAATGGAGCTACGTTATTGGTGGGAGCATGGCAACGAGAAAAACATGAATAAATTAGTGGAATGAAAAGCGTTCGTTGATCCCTGTGGGATTTGGACTACTGGTTTGAAAGATGACTGTCATTGTCTCGGCTTGCAGTTGCCCTACCGAACTTATCTCCAGCTATCTAGACAAAATTATGGCTCCCATCGTCAAAACTTTACCATCATATATTAAAGACAGTCAACACGCTCTTCAAATTTTTCGAAACTTTAATTTCCTTGGCCAAAACAAACTTCTTTTCACCATGGATATTACGTCTCTTTACACTGTCATTCCTAATGGCGAAGGCCTTCTGGCCCTTAAACATTTTTTTGATCAACGTACTGTTGAGGAACCTAAATCTGAAACACTACTACGCTTAGCCGAACTAGTGCTTACACTCAATTGCTTTTCATTCGGAAACAACTTCTTCAAACAAACCAATGGTGTAGCCATGGGCACCAAAATGGGACCTAGCTATGCCAATCTTTTTGTAGGTTTTGTCGAACATCAATTTTTCAGCTAATACAACGGGTCCAAACCTGAACTCTACGGTCGCTACATCGACGACTGTATCGGCGCTACCTCCTCAACCAGAGAGGAGCTCACTAAATTCATAACCGCAGTCAATTCTTTTCACCCGGCTCTGAAATATACTTGGGAAATTTCTGACAATTCTTTATCCTTTTTAGACGTCAAAGTTTCAATTGAAGGTAACGGTTTATGCACTAGTGTGTATTACAAACCTACAGACTCGCATAATTACTTGTTATATTCGTCTTCGCATCCATCTCACGTTAAGAATTCCATTCCTTTTTCTCAGTTTCTAAGACTTCGTCGTTTATGTAGTAATGACTCTGATTTCCACCACAAATCAGAGTCAATGTGCCAGTTCTTCGATAAACGTGGTTACCCTGTTTCCGTCGTTCAAGCCGGTTACCACTGCGCTCAACTTATTGATCGACATTCAGCACTACAAACGTCGCATAAGGAAGATTCCGACCGCATTCCATTCACTCTCACGTTTCACCCTCACAACCACTCAGTTAAATCCATCATTCTTAAAAACTTTAAATTACTTCAAAACGATCCAGAGACAAGCACTATCTTTTTGCAGCCTCCGCTCATTTCATTCAAACGCGACAAAAACATAGGCAATTTGTTGGTCAGAAGTTCTTTTCAGACTAATGACCAACCAGGCACTTTTAAATGCGCTCGTGCACGATGCAAACGTGTCCTTTCATTCACAACACTGATAAAATATCGGGACCTAAACGATCCATTAAGATCACCGATCACTTCACGTGCACCTCCGCCAATGTAATCTATTGCATAACTTGCACTTATTGCAAAAAGATATACATCGGCGAAACAGACAGAAGACTAGGTGACCGATTCCGAGAACACCTTCGAGACGTGGAAAGGAATGACAAGGACCCATCGAAACCAGTCGCTAGACATTTTAATTTACCTAATCATTCTAAGCAACACATGGCAATCTGCGGTCTTTCCTTGCACTTAGGTGGCACGAAAAGCCGTAAAAATCTTGAACAAAAGCTCATCTTTCAAACCGGTAGTCTAAATCCCACAGGGATCAACGAACGCTTTTCATTCCACTAATTTATTCATGTTTTTCTCGTTGCCATGCTCCCACCAATAACGTAGCTCCATTTTCTGCCTTTAAAAGCACACACAACCCACAATTCCTCTATTCGCTCCGACAAAGAGCTAACGCTCGAAACGTCAGCTTTTGTAATCATTACGGTGGCTAATTTACCATTTCAACTTTGTTGATATATCCAAATTATTTCGTTCCTCCCACCGACGCAGCCCCAAACAGTTTCTTTCGAAACTATCAGCCTTTATTCATAATGGACAAGTGGTCGAGAAATTTTTCTCTGAGTCGAGAATTTTCTCTTGGAGTCGAGAATTGTTTCCTCGAGTCGAGAATTTTTTCGCCGAGTCGAGAATTTTCTTATCGAGTCGAGAATTTTTTCTTCGAGTCGAGAATTTTCTCTTCGAGTCGAGAACTTTTCTCTTAAACTCGAGAATTTTTCCTGACTCGAGAGTTTTTTCTTGGAGTCGAGAATTTTCCCGAGGCGAGAATTCTTCGAGTCGAGAATTTTCACCGAGTCGAGAATACCCAATGTTCCTTGCTTCCCTTTCCCTCTGTTTTGTCAAGCAACATGGCGGCCTGGAAGTCACGGTCATTGTGTGCTTGTGGCCTTTTTACACGCCGTAGTTGTTCTTCAAGTCACTGAAGGTAATATGGAGGACCTGGAGAGGTTTCTTTTGTCGATACGAGATTGTATTTGCCGTATAAAACAAGATACAGCTCCCGTCAACCATGGAAATATGGAATATTTACACGATCAGTTAGAAGGCTTTGTTCAGATTATCGCGTCGTTTTCTTTGGTTCTCGCAAATGTCCAAGGCTTTTAGTCATTACAAATGGATGATGGACAGCAGAATTTTCCCCTTCGGTGTTTACTGTTATTACTGTGATATATTATCATAATCCCCACAGATGGGTTATACCTCAGTGGTCACAAGATAGATTGAATTGCAGTCTTATAACAACCGGGGGGGGGGTGGGAGGGGGGCAAGCTTGATAGATAGGTCTTGAGCAGAGGCGCCAAAAGTGAACCGTTTTCGGGAGAAAAAGACAACGAGGATGGATGACAGTTTGAAAGTTGGGCTTTCCAAGGGAACCCAAAAAAATTCAATAAACACCCTCTGAACTTCCTTCATTGTGTATTTGACAGCGATCTGCTTCACTGCATAGACCTTATTCATAAATGGCAGCTGATTGATTTTTCTTTTGTTATTGTGCAAACTAGCCTTCAACGCCTCACATTACAGCAAGAATTCTTTTCAATTTAGGATATGCAAACCAGGCTTGGTGGGCTAATTTGCAAAACAACAAAAGACAAATAAAACAGCCGCCATTTATGAATGTAGTCTATATACTACTTTTAATGTATTCATGTATTTCTTCAGCATTACAGAAAGCTAGATAAAAAGTCCAACTGATAAACAGATTTATTGTTTACAGAGTATTAAAAAATGAAAGGTACATTATTAAGGTACTTACAACAAGGTGAAATTACCCAATATCTTAGTAGCACCCATAATGGACTCTCAGAGGTCTCGAACTGTGGGAAATAAAGTCCACAGATATGAAATGTTTGAATCACCTACATCTATATTTTCCCCGCCCCTATCCCCTCTTACCTGTGATGGAAGTACACATTCCTGTATGCCATTAACAAAGCACTGCAAGACTGTACTTGCTAGGTTGTTAGTGAAGCACTTCAAGTGAACTATTGCTCTACTATACCCATCAATGCAGCCGCGCAAAACAATCCTCCAGTGGATTAGCTTGTGATTTGAGTCAATATGCCACAAATGATTTGGTTTTTTAACGTTCTAGAGACGTCTTTGAATTGAATATCTGCACCTAATGGCACGGTTTACAGGATCAATTCTTTGTAAGGCTTCCCGGATTTTCCACCTCTGAGCAAAAATGCCTCGTGCTCTTAAAGCTCCTCGTACGTACGTTTCACCAGAGAATGGTGTTAATCGTAAAATATCTCTTACATTCCTATCTAGGCCCTCTGCATCAATATCGCTGTAATCAACTATACCTAATTCTGTTCTTCTGGACAGAGTTCTGGTACTTATACCAAGACGCTTTGCGATAGCTGTCCACTGCATACCGGTGCGGCGAAGTACTTCAATTTGCTCTGCTGTTACGCTGTATCTTGGTCTACCTAATGAACATCTTTCTGGGAACTTAGGTACATTACGAAACTCGGTACTATCTTCGACATAACGAGCAATTTTTTCTTTGCTATGGTAAAGTAACTCCCGCAGGTATTGCAAAAGATCCTCAATCAGCACCTTTATCTCCAGAAAGCCCTGCACATTTGCGAGAACCAAAGAAAACGACGTGATAATATGAACAAAGCCTTCTACCGACCGTGTAAATATTCCATATTTCCATAGTTGTCAGGAGCTGTTTCTTGTTCTATACGGCAAATACAATCTTGTATCGACGAAAGAAACCTCTCCAGGTCCTCCATATTACCTTCAGTGACTTGAAGAACAACTACGGCGTGTAAAAAGGCCACAAGCACACAATGACCGTGACTTCCAGGCCGCCATGTTGCTTGACAAAACCAGAGGGATAGGGTAGCAAGGCACATTGGGTATTCTCGACACGGGGAAAAAAATATTGTCGACTCGAAGAAAATATTTAATATTACGCATATTTCATATTTTTTGATATTTTAGCATGTCTTCAAAGCTTTTTTGAGGGCCTTTCATATGTTTCATATGTTTGTTGTTGTTTGATTTATCATCTACGGGTTTATGTCGAATTAATTTGATGGCCTGCTCCCAGTTGGCTTGTTAGCTCAATTGGTAGAGCGCTGCACTAGTATCGCAGAGGTCAGTGGTTCGAATCCCGTACAGGCCTGAGATTTTTTTCAGGTCTGATTTTCACTATTGCTCAAATAGTGCTTTACTGCGAAGGATCGTGCTCATATACGTCTCATAACCGCAGTTCACACATATGTTTCATATGTTTGTTGTTGTTTGATTTATCATCTACGGGTTTATGTCGAATTAATTTGATGGCCTGCTCCCAGTTGGCTTGTTAGCTCAATTGGTAGAGCGCTGCACTAGTATCGCAGAGGTCAGTGGTTCGAATCCCGTACAGGCCTGAAATTTTTTTCAGGTCTGATTTTCACTATTGCTCAAATAGTGCTTTACTGCGAAGGATCGTGCTCATATACGTCTCATAACCGCAGTTCACACATATGTTTCATATGTTTGTTGTTGTTTGATAAATATTAAAGTTGTTGTTGTACTTGTAAACATCTAACCTCGTCAGTAAAAATATCCTGGTTTACTTTCCTTCCTTGAAATTCTTGGTGTCGAGATGTTTCCGGACCGTGCTTGACATCAGTAGTAAATATAGGGAAAAGAAAAACATATCATGTCAATATTTACTAACCATCTTTATCTAAAGACTTTTTCCTTTGAATGATACTGAAGATCGGATTTCTAGACCTAAAAACTCAACTAGAGCCGAAATATTTAACTGAACGAGGACAACCTAAAATTTTCTTGCGATGATCAAGCAAGTAAACATCTGATCAGGTTCCGAGCTCATTTTGAATGTTAGCAATTGAATTGTATGTCGAAACCTTCTGACGATCTCTCTCCTTCTCTTAAGCGTAGATCAGGGGTACGGGACTGAAATAACAAGCGCACTAAAAAGTAATTTCAAGATGAGAACGTCTTTTAAAGTATAATAAACTGTTGATCAATAGTATCGATATAAGCGTAAAGATAGGAGAAGAAAGCAGTATGACAACAATATGGCAGGACTGAATTTCTTCGATTGCCGTAAAAGTCGCACGCTTGCATGGTAAGAAGTACCTGTCATGGCGGCTGTCGTTAGAGAATACTTCTTCATTGTGCTTTAAGCAATGTGTTGTTACTTTTTGAAATTTAACTTTCAGGAGCAGCAACAGAAAAACATTAACGGCCTATCTCTAGAATGAATGTATTTTTGCAATGGTTATTCACCTTGAAAGATGAGTTGTGACAAACTGACACCTTCAATTCTCGGCCTCAAAGTTTAACCACTAGATTCAGCATTCTCGTACAAACAAACGCAGCCTTGATAAAACGGACGATATCCAGGGTAATAACATTGAAATTATGACTTCCTTTGCACCAGAATAGCAGAAAAAGACGCCAAAACTTCTAGTAGCTCGCAAGCTTTTTCCACGTCCAACTGACTAATCGCAAACACGAATATTAATTTTCATAAATATTTGTAATTCAAATGAGTTTTGCCACTTTGAGAAACGGACAGAAAAACAACGACAAGCCCTACGGTTAGTTTGGTCGATCGTAAAATGAAGGCTGATTTCTAACTCACTAAAGCCCAGCTGCGCCACAAGGGCCAAATATTTCCCTAGAAGAACATTTTTTTTCCAAATCACTTTCCATCAGCTAACTCAAATCCTTATCACTAATAATGCTAATACTAATACTTTATTCAACGTGGAAATACGCTTAGCTTAAGAGCTAGTTTACAGGTATTCCACCTAATACCTAATGAAAACCTAACAGCTAACTTCGCTAATGTCACAGCTGGTAAAATCACAAAATAAATACTGATTAAAAGCTTTTTATTACAATATTACCGCCGCAATCAAAATACTATTAAAACTAACGTTACAAATCTACTAATCCCCGAAATTCAAGGATCTAATTCTGTTTACTATTTCTTTGGTGCCCACTTTTATTCTAATGTCATTTGAGAGTTCATACCATTTCTTGGTCTGATTCCATTGGTTGATTCCATTGGTTTGATTCCATTTCTTGCTCCATCACCTAGGTCTGATTTTCTTTCCCATAAATTTCGACTCTTTTCGTCGATGACGAAGGAGGAACAACAGTAATTTATTTATTTTACTATACTTTATCACTTTTCCACCATTTATAGAACGCATTGACTCCAGTTATCGTTTACTCGCTGCCTATCCCTCGGGCCTCTTTTGTTCGTTGCTACACAAACTCATGAAAAGAGATGCCCCACCCTCCATTTTAACAATTTGTTTCCAAGGCCCTACCCTTTTCTTTTGAGGACGCGAGAGAAAAGGAAACCACCTTCAAGTTGGAGCACTTGTTCTACCATGCTAATAGGGTGGACTTAAAATCACAGAGGGGACTTTGGTGGTACCCCTGGTTCATGTCAAGGTATAGAATGATCGAGGAATCAAGGATCAGTATTAGCCGGAATTCTGGGTTTTGGGATAAAATGAAAATGCTTCGAAACTCATGGGATCACTGACGAAAAAGATATTCTACGTTGCGAGCCTGCATAAGAGTTAAATCTTGAACGAGGACAAGTGCCTAATAACAATGAAGTAACTTTTAATGGAGACAATAATACAAAGAAATTACAACCAATCCATAGAGCCATTGAAAATAGTAAGTAGGCAGGTTTGTAGAACAATGAAGCTTAACCCAAGGTGCATGGCTTGTAGGATGTCATTCTATCAAATATAAAGTTAAACGTGGGTTTTTGACATAATTATACAGCATCTTCCTGAAATTGGAAAGCCATGATAGTTCTACCAGGCTCAACAGGTAGAAAACTAAGATTTAAATCTTTTTGTCTTTGCCAATAAAATAATAATATGTAGGCAGGGGGAGGGGGTGTGGGGAGTAAGAGTTTACTCCTTCCTATACCTTGTTCTCCCTCTCACTGCATTTCTAACTTCTTGACTGTAATCCTCCATCTTCCAAAAAACTTTTGCAACTAGTTTTAAGATGTAAAATTGCCAATTTTACAAAATTTGGCTCAACTGGTCCAAATAGGTAAACATTTGCATAAGATAGTTTTTAATGTTGCACAAAATGTCTCATTCTTCATCTTTCCTTAGTAACTTAAATGGTAACTTTAGTTTGCCAAATGGCAGCTTTGAAAAAAGTTAAGCTCAGAGCCCTGCATTAATGCAAAACACTCTGGACCTATGTTTCTGTATCCTGACCTGTTAGGGCTGGTTGTTAAGACAACGTCTAACCCAAACTACGGTTTTTCCCAAGCAGTAGGTCTCAGGTATTCTCTATAAGAAGGTTGTTTAATTAAAATAAAAGTTATTTCCTCTGTCAATTTTTAACCTTCTTGACACTGTTCACAGAACTAAAATGTTCAGATAAAAGGTTGGGCTAAATAGCAGATAGTTTGAAACAAGGTTTTGTTAATGCCTAAACTTTGTTTCAATGACTGGTCTGTACAGTTTATACTCCCCCTGTTCCATCCTCTGCAGCCTCCTGTAACCCACTGCCCCTTATCATCTTAGGCTCTCAACTCCCTGCTCCCCCCCCCCCACTTCCCTCATTACCCCCCTCCCCTCTTTGCAAAGATGACATGGTGATCTCCTTTGACAATTGCTTGACAGAGATAATATGAGCAAACATGATAACTTGCTATTGATTAGTTTGTGCTTTAACTGATGACACAGCTGATGTACTAGGCTGTGGCATTTGTTGTTGTTGTTGTTGTTGAGCCAATGTTTGAGCTTGTTGAAGCTGCTGGAATTCCTCTTGTTCAGCCTATGATGTAAAAAAAACAAACAAACAAACAAAAAAAAAACAACCATGTGAACCAGGTCCCTGTCATTAGTAAGAAGGGTTGACTATAACAAGTAACCTTACATGTAAAAGGGGATGAGTGGATGTTTCTATAGAAACTGTGGTGCTGCATTGATGGGAGCAGCAAGCTAATTTGGGTTTTATCAGTTTAGTTTAAGTTTATGTTTAAGTTTAAGTTTAATTCATTCGCCACAGGAATGGCAGGAGAAAGGAACAGAACTTTCGTTCCAATTGACACCTAACTCCTTTTTTACCCATCTATCCCACCCCGGGGAGGACATCCATCACACAGCATTCTCGTGTTGGAAATTAACGTCTCCTACCCCCAACCCTGCAGGAGATGGGACCTCCATTTATCGTCCCTATCCGAGAAGACTAAAAAGTCTAACCATTTGCAGATATTATTACAAAGGCAGCACTTTTCTTCTCAGTTAATCAAAGACCCTGAGTGTTGGTCCGGCCTGATTTGAACTCACAACCTCCCATGCAACAGTTCGGCGCTCTACCAATTGAGCTAACCGGGAGGCGGTAAATTGGCCAGCGTAAAGAGTTTCAAAGCTGATGCTTTGAGCATTAACCCCTCATCAAAAATTAATGTAACACTTGAAACGTCAGCTTTGAAACTCTTTACAGTGGCCAATTTACTTTATCAACTCAGTTGGAAAAAACCAAATTACATGCTAATGCATTTGTCATCTTCACCAACAGAGTTTTCGTCAACCCTTTAACTCCCACAGTTGATCAACACCCAACATCTCCTTGCAATTTCAATATGTCGTCTTGCAAACAGGAAATGAGAACAAACTATCTGATCATATAATGCGTGTTAACTTGATTTAACATCAAATTCTCCAGTCTAATTCACCAGGAAATTCATAGGAGTAATTAGAGAGAATTACTAATTGCATAATGAATGAATTCTTTAATCTCTGAAGCCTACTGCATGTACCTGAGCCTGCTTAATTCTTGCTTGCTGAAAGAGTTCCTGCTGTTGCCGTAACAACTCTTCCTCAGGGATACCCTGCAAGTGACATAAATGTAAATGGCAAAATAATAATTAATAAAGATACAATGACCAAACATATTAGATACCTGACCTCTGAAAAATTGGCAAAGAAAAATCTGTCTCTTTCATGAAGATTCACACCTCAGCTATTCCAATTTGCAAAAAGGATTTTCTTCTAATCCAGTGACCCACAGTACTGTACAGATCTAGTGAACTTTTCGATAAATCAGGTTTTAACCCCATACACCTGTAGGATCAATATGCATCTTCTATCTTCTGTTCTCTATATATTTCCAGTGGCTCTAACAAGGAGAATTTATTTGAGAATCAAAAGATTCTTTATTGAATGATCACTTCATTAATTCTTATAAATTTTGTGTTTGATTCGGTGGAGTGAAATTACATGCTAGTCACTCTTAGTTGCTAAATGGTTAAACTGCAATCAAAAGAGTGAATAAATAAACCTGGACAGTTTAAAATCCAGGAATTTCAATTCAAATCAAACCCTGTCCCCCAGTTAAACTTTCTCAGTTTCTCCTTGTCATCATTTTGATTAAACAAAGTAGTCTGTGACCTTTTGGCCATTATTGGCAGGGAGATGGTTACATATGCAGTACATGATTCTTACCAGATTCTCTAGTCGTGTACTGGCTCTTCTTTTATTCTGTCAAAGAAATAATTGACATTCTCATTATTAATAATCGTCGGAGATGCAGTGGCTTCACAGTAAATGCGCTAGACTTTGGTTTGAGAGGTCGGGGTTTGAGATTTAGTCTGGTCATTGTGGTGTGTTCTTTGGTAAGACACTCCTTTATCTCACTGCCTCTCTCCACCCAGGAATATAGATGGATAGACTGTGACCTTAAAGGGGAAAGTAAAGAAATGCTGGGGGTAACCTTGTGATGGACCAACATCCCATCCAGGTGGAGAACCAACACTTCTAGTCTTGTCATGGTACAGAAACCTGGATATGCTCCAACTGCATGGGCCAGTTAGTGTGCGAGACACCAAGATCTGAACTATTTACACTGTTCTTGCACTTTTTGAGGAACCCAGTTCAAGAATTTTCAAGGACTTTTTAGATCATTTTCAAGGACCTTGGCTCTCAAATTCAAGGACCTTTTGCAGTAAAAAGGAAGAGCTGACAAGTCCAATGGGTGCGACTTTAAGCATGTACATCAGAGTGATCACGTGCTGGGTGACCAAGGTTAAAATCATGCGTCAAACATCACACTCCAACGCGGGATTTGAAAGGGTAACTCGTTTTCACAATTTGTGCTAGAAACTTACACTAAACACTGACTTTGATTCATCGATCTGCACTTATTTTGAGGACTTTCCAGAAATTTTCAAGGACCCGACTCTAAATTCAAGGATTTTCAAGTGCTTGAAACAAAAAATTAAATTCAAGGACTTTCAAAGAGTGCAGGAACCCTGTATTTATCACATCAGACTATAGCTGAATCATCTAGTAAAGTGTTCTTGAACAAAACACCTTACTCTCATACTGTCTCTGTCTACACAGGAATTTAAATGAGTACTCACAACCTATCAAGGAAACCCCACTAGAAAACATAAATATACATGTTCAGTTTACTTACAGCAGCTTGTGTTTTACATTCTTGAAGAACTGATCTCACTTCTTCAATGTAGGAAGTAAAACCCAATCCCTTGAAAATTAGAAAAGTTGTTCACTTATTAAGAATACAAATACTTCATTCCAGGAATGAAATTTGATATCAAACAAGAAAAACTGATAAACAACCTAAAGTTATCAATTTAGGTAAGACTCCAAAACCTTATATCACAGAGGGCACCATTATGTATACCTTGTAAACCTTACATGTAGTTTTAAGAGAAGAGAAAATTTTCAAACATCACCAACCCAAAATAACAGAGTCATTTGAGCCAAAGATACATTAAATGCCATAAAACTTTGGAGGAGAAATCTAAGAAAAACTTCCTTTTTCCACAAAGTGCCTCATCCCAAAAGTTTTCCAAATGACATGAAAGGAAGTGCAGAGAATGGCTACTCATCAAGAGAAAAAAGTTTACCCTTTACATGATTCTTGTTGCAAATATCATTGTTTTCTTTTTTTTGTTGTTCTCGCCCCTGTGTAATGTTAGCTTGTAACTTTGTCTTTTATGTCCATTTATATCTCTATTCTAAGGTTACTTTTACTTTATTAATACACATGACTGTAATCTTTTCTAATTTGTATTTCATAGATAGCTGCCTAATTTTCCTAGCCCTTATAGTTATTATAGGCAGCTAATACCTTACTCTTAAGTTTCAAAATCTATGTATTACTTTTTCTATCTTGGTTTTAATAAAATGTTGTTGTTCTTGTTGTTGTTGTTATACTCTAACATCAGTATGCATATTCTCCATTCTGTTCTCGTTATGTTTCCTAAGGTGCAGACAACGAGGCTTTGTTTAACAATCAGGAGCTTCTTCAGCTGGTGATCATTTTCTTTATTCTCATGACCTTAATGTTTGATTCGGGGGCTGATATTGTAAGGAGAAATTAGATGCTGGTCACCCTTGGGTCTCAAAAGGTTAAAAGGGCAAATAGATTGGAAACAAGTCCAGTTAGATGTGTAGACTGTCAGGGCTCAACAATAACTTTTCAACTTACTAGCCAAGTGGCTACTGACAACTTAGATGTTAAAACAATTTCGGTTTGTTTAACCAGCCAAACTGGCTCATGGAAATCAAAATCTACTAGCAAAAACTGAATTTCTACTAGTCTGTAGCTAGTTGGCCACTGTTAGCGTTGAGATCTGACTGTAAAAAACTCTGTATCAATCCTTTCTGAGAACTAGTCTGGGTGTTTTGACAACTTTGTTAAGCCATCAGAACCTAACAGCGTTGGTCAGGGATTTCATTAATTTCGGAAGTAGGCATACATTAGGACAAGAGTAGGCAGAAGACAGTTCAGCTGTAATCTGGGCAGATTGGTCACCAGTCTTTCTGTTCTTTCCATTCAACATGGCATGCTGCAAACCGATCATACGTTGTTGATTGAATTGTTAGAACTTGTTACAAAAATCATCCAACAACCAAAAAGAAGACAAAATATCAACAAAAAACACCTTTATCAATGACTGCCTTAAGAATACATTGAACGTTTTCCAAAAAACACGCAAAAACCGGGAGGTGAAATGGCCATGGTAGCCAGCTCCGTTGTGGACAGTAGCCACCAGATTTTTCCGGTTGCTGGCTTTTAATAAAATCCCTGGCTGGTACAATTAAATTACAACTAGCAGACTTAGTGTTCACCTGTAGAGCTTGAAAAACATGCTCTGGTAGAATTGTTTTTTTCAACTGACGATTACAAATTTCATTTGCCTCTGATGAAACTAGATGAATGAACTCTGTAATGCAATAAATAATAGCAAAAGCAAAAATATAGAAGCATGTATACTGTAAAAACAATTCAAATCTTATTTCAATGGTATGCACTACTTGTAAACATCATTATCATCTTCAATGCCATCGTCATGGAAGTGTACATAAACACAAGGATTTAGGTCTTCTTACCGGCTCTAATTTATCATGGAACGTACATGTAGATTCCGTATGTGCTAAGGTTAATAAGATTGTTGGTTTGGTGAAAAGAACATGTAAGGATTTAAAAGATATTTAGTGTGCACGTTTTTAATATTTTAGATGCAAAGCTTTATTGTAAATAAGTGACTTAGCTTTATGGATTATGTGCTTACTAAATTATCCATCTATCTATCTATATTGCCACATTGAGAACATTATATTGTAGTCTTGCCAGACCACTACTCGAGTATTCATGTGAGACCTGGAATCCTTATACACAACGTAACATTAATAAAATAGAGGCAATACAGAGGAGGGCAACTAAGTTTATTCTTAAATCTGGTGAGGATTATGATATTAGATTAAAGAAATTAAAATTACAAAGTTTATTTCATAGAAGATACATCAGGGACGTTGTTTTTTTCTTCAATTTAATGAAAGGGCACTATGATATGGACATTTCTAATAAGTTGTTGTTCTGTAGAGATCGTAGTGTGGATTATAATTTAAGGAAGAATGATTCTCTTGACCTGATCAGCATGTACAGTAGAACAAATATTTTTAAATATAGCTTTTTTATCTGTATTGTTAATGAATGGAATAGTCTTCCTAATAATATAAAGGATTCTGTCAGTATTTCTAGCCTTAAACATAAAGTCACTTCATTTTTTGGTATACTTAGAATTTCAGATTTAATTCAATTTAATATTTTTATATTAAATTTTATACTCTGATAATTGTTCCTTAATATTATAAATATATTTTGTTAGCTTACTGGGAAGCATCCCTCGTATGGTGTCTAAGACGCTTTTGGATGCTGCCTCTCCATCATTATTATTATTATTATTCATTATTTATTTATTATTTATTAACTTATTTATTTAGTAATTTAGATTTGGAGAAACTGTTATAAATAAATAAATAAATAAATCATAATAATTATACTGATCCAAGTTTGTCAAAATAAAATTTTATCATCACCTGTACAACAGTTTAGAATAAGTTCTCTTGCATCATTGGATACTCGCACATTTGGTATCATCTCCTTAATCATCTTATTAACAGCAGCTATCAAGAATAAAGAATGTATCAAAATATTCTTTAACCATTGATGGAAAAGGTTCAATATATATTTGTGAATATAAATTTTAGCAGAAATATTTCAAACGGGATATCACAGTTTGATAGAAAGCCACATTGTATCGAGTACCCTCAAACTTTCCTCGATCTCAAACTCGTATTTGGAGATGGAAAAATAAGACGCAATGCTCACCTGCCCATGAAAGCGATAACCTGTACTACATTATTATGAATACCCCTTTCATTTCTTGACCCCTAATAATTAAATTTATAAGATAAAAAAATCAACTACAAATCTCATTCAGCATAACATCCTTTTCAGTTTCTTGTTAAGAAAAAGTCAAACTCAAAAAGAAGCTATCGATTTAACGTTCGATCTCATAAACAAACAGGGAAGTGAGCTTGTATACATGACAGGGAAGGCCAATCTTTAACTGAAATTTAGGCACAAATGACACTTTTTACGGCGGAAAAAGATATTGAGGACTAAAATAAGATATTTGGTGCCCATAATTGTAGAAATGAAGAGTAATGAGTCATGACGATTTCATAAATTCATCACAAACCTCTTGGCAAGGTCACATCATCGTCAGCTGCGGCTTCCGCCATCTTGAATTAAAGAAATACACTACAGCTACCTTATATGACCCTTTTACCACAGCGATATGCATAATCAGTGCGGGCTCATATTAAAGATTAGCCGCAAGTCTGACGCACACTTTAAAAACATCAGAGAGTTTTTCTCAAGAATTGTTAGAAGAGAAAGTCTAAGCTTTCGATCGCTTATATACCTGTAAGCGATTTTTTTTTTTCAGGAAAAACGCAAACAAATACAAACCTGCAATCGCAGGTTGGGAAACTGAATAACACCCCACTTTTTACTTGATAAGGGAAGGTACGTTTTTTATTGGGAGGGGGGGGGGTAGGCCGGGGCTTCGGAGGGGAGGGTCATTAGTAAATATTTTACAAGTTGGGGAGGGTCAAACCTGTTTGATACGCAGCCGGGGGAGGGTCACAGTTTTTTTTTTTTTTTTTTTGGCAAGGAAAAAACTACTCCATGTCGGTTACTTGACTTTTAATTATTTGTTACCAAATACCTTATATATACAAGCAAAGCTACCAGTCTAAATCAATCTACATCATTTTAAACAGATGTCGAAATATCATGTCAAAAAAATGTCTTGTCCCAACCAACGTAAGTGTCTCTCTCGACCCGTGCCCGCTTTCGTCCTTATTTTGACGTCGGTAATGTTTCCGCGCGGGGCTCTGATATAAAATTAGGGTCTAGTGACGATTCGTTACTTGAGCTACTCGGGCTTGAACCGACAACTCGATCTACCACATCACTTTGCGAGTCAGTTTCCACCTCGGAAAGTGACGAGGTCACTTGTTGCTGTACATTTCTGAGTGGGGGCTTCCGAGGTTGTTGACGCCCCATTAAATTGTACAGCAAGCTACCAATTCGCGCTTTTAATATCATTGCGACTTTTTCAGCTTTCTTCCCTTTGAAGGTGATCTTTTGATGGGAAAAATACAAGGATAGTTCGTCCACCCTGAAGGACGACAGCTTATCGGAGTTGTACAGTCCAACCCAGTCAATGTCATTGTACTGCCGGTTCAGCCGTTCCATTCGCTCCAGTTTCAGTCTCCTCTTTCTTCTTCTTCTTGCGCATTTTTATCTGGGCAAGGTGCTCAACATATTCGGCTACAAGCTTTTCGGGGACAATGTATTTATCTGAAAACCTTCTAATAGCCTCACTGTCCCCACTGACTAGTTCGCTTCCCTCAAACAATCGCTTAATCTGAGCTCGAGGCTGGAAGTCATCCGGCTCACGGCCATGGGTGGGGGTTGCACTCCAAGAGAGATAATGGAAGTTTGGTAGCTTGCCATAGTCGGGATATGGTCGTCGAGTTGGAAGTGGAGCGCTGGTAGTCTCATCCTTCTCGCAAAATTTACATAGTTTGCCACTTCTCTCTTTACACGACATTCAGCTATACTCCATGTAAAGCTCACCTTTCTCACAATGGAGGTTCTCCAATTGTTCTAGCTTGAAAAAATACCTATGCCCCGGAACAGAACTCTTTTGATTGTTGGTGACTCCAAGATACTCTTTCAAGTACTCACGGTTGTAGAAAAATTGATCTTCCGGTCGGTCGATCAAAAATACTGAAATATACTTCCGGTTATTTTTGTCTTGGAGGAGGTGGGTGGAGGGTCAGATCCTTTTTGTTTAGGCATTTATGAAGGGTTATGCATTAATCCAATCTGGAAAGTGGGAGGGCCACGACTTTTTTTGGCAAAAAATTTCTAAAATACTCCGGCCCACCCCCTCCCAATAAAAAACGTACCTTCCCTAACGCATTAATAATGCAAAGAAAGGATAGTTGCGTGTTTATCACTTCTTAGGGCTGTATGGTTGGAGGGAAGAAAGTTTACTATTGAAACCGGGAAGGAATAGAATTTCAAAAATAGTTCGCTCTTTTTCTTTTTTGATACTCAAAGACACACACGGCCTTTGTCTACTAGAGGCTTTGGAGGTGATATTTGAGTCCTAAGCACCAAATTTACGTAAAGATAAAAAGATAAATTGAATGAGTTCGGCTACCTAATGGAGGACGGTCGAGGAAAGTCAGAGTGAAATCAAGGCTGCTTCATGTGTTTGACTGGCCTATGTCGCCAAATTGGGACATAAGTAACCTTTATTACCTTTTCAAAAGGATGATCTGTTGCGGCGAGTTGCCTTACTGCGTTTATCCGATAACCCTGCTAATAAAACTACACCAGTGGTAAATGCCGGTTAATTCTGGCGTACAGCCAATAGGCTGTTAATGAGTAACGATTGACAACTAATATCTCTTGCACCGTAAGAAAAGTGGTGACCCAAGATTGATGGTTCCTACATCTTTTTGGGTCTCCAAAAGTTAGAGTGATCTTAAATGATCAAATCGACCAAAATTGTGATAGCGAAATCTGGCGAGATTCGTGTGTATCAAGATTTTTCTACGAAACTTGATCAAAACTGATTAGTCCACCGCAAGAATCCGATGAAAATTCGTCCAATTTGCGGAGAGCTTGTTGTTTCGGATGATTTTTGGACTACAAGGAGGGAATATAATGCTCTAAGAACGAGACTAGTCTGGCGGACTCCATCTCATAACTTCTTGATCCTATCTTTCACTAGTACAAAAAGGCCTCAGGATTCTCGTAGATATTCTCGGTAGGAGACTTCGTCTTTTCATCGTAATTGCTTTTAAAGAAACCAGGAATAATAATTTTAGACCACGGCCAACTCGCCCTAGAAGAAGGCATGTTGTTGTCTTGCAGACGAGTCTCAAGGCTCTTAAGCTGGGATCGATGTCTCTTTGTCATTTGAGAATAATTCGTTTTGAAGTTACGATAAAAGTCTTCCACAGAAGCTCTCATTTCTTGGAGATGTTTGGTCTTTTCTCTATCTGGGTCACCTGTCACAAAATAACGAATAAGATTTGTTGGAGTAGTGTAATGACGGATACATCCATAGCTATCTTTACATGTAGATGTCCAATTGCAAACTATTTAAAAGAGCATTCTCAAAGCGAAAAGGGATAAAATATTTGCTCTTTTTTCCAATTGGTTTTCTCCCGTCATTTAATCACACTCTCGTTTCATGCGAAAATTACGGTCCCATCAGAAATACGCTCTTGAACAAAGACACCACGGGCTTACAGAAAAGGTGAGCTCTGGGGACGCGGTGGTTGCCCTCAAAAGACTAAAAATAAGCGCTAGTAACCAGTTCCATCGCAAGTCTTAGTAACTGGACCTATTGCACATGCTCGCACTGAGTCGTAGGGAAAGATGATCCGGCTGAAAGCCTCGCCTTTGGTTTGGCAAAGTAGCAGTACTGCTTAATGTATTTAATACTCACCGAGCTGTTCTCTTTGTCGGGCATAAAACCATTGTCTAAATTCCAGTATGAGTCCCAGTAGAATTGCCAGTGATACGACACCAGCCACAGTGTACGTAAACAACCTGAACATATTGTTCTTCGGATCAAACAAACCTGATGCAATTTCTACACTTTCAGGGACGTGATCTTCCTATCGAAATGAAAACAAACAAAAAAAATATGGAAATTAATGTCGAAATGACGGTAGTGATTTGATGGGACGCTATAAGACAATAGGGGTCGCGAAAAGGACTTTAAAAAAATATTAACCGTATTCATATGGCAAGAAAAGAGCTTTTACTGCTGGCGCGATGTTCACTCGCTTCTTTTAATTTGTTTCCTCTGCATTTAGAAGAGCTCAGTCGGTCATTCTTTAGAAGGTGATTTCTTCGTTCATCAGCTGAATAGCAGTAATATGACTCACATTTTGTGTCTTGTTTTTTGTTTTTCCTCGTTTAATGAAACTCGGTCGGTTCAGTATTGAATCATTCGGTCAGTCGTCGTACTTTGGTTCATGACGCCGTTTGATCGTTAGGCTGTTCATTCGTTCGTACGTTGGTCCGTTCGTCTGTACGTTCGTTCGTTCGTTTATTTATTCGTTGGTCGGTGCGTTCGTACGTTGGTCAGTTCGTCTGTGCGTTCGTTCGTTCGTTCGTTTATTTATTCGTTGGTCGGTGCGTTCGTTCGTTGGTCGGTTCCTTTGTTTGTTCGCTCGTTCAAGGTTCGTTCATTATTTTCCTGCTTTTTTCTCACTCCCTCGATCTTCAGTCATGGTCATTCTATATGTAAAAGACAAGATCAAAATATTTAAACGTAAATTGCCTTAATGGTATAGACAAACTTCCCAATGTGCTCAAACATCTCGTCCTGGTGACTCTGTATGTAGCTTTTGGAGCACTGCAGCAACCTGGTCGAGTTACCAGCCAGAACCACTCCGTAGGTAGACTTGTAGTCGTATATAGTGTGGATACGAATCCGAGGGTCCTTGAATTGATCTCTTTTGGTTCCAGCTTCGTAGGTGTCGATCAACATTCCTTGAACTTCTTTGTTGATTAGTGCGTTGTACACTTCCAAAAATGTTTCATAGGGACGATCTGCACGATAAATGCAGCGTTTCGTTTAATACTGAGCATGGACCGACAACCAAGAGATTAAAAAAAAAAAAAAAAAAATGGAGAGCTGAACAAAAAACACACAAGAACAGAAAGAGGCGATTCACGAGGGGAGCAGGAGGCTTCGAACTGATAAGGCCCACGTCCCACATTGTCTAAGACTGATTCAAACCGTTATTCAGAGAATTTACTGCAGCTTACCTTTATCCACAATGGCATTTCTTGTCACAGCTAATCGGTATTCTGGAGTGCCATGAATAACTGCCACCTGTATGTAGTAGCAAAATGAATCAACGTGCGCTAAACATTTTAACATAAATTGTCCATGATTCGCCCTTGGCTCTTACTCAGTCTTTTGCATAACGCAGATGGCTAACCTGGGGTATTGCGAGGTGTGACAAGTAGGGATAAGGCACGAGTTCCACTTTCCCCCTTCCCATGGTTCCTTTCACGCCTGCCTCGCACTTCTATACCAAGTGCAAATCTCACAGTTCGCATCTCGGAACAGATAATGTTCGCATACAAATATCCGTATTTATTATCAAACTGTGCTTCGTTGAGTACAATAACGCCCAAAACGAGTACAAATGTCTAACGGTATTTTGTACTCCAGATCGAGAACCGGTTAGACAGGTTTTCTCGCATCGCGCAAGCGACGGATTAGATTTAAGTTACGAAAAAAAATGGCGGACAATTTAAATTATTTTTCTGACGACGAAGGGTCGGAATGGCCGGCGAATATTGATCAAAGTTTATTAGATAAATCAAACGAAGAAGTTAAAAGCAGTTAGACGACAATGAAATTTCCACGCCAATTCTGTTCCGCCTTGCCGCATATTTCTGTTACGCACTCCCCGTAAATAAATATCCGCGAGATTCGCCCGTAATTAAATAACAACTTGGCGTGTTGGTTAATAAATTTCTTATTAAACGTTTTGTTGTGTAGTATCGCTGAGTATTTTTACGAGTTGTTGTAAAACCTTCAATAAGAGATATATATATTTCGCACCAAATAGTACTGTTTATAAATGCAGTATAACGTCTACTAGCTAATGGAACGTTCGAGGTAACCAGTTTGGAGTTGGAGACATGTTATAGTAACTGTAAAAATTTACTTTCAAGGATCCAAAGACTTAGCGATGGACATGTGAAATACAAAAGTGGAAGAGAGGATTCTGCTGGGAAGACCTAAGGAAAGATAAGGGAAGGGCTGGCGGCGGTTGTGATTTCTGGCCTTACATTCCCAAAGGCTGACTGATTACAAGAAAAAAAAAGTGAAATAAAATTTAAAAAAACAAAACAAGTTCAGATATACCTTGGTTCCGTACAGTGTAAGGTTTGTTTGAACCACGAAGCTTGAAACGGCAGAGGTTAGAGCACTGCTGAGAATGCTCATCAAGATGAGTCCAATTAGGATCCAAACAATGGCGAACAACTTGGATATGTAAGCTGACGGAACCTTGTCGCCATATCTGTCGACAAAAAGGATGACGAAAGTTTTTTAATTTTGAGACAAGAAGATGAACAAAAACAAGTTTAATTCTTTTTAAGAGCATTTTTTAACTGAGTGGTCAAAAATCTATTAAAAACCAAATCAATCCCAGTGACCAATCAGAGAAAAGGTTTACATTATCATTGGCCAATGAGAACTTAGCTGCTTGAAGCGCGGGAAAATACGTGTGAAGACGGCGCGCGTTTGTTTTTGAGTTTGCATCTGTCTGGTTGAGTAGATGATGCGAGTTTTCCGGACCAATCACGGAGCGAAGTAAAGCAAAACCAAAACAATCCCGAATTACTTTCGAAGCTCAATCCAAAATTGCTCTATTTATTTCTGTATTGCTTACCCTAACGTTGTCATAGAAATAAAAGCCCACCAAAACCCGTTCCACGAACCACACCAAAATGAGCGAGGAAACTGTTGTGAGTTGTACTTTGTGTCCTGAGGGGAGAAAACAGTTCACAGCTTCAGAGATCCACAAAGCAATAAAGATATTGGCATAAGGCTCATTTTTTTTCTGGCGATGGCTTAATTAATTCAACGCTGGAATTGAAGGAGTCAAATTTGACTGTATTTTTTTAGTTCAATAAACCGACAATTACAGCGTGAATCGATCTTGCTGATTCACCGGTGATGAATGCGATCGCGTTATCCGTCTCTTGAAAACCTATCCGCGAGACAAAAACCGCAGACATCTCTTACGGCGGGATTTTAGCGCTAGTAGTAACTTAACTGAGAACTTCATAACCAACAATGAATATTTCTTACCAGAAACCACATAATAATCCCAGCTATGGCAGCAAGAAGCGATGATATGACGCAATAGGGCCAAGTTGCAAATACTTCATCCAGCAATCTTTGCGCCGGACTACGATCATCAGGCTCGATTATTATAAAGGCCACGCCCGGAGATTCAACCAGAGGAATATAGCGGTAATCTGGGCCATAATTTTCTTGCCACTTCCAGCCATACACGGGGAAACTGGTGAAGAAAGTTGTAGATATGGGCAAAGGAAGTTTGGGCTTAAAGCCTGAACCATATAGTTATTTACTTACTTCAAAGCTATCTGATTTAATAGGTGTAGATTTCTGAAAATGGATCTTCTGAAAACGTATTTCTGGCTTTCCGACCGGGGACCCCTTTCTTGAAAGTCCCAGTTACTTAACGGGCCCGAAGCCTTATTTTAACATTGCGCAAAATTTAAAGACTAGAATAGCAAATTGTCGCACCCTAACCATTCCATACTTTTTCTTTAGCTGATAGTTTTATAGTACACATTCTAAAACTTTTGAAACCCCCGTATTGCATAAAAACAGAACAGCTCTACGGGCCTGTAAGATGACTGGGATCTTCGAAAAGTAGGCCCCAGGACCTTTACGTACTGCAGTCTATAAACCGACTCCTCATAGGTGGTCAAGGGAGTTTATTTTCTAAGCAGCACAGATGAATTATATACCTGAGGTCGTTACTGTCTTCAATCAACGTCTTCATGTCTCTTTCGCTATTCCTCTTGGCTTTACCGTTGGTGCCGTTGTACATGAAGTCCACATACGATTCTCCATGAGCTGCGCATGTCTGGCAACAAGTGACTATAAGGTCATTGAGGATTTGAGGGAGCATCCCTGTCATGTTATCAACACTAATGTTTCCATTATGGGTCAGTGGAAATTGGTTCACGTATGGCGGGAAGAGGCGATAATTGGTGGTTAGGCGCTTGTGACAGCGACAAGTATCTAGGAAAAAAGTGAGAAGGAAAGAAGGAATATTTATCCATTATATTCTAGTGAGAAGGCTTTATAGTACTGCGGCGTGTGCGCCGCGATATTCGAGCCCGCGAACGAGACGAACGGTTCAAGAGGAGTCTGATGCGAGAAATGACAGTCCACACCAGACCCTCGCGGTTTTCTCGCACACTAGCATCGCTCACACCCTGAAACCCATGGGTGTGGCCACCCAAGACGCAGCGCTAGCGAGAAGCTACCGCATGTACATAAAATTCTAATGGAAAAGCTGAAACATCGAGAGCACGTTCTCGCTGACTCCAATCTGCTTAGTAGCATGGATCGTAGTGGTCTAAGAGTAAGAGGGAGAGGTCGGCAGCAAATACAGACATCCTCAATGGATAGAGCGCTGGACTGTTGTGCGGGAGGTCGAGGGTTTGAGCTCCGGCCGGACCAACACTCAAGGTCTTAAAAAAATTGAGAAGAATATGCTACCTTTCTATAACATCAAGAAATGGTTAGATATTCTAGTCTTCTCGGATAGGGACGAATAAATGGAGGTCCCGTCTCCTGCAGGGTTAGGGGTAGGAGACGTTAATTTCCCACGCACGAGATTACCGTGTGATGGATGTCCTCCCCTGGGATGGGATGGGTGGGTTTGTAGGAGCTTAAACCTCGTAGGGGACCTATGTCCTAATGTTTCTGCTCCAGTACTTTGTACAAATCCTTAATTACTCAAATACTCAAATGTATCTCTCTAGTTGAGAAGAATTTCAACTACTTTCAAGAACACGATTAAGGCGAAGACACCATACCTCCTGCGGTGATCGCACTTGGTCCATCCCCCTTGCGGCTAAATCCGGACACGTTGATCTGGTACCTAGTATACGGATCCAGTCCTTCAAGGACAACATCAAAAGTGTCTTTACGAACAGTTACGTTGTAAGTCGGTTCATCTCCCTCCTCAACTTCCTGGTCCCCAACCCTCACGGCCTTGTAGGAGACGCGGTAACCCAGGATTCTCTCCAGTATCAACTCGTCTTCAATTGGTCCCCACGTGACATTAACAGAGGAAGTTGTGGTGTAGTTGTAAGCTGTTAAGTTTGTTGGCGTGCTCTTTGTTCCTTTATGTCGAAAGAGATGCTTAATTAACGTATGAAAAAAAAGGGAAATGCATACACTTTCAAATGTAACGCGATTTTTGTGTAGGGTTATTTTCCGCTCTTAGGGCCTAGCCGTTCAAAACGCAAATCGCACGATCAATGCTCCAAAATATGGCTTGTGTACATTAAGGAAGCAGACTGGAGGAGGAGGAGGGGGATCAAGGAAGTGGGGTTGGGGGGGGGTGTTACGTACTTAAAATAGGGAATTTTTCTTTACTTCCGTGATACTCCATATTCACTGCAAAGTTTAAACATGTCTTAAAGCTGTTTTGTGAAACACGCTTAAAAACTGTGTTCTTCATAGAAGCCACTTTAACCAATGTTTGCTGACTTCGAAATTTAGCACATTGAAGATAGAAATTAGTGACTACTGAAAACCTATGGAAAATTCAGTTTCTTTTAGTTCTCTGTATCTCATTTTATCCAGTTAAACCCGTTTTAACTTGACATGCTTTGCTGATGTGCATGGAGTATAAGACTCAAGACCACAAGAACTACATTATTTTTGCCGGAACATAGCCCTAGTTTTACGCCCTCGTCTCCAAACACTCACCCAGGTTGTCAGGTAAAGCCAGGTCAAAAGTGGAGTTCCCTTCACCCTTCCCTGTAAATGCGACGATTCCAATGCTATAATTAGCAAAAATATTCAGATCATAAAGAAACGCGTACAGTATGTCAGCGGTTGTGTTTTCAACCCTCTCTCCTGAGACGCCATCCAGTCGCCGATACTTGACTCGGTATCCAAGAATTATTCCATTTCGGCAGTGTTCGGGGACTGGTTTCCACTTTGCTAGGAGCGAGGTCAGCCCCGGGACATCGAATGCGACGTATTGTGGTGGCAGACAAGGGACTGGAAAGAAATCGATTGACAGCATGTATGTTCTATGTTATACGACAAGTAACCAGTATGGCAGCCATTTTTCATGTAATAAACTTTGTTGCCGAGATTTCTTGTAAAACGGTAGCCTATTTGGGGTGTTTCGTGAAACGTGAAACGGAGAGAAATAGAGAATTGCGGGATACTAGAGGCGGAGTGAACGAGCGAGGGAGGTTACATTAAATGCAAAAACTATGAATACTTTATAGGTTCATGGGACACCGACCGCTACAATTAACAAATGGTAAACACCACAGCGTACACTATTGAGTTATGGATGCACGCGGGAGGTTGCTAAGCACGAAAGAAGCGTAAGAGTCGCTCGAGGCGATAGCCGAGAGCGACTCTAACTTCTTGAGCGCTTAGCAAACCTCCCAAGTGCATCCATAACTCAATAGTGTACGCTGTGGTGTTTACCATTTGTTTTATAACATAACATTGATACATTGTAGCTAAAGATTTCCCTTTTATTTAACAAATCTTACGCGACCAGAAAAAACAAGCGCGCGCGGAAGAATAGTCTTTGCTCACGTCAGCAGCGTACACCCATGGGCAAATGGGGGACGCTAAATTGACCAATCAGAGCGCGCGCTTTAGTTTGGTTATGTAATAATACCTCCTTCGTCCGTCCGAGCCTTGTAAGGCTCACTGAATGGTCCCCGGCTGATCGTGAACGCGGCAACTTTGACATAGTAATAAGTCCATATTTTCAGTCTTGTCAGAATATACTTAAATGATTCGTCGGCGGCTCTCTTTTTCCTTCTCCTGCTAACATTATAACTTGGGGTACTAGTGGACATGTTAACATACTGAACATCACTGGGATCATCGACTAACCAATAGGCAATCACAAAACCTCTTATTTCGCCATTACGGTCCTCATACGGGACTTGAGACCACGTGACCAATAAACTCGTAGAGCTTTCTTTGACGGCTAGGACTTCCGTAGGGGGTGAGGACGGGGCTGCGGATTTATTGAAAATATATATCTATAAATATAGGATCGTCTTATAAGTTCGGCTTTGGATAGCTGATTTACCATACTATAACAAAACGCTTTCAACAAACAAACAAACGAATTATCATTGCTTAACTTACGAACCTTACAAAAGGATCCAAATTTGCCAAAAAGGAAGAGGGGGGTTCCGAGCCCCCAGAACCTTCCCCTCTGAGTGCGCCACCGACTCCCCTTTCTCCAGTACCCATAACCACCCATAACTCACCTGCTTCTGCTGTTCGAATCTTTAAGGGGATGCTGTACTCGCTGTTACCAATGGTATACATCAGAATGCGGATAATATACAGGGTATATTCATCAAGGTCAGACAACATCCAGGAGAAGTCTGCCGCTCGTTTTCTTCTAACAGACCCTGATCCTGTAAGCTGTACGTTCAACTCACTTGGTGTTACGTGCCTGTACTCGGCCGTGGAATTCCCTTTATCCATTCTACATAGATAAGAAACAACCAGAAAAACAAACAAGCGAATGAAAAAAGGCTGCTAAGAAATAAGAATAAAGGGGGTAAGTTTATAAAGAAACTGCTGTGCTGCGTGGATGGAATGGTGGGGTGGGGTGGGGTGGTATTACAAGGTAATTGGTTTTAGTATATACTAAAACAGTGGATGGCGTTGAAGGCGCGCTCTGATTGGCTAATCAATATCCTTTGCTATTTACCTCCGAGCAACTCGGGAAAAAATGGTGTCCCGGTTTGCATCCGTGACAAGCCAAGAAATCACTCAAATTAACGACGGTGGTGTATGTTATCTCACTGTTTTAGTATATACTAAAACAACTATTCACCTCAGTGTCGGTGGTTAGCGGTGGATATTTACCTCGCCGCTTCGCAGCTCGGTACATATCCACCACTAACCACCTCCACTTCGGTGAATAGCTGTTAATTATCAATTGAGTTGACGATGTAAGTTGGCCATCATAAAGAGTTTCTATTAAAGCTGTTATTTCGAGCGTTAGTCTTTCGTCATCCGGTCAGACGATTCTTAAGGTGGAAAGAGATTTTGTGAGAACAAAATATGTTGCCTACAATCACACCAAACAGACCCTTGCCCGTTCTGCCTTTCATCTAGGAGTGAAGCACAATAAAATCAGCCCTCCGTGTCTACGACCCATTTCAATGCTCATTTGTCAATACTCATTTACCGCCTCCCAGTTAGCTCAATGGATAGAGCGCTGGACTGATGTGCGGGAGGTCGAGGGTTCGAGCCCCGGCCGGACCAACACTCAAGGTCTTAAAATAAATTGAGAAGAATATGCTGCCTTTCTATAACATCAAGAAATGGTTTAGATATTCTAGTCTTGTCGGATAGGGACGAATAAATGGAGGTCCCATCTTCTGCAGGGTTAGGGGTAGGAGACGTTGAACTTCCCACGCACGAGATTACTGTGTGATGGATGTCCTCCCCTGGGGTGGGATGGGTGGGTTGTTGTCTTGCGTTTCATACATGAGCCTCTGGCTCGGGCAATATGGGTAACCATGCCCCACGTAAAGACATTAAACTTGATAACGATTACGCTTTGTCATATGATTGATAAGTTTACAATCGAACACATATACTTCCATTACAGTCTCTTTCCGTGCGTTTCTTTTTTAAACAATTTGAGTTTATCAGTTATACCTGTAATACATGATAGTAAATCCTCGTATAATTCCGTTCCAGTCTTCCTCCGCTGGAATATCCCACTCAATTGTTGCTTCCCGCGGTTTGACATGAACACCTCGGAGATTGCGAGGAGGGGAACTCGGAGCTAACGAATAAAACACGTAGCTTAATTTCAGCAATAAAAACTGAAGCATGCGAAGGATCTATTTACTTGTATAGCTCTGCTCCCTTATACGTTTTTCTGTGAACGCGCTGAGGGAAAGAAAGTCCCTTTCTGCTTTATCGTTCTGTTACTTATTACACGACTCGGGCAGTCAGAGGGCCAATAACTAAAATCAACCAATCAAAATACTCTATTGCCGGTCAATATTCTCTCAGTATTGGACCGGGCACTGTCCCGAATGGTCCCGAATGATACCCCACTTGTGTCCCTTTGAACTTCAGTCGTATAATAAATCTCTTATTAACCAAGCTTGCTCGGGACCGTACTGGAAGAATATCTGCCCTCAGTCTTTTTTGTACGGACCGAGCGCAGCTCGGTCCGTACTGTCAAGACCTCGGGCCGATATTCTCCCAGTACGGCCCTCGCGCTTGGTTAATAAGATATATGTAATGACTGATGAGAACTCTTAAACTAAGCTTTCTTCACTTTTCCTAAGCTGTAGAAAAGCACATCACGTATTTGGAATTCTTTATGTGTCATAATTCCAGATTGCCACCAACTTTTGGACGGCAACAGGACCTCAAATACGAAGTTAGACGACCTAATCGCAGGTCTCTAGGAGACTGATCATTATTTATACCCGGGGAGGAAAGAAGAAGGGTGGGCTTTTGGAAGATTTTGGTTGTGTCATTATAAAATTTACTGATCTCATAAGGCTCTCAGATATTCTTGTAATCCCCACCCCCCCCGCCTTTATTGGTAATTCATTGGCAACCAGTTTTCTATAGTCATCCCCTTATACTCTGTTTGCGACGAATGGGCCCCCCCTTCATTAGCCCTTTAAACTATACGATTTCCACCCCCCCCAAAAATCCTCCACCATCCGGGAATAAATAACAAATGGTTCTCAATGAGTTTCTAGGTAGGGGCTAAACACTTGTATTTAAGGGGCGCCGTCTATTATGCTTAGTAAAAAATTTTACCCTTTACTCAAGTTTAGTTAGGAAACTTTCAGCGATTTATCAAATGGAATATATTTTTAATTTCTAAGCACCCGTCTAGCAAGGATAGCACTTCAATGTTGCAGAACATTTATTGGGCAATAATTAACTTTAGTTTCATTTCAGACACCAAAACAATCCGCAGTTAGTTTCTCCTTGCACCAATAACAAATATTATATGATGCAATATTTTCTGATGCACCAACAAATTCATGGAATTATCATTAAAAAAAAATCCTGCATTGCGTGGGGAGAATATATCTTTTAACGTGAGTGAGTACCTACCGTCTTCCTCTGTATTACAGTGAAAAGTATCACTTGCATTTCCTTCGCCATAGATGTTATAAGCAATAACGCTAAACTCGTATTCGACGTACTCTTCAAGGTTTCCCACAGTAAAGACCGTAATATTATCTTCTTCAACATCCAATTTATCAAACGTGCCATTGGAATCAGCTTTCCTATAGTAGATATAGTAACCCACCACAACTCCGTCGGGGTCTGAGTACGAGTTTGCGACGCCATCCCAGAACAGAACACAGCTTGTAGAAGTTTTGTTGCTCAGGCCTAAATTTTCAGGAACGCGGTCTGGCGCTAAGAGGAGACAAATTTCGTGATCATGTCAGCGCAGACCAGTTATGATATGAGGGATGCGAGTAAACATTTCAAAAAGGGGAAGTTTGCTTCAGAATCCTAGACTCTGAGTTCTGAATAGTTTCCTAACTTGATTGGTTGGAAATGCGTTTTTGGGCAGCCCTTACTCATTCTAACAGATTTCTATGAGATGGGAAAAAGAGAAACTTCCTTACGCAGCTTCCCTCTGAGATGGAGGTTTGTTAAGTTTTGACCCTTCACAACCCAACACTGGTTTGCATGAGTAATTCTCCGTACTTTTCACTCTACATTTCTTGGGTTCTGACAAAGAGAATTTGTATATCAATCAAGGTGGTGTTTGATGTAGCAGTATTACTGAAAGGGTAAATTAAACGCTAGTCACTCCTGGGGGTTTCATCTAAGCGACTTACGCGGGAGAACTTTGCTGTCCGTGAAAACCACAACTGGCTCGCTTTCATTACCGTCAGCAACTGTGAATGCCAACACTCGGATTTCATACTTAGAGTTGATTTCAAGCTCTCTGATTTCAAAGAACAAAGTATTTGCATCCACAGTTGAATTTTGATCTTCACTTTGCGAGTTGTTCAGATTCTTATAGATGATTCGATAACCACGCAAGATTCCCTGGATTGGCTCTGGTGGACGTCTCCACTTGACAAAAATACTGCGGGCGCTGGTGTTGTAAAAGTCAGTGATCTCTGGTGATGTGGTAGGAGCTGAAGTATTTACAAACAGTAAAAATAGCGAATAGGAGGAATTATGAAAGTATCGTTAATCGGCTCAAAAGCGAGACTTCCATTCTAAATCTAACTGATAACCGCCCCCCCTGCTTTTCCGCCCATTCCCCTCGAATAAGACCCTTTTTAGTAGGAATCACCATACTTGCGCACATTGACCAATTGTAGACATAACTCCAGAAGCATAAAGACCAGTTTAAAAACCCTGAGCTTTATTTTTCAGGCCTCCACGTTCTAGTAGGAAAAACTCTCTTGTCCCATTGCCCAGTCTCTTTCAGCAGTGAGTTTTGTAACGATATTATGCCGACATTAGTTCACAGCAGTTCGAGCAAATTTTCTTACGTCGATCCACGATCACGCATTGATCAATCCCATCAACTTATTTCGCTTTCAACCATTTACATCAGGAACAAATTTTTTTGTCTTCAAAAGCTTAAATAACAGGCTGGATCCGTTGTATTTAACTCTCACGTTTGTATTTGCAATCGAAAGTTTCTAATCAACTTTTTGCACAGATTGCAATAGAACGATCGCACTCTCTCGAGTGAAAGTTTGATTGCCAGTGTACCCATGTTTCAGTTTAAAAGTTAATGAAACGATAGTTGAAAAGGGAATAAAATATTCCTTACCGAGTTCTCCCGTGGGTACGATAATGGGTTCGCTGTAGTTACTACAGGCAACAGTTTTGGCGGCCACCTCAAAGGAATAATTCGAAAAAGGCTTCAATCCAGTTAAGACTTTAAACAACGAACCATCTGTAACCATCGAACGGAGTTCGTAGGGATTTCCTGCCAGCCCGTATCTGATGTGGTACTCTCTCACAACACCGTTTCTGTCAGATTCAGGGACTGGATCCCACTTGACCATGATGCTTCGCGCACTTATGTCGTGTCCTTTAATGTTTTGCGGAGGCAATGAGGGCGCTTAGGGAGGTAAACCAAATTGTATTAAAACAATTAAATCCACACGAAATGTACAAAATTACATTAACTATTTCGATAATTAGAGATCATAATAGAAACCGTGAAAAACTTTGCATCAAGTAAAAAACCTTGTGGGTCATGAGGTAAAGCGTCGAAAAACCCAGTTGGATTATATAAAAAATATACAAATGTACCATTCCCGAATTACCTGTTTCGTCCGTGAGACATTCAACCGCTTCACTAAAATTCCCCCTGCCAATGTTATTGTGCGCAGCCACTTTAATTTTATATGAGGTAAAAGCATGTAGCAAGTTGATCGTCACATTGACAGTAACTTTATTGCATACAAGCACCGTAGTACCATAATTGTCAACTGACGTTTGTTTAGCAGAGTCATTTTTCTCCACGCTAACTTCGTAAAAAACCAGTTCACCGTTGACAAACTTGCTAGGAATACCTTCCCAGGTAACTTGGCAGCTGTGGGGCGTGGAAGAAATGGCGGAGAGAACTGTGGGGCTGGCTAACGGATCTATCGAGGTAAATATTCAAAAGTTATTCGCCTCAGGGTCGGTGAATATTTAACAATTATTCAACGAGCGCTTGTTGGATATGAGATGATTATAGCCAACGAGGCGCGTAGCGCCGAGTTGGCTATAATCATCTCATATCCAACAAGCGCGAGTGGAATAATTGTTTTATTAAAAACGCCCCCAAGAAATTATTATTTTGTAAGAAGAAACTGGATTTTTTAGCTGCCTTTTGATTTTAAGCTGACGCGTACGCTTACCATATTTGTAGATTATGGTATATTGGCTGATATACCATAATGGCTAAGCCAACAAAAAGTCTTGAATTGCATTATCCAATGATCCAGTTTTTAATAATATTGAATATACCCCAGACGAAGTCGAAGGGGTTATTCAACATTGTTCTATAGCTACTGATGAAATACCAGGATTTCTCATTTTACTAAAAAATCATGTCTTCACCGAGCGCAGTGAAGATACTATTTTTATCTTTCACGTGTGAGGATATTGGTGTGGCCATGGTTACCAACATAATTACCCAATTGCTGTTTCGAAAATGAATAAAAAAAGTTGTCTTTTATGTGGAAACTTAATCAGTATCTATATAATAAACAGTTAAATTACGTTTACGCTTTGGGATACGAATTTCATCTTCTCGTGCTAAAGGTATCTCTCACGAGTGAGCGCAGCGAACTCGTGCGAGATACTTTCAGCACTCGAAGATAAAATTTGTATCCCCGCGCGGCCATGTAATATCCTCGACATATTCACTGAGGCTGAGGTGAATTATTCTTTTAGTCACTGCGCTGATGGTTTCAAATTCTGATGTAAATATTCGTTTTGATGTTGAGACCATTTTGTTTCTCATTTTATTACTCATATCGAGAAAAAAGCCATTTTCCACTAGAATTTGGGCAATCAGAGGGCCAATAACTAAAATCAACCAATCAAAATGCTCAACTGCCGGTCAAGATTCTCTCAGTATTGGACCGGGCACTGTCCCGAATGGTCCCAAATGATACCGCACTTTTGTCCCTTTCAACTCCAGTGGTATAATAAATCTCTTATTACCCCAGCCCACTCGGGACCGCACTGGAAGAATATCGGCCCTCGGTCTTTTTTGTACGGACCTTGCTGCGCTCGGACCTTGCTTGCTGCGCTCGGTCCGTACGGTCAAGACCTTGGGCCGATATTCTGCCAGTACGGCCCTCGCGCTTGGTTAATAAGATATATTTACTGACTATCCTCATTATCGCTATCAGTATTGTAATCATCATCTTTGTTACTGCTATTTTTATCATTATTATTATCAACATTATCAAAGTGTTTAAATTCATACTTACAGCCAGCTTTAGTTGTGCATATCAATCTTGAGTTGCTAGAGTGGTTCCCTGGCCCTGCCGATGTTCTACCCACAACGCTGATGTAATATTTCGTGTAGATATCTAGCCCTGTCAAGCGATACGAGTAGATGACTGATGAAATATTTTGTCTTTTACTTTTTGATACCCTTTCATGGTCGTTAAAATACTGTATCTCAAATCCAATGATGACGCCATTTTGATACTCTTTGGGAACTGGGCCCCAGCGAATGTCACAACTTTTACTGCTTGCATCGTAAACTTGTATGTTGGTTGGAGGATGACTGGGCCCTAGTATAAGGAAAAGGAAAAAGAGAACTTAAGCGCCTCTCAATCAAGCTACAGTTTTATGTGAACGGAGATGACCAAAATCGATTTTTTTATTGTTACTCGCCAAAGGGGTTATATCCTCTGAAATAAAGAGGAACGAATGCGTTACGAGGGCCGAGTAAATGGCACTTTTGATACATGACAATTCAAACAAGCATTTTGCAGGTCGGCAAATTTAGGGGAGACGCCTTCTTTGAAACCAGCTCCTTTTGTTTTCAATGATTTCCTAATAAATCGACAATTTCAAGCTGTTGAATGATTCGGGATGAAATTCTATCTATTCGTATTTCTACAACTCGCAGAACACTAGAGAACACTGTCAGTTGCAAAACATTAAAGTTATAGAAGACCAGAGGTTTGAACTCGGTATTTAACGAAACCGTTTTCGAGCAAAAATGATTAGTAAATAAATGAATATTCCATGTTTTGTACTCGACATTTTCTTACATCGATTTACACATTTTGTGGACCAACTGCTACAGTTTTTCCCCCAATTGGCCTTCATTATCGCGGTGGCTCCGATTACCTGAGAGACTCTCTAATTACAACAGATCAAAAGTACAAAAACAGCCCATTAAATCTAAAACAACGTTTTGATTTCGAATGAGCAAATAGGAATTGAAGGTTAAGTGTAGGAAACACATCTGATCCTTTCTTTTTTTGAGAACAAGAGACGACATGAATAGATCAAAAATCTCTCTATTCGTTTACAAATTATCAATGTGGGCACTCACTATCCTCCATGGTAAGACATTTGACAGGGCCACTGTAGTTTCCATAGTCTTTTAACGTAAATCCGGCTATTTTAATCGAGTAGTAGGTATAAGGTTTTAGACCACGAACAGTAAAGTTTGTTCGGGATGAATACGTTGTGGTAGCATTTAAAGGACTCGTGGAGTGATTCAAAGACGTGTACACAATCCTATAACCCCGTAATACTTTTCTGTGTTGGTCGTCGAGAACTGGATCCCAATACAATGTACAGGAGGTGGGTTCGTGTGACTCTACAGAGCGAACAACTGGAGCTTCAACTAAGACTAAAAAAAAGAAAACAAAGAGAAGTATATTAAATTCTAAAAATATAATTATATTGCACAATGCGTTTTTTTCATATCAATTGCAGAAATTTCGCTCTTAATTGCCACCACTTCCTCAGCAAGTCACGCAGCCAAGTGAGTTCCCGACACATTTTGACCACTGTGATGTCAAATATCGTTGTCGCTAAGAGACCAGACTACGCTAAACCACTGTCGATTTGTTTTTTACCACAATATCGACGTCAAATTAAACGATTCTTTCAGCGCGCGACACATTGACGCGAGCAGTGTTGTCTGTACTCCTATCTACAACGGCAAATTGGCCAATCAGATTACCGCCAATTGCTGTAAAATCCTGTTTTGACAAGTAATGTGGAACTTAACCCTAAAAATCACTGACAACTGCCGCTTAGAATGACAGTAAACACCAAAAGGCCCAGAGAAACCAAGTTAATACCATCTGATTCGTGCTTTCGTTTTGAAGCGTTACTGTAGCTTTGAAGGTTACAGATGTATGGTGACCCCTTTATTTTCGTACTAGTTGCCAGAGGAAGCAAGTCAAACTAAAAACCAAATACAGATGGACAGGTAAAAACGAACGATATAAAATCCCGACGTTTCGGCAACTTCATGACGCCATTATCAAGGGAACAAATGAAAATAAAATTAACAAATGCGAGTTCAAGAGTTACAACTAATTTGCATAGGGGAGGTAGCTACACAAATACTTTAGCACGGATAGAATCCGTTTGCACGTTCAAACTCGGTGTTAATTGTTTGATGTAAAGCATCTCGTTGACAAGACAATCGAATTTGTTCATGCACTTCTTGAGAACTTTGAAACAGCTAAGAAGGTCCTCAGGGACAGCACCTGCGTGGTCGTTGTCGTAGTGCTTGCGTACTGAAGATGACGTGCTCTTATGGCTATCCACGCGGGCATATAAATGCCCACGTGTGTAACCAACATAGCTCCCTGTATCGCACAGGTTACATTTAAAGTGGTACACTACGCACTGTTGATTAACCAGCTGTGGTTTGGCTTCACATTCTTTAAGGTCTTGGCCAATTTTCCGACTGACAAATACGGGCTGGATTGTGGTTTGGAGCTTAATGCTAAGGTCTTTCAACTGTGTCTTAACAATGTTAGCGGAGTCTTGGTCCTTGAAGGGTATGACTACTCGGGTTACATCATTTTTCGCCGATCTTCCCAACGCCTGCAATGGCTGCTGGTCAGCAATTCTCGAGTTGATAAAGGTGTTAATGGCGGAGTTGATAAGGTGGTGAGGGTAGTCCAAACGTGAGAATAAATTCTTCAAGCGCTCACACTCCTCAGAAAAATAAAGCCACGAAGAGGACAAACGGTACGCGCGATCGAGCATAGTTGTTAACAAGTTCCGTTTGTACCTGTTGTCAACGTAACTCTGGTAGTGGACAAGTAAACCAGTATTAGTAGGCTTGACATAAACTTTCGTCTCAATTTGGGGTGAACGGTTTAGGAGCTGGGTGCCAAGAAAGGGGAGCATGCCATCTTTTTCGATTTCCATTGTAAAGCTGACAGAGGGATGAGCGTGATTCAGGGTGTGTAGGAAATCCGTAGCTGTAGTAATGTTGGGCATTATAGTGAGAGTGTCATCAACATATCTGCGATAATAATCAGGCAGTTTACCTTCGAGCACTAGCCTTTCTTCCAACGATGACATAAACACGTTAGCTAGTAAGGGCCCGAGTGGGGACCCCATGGTCACTCCGTCGGTTTGTTCGTATAGGGCACCATTGAACTGGTATTTTGGTATTTGGTATTTTCGAATTTGTTAATTTTATTTTCATTTGTACCCTTGATAATGGCGTCATGAAGTCGCCGAAACGTCGGGATTTTATATCGTTCGTTTTTACCTGTCTATGTATTGCTAAATCTTTGTTAATACAAATACAGATTGTTTTAAATATAGAATAACATTTGAGAGTTCAATGAAATGTAACTTACGATTCGTAGGGCATTCCATACATCTTATAGATCTTTACGTTATCTCAAGCTGACCGTTATTTTCAATATTGGATTCTTCGCGACTTTGAATAAAAGGGGGTGTTGGTCCCCAGACTCCCTGGGACAACGCTCTGGCGCCAAAACTATTAAACACTAAGTGCAAATCACCATCCCCAAGTGCAACAAATGTGAGTACTGCGTCACCGCTCTCCCCCCCCCCCCCTCGCCATTACAACATCAACGCAAGCCAATCGCATATTACACGGTTTGAAAAGTGTTGACCGCCAAAAGCGTTACAGTCATTTTTAAGTTCGGGAAGAAACATTAGCCACATTTCAATAATGACAACATATGGTTTTTGTGGGAAATCAGAAGACAGATGTTTCCTAATATTTCAATAAACGTGTCTATGGAAAATCAAAATGTTCTCTAATCGTTTCTCTGGTCCATAAAGTTCGAAATAAACGTTTCCCTTCGTAGTTGATTGACCGTTTTTCACTGATAAATTAAATTGTGGGGGCAGTTTATGAACAATATCTACAAATTCAAGCAAAAATAATCAATAGCCTCCACTTGGCGCGAAAACATCCATCGATACTTGTCTATGCGCTTTTGATCTTTACATGTTAAGAAGTGCATTATACATTAATAAATTATATAATGATAATTATACTATAGACATTATCTGTTCCAAGATGAAAACTGTGAGCTTCGAGGAATAGATTTTTGCCGGCAACGCGCGAGGAAAATGTTAACAAACAGCTCACTGTTTGCTGCGTGGGATGTTTATTTTCAGTGTGTACGACTGTATGAACAAACAAACATTTCCTTCTTCTGTAACGATAGCTATATGCTCTCGCATCTTGAATTTGATTTTAAACCAGGACTTCTATAGAGGACGTAAAGCTGGAAAATTGGGAAATATCACTTGAGATTTATCCTCGGATATTTCCCAGTTTTAGCGGGGATCATATTTGGTCACGCAAAAATATATTTGATGGATTATGAAACAAACTAACGTACCTATTTCGTCTGTAGCTATGTTTATACTGGCGCTTTTCCCTTCACCTTCAAGACTAACCGTTGATACATTTACAGTGTACGTTGTGTAAGCTTTCAGAGATGTGATGGTAAAATTAGGATATGGACCTTCCGTGTTATTGACCTCTTCTTTTCGCCAGTTGTTGCTGACTGTTAACGTTTCTTTGTAGTAAACCACATAACCAACTAATATGCCAGGAATGTCTTCATCGGATGGTGTGTTCCAGGACACCTCTACCGAGTATGGACCAGTAGCACGTGCTTTTAATCCAGAGACTGGAGTACTTGGAACTAAGAAGAATTAAGGCAATAGTATGGATTGTCATAAAAAGCAAACATCAGCTGTGCGAGTGGATAGCGTGTGATTTTTATCGAAAGGCTGAACAGTTAAAAACTGAGAGCAATCGTAAAAGAAATGCATAGTCAAGTGCGTATTAGTCCAACGCGGATAATATTGAATAGCAACGGAAATAACAACAGGAAGGGCACACAAAGAAACGGACAGACAGAAAGACAGACCGAATGACCTACTGACAGACGCACTGACCGACACACAGACTGACTGACTGACAAACAGACAGACCGACAGATTAACTGACGGACAGACAGACGGACAGACTGACAGACAAAAAGAAAAACAGAGACAAGCGACAGTCAGACAGACAGACAAACAGAAAAACTGAGATACAGGCGAGAGTAAGACAGACAGACACACACACATAGACTGAGAGACAAACAGAAAAAAAGAGATACAGACGACAGTAAGACAGACAGACACACACACATAGACTGACAGACAAACAGAAAAAAAGAGATACAGGCGACAGTCAGACAGACAGATACACACACATAGACTGACAGACAAACAGAAAAAAAGAGATACAGGCGACAGTCAGACAGACAGACACACACACATAGACTGACAGACAAACAGAAAAAAAGAGATACAGGCGACAGTAAGACAGACAGACAGACACACATAGACTGACAGACAAACAGAAAAAAAGAGATACAGGCGACAGTCAGACAGACACACAGACACACACACATAGACTGACAGACAAACAGAAAAACTGAGATACAGGCGACAGTAAGACAGACACACAGACACACATAGACTGACAGACAAGCAGAAAAAATAGATACAGGCGACAGTCAGACAGACAAACGGACAGAATGACAGATTGACAGACAAACAAAGAATTGAACTTCAGGCATGATCAGTTTGTAAGTTAGAAAGTTAGAAAAGGCGCCAGTCCTTCTTCAGCCGTTATGGTTAGTTCCTTTTAACCAACATCCAGTTAGTTACCAGAAGTAAAACAAACAAAAGGACCGATATGGAACACGCACGAGAGACTCAAACATAAAACAACTTGAGGTTATTTAAAAATACGTCGAAAGGTTGACATAACAAACCATTATCATTTCTGCTTCTAAGGAGAATGATTCCAGATACATTAGACAAGTTTGCACGAGGAATCCAATCATTCAGTAGGAAACCATACTGTTTGTACCCTTCACTGTAATAATGAAGAGTCAAGTTACATGAAACAAGTCCGCCATCATTCCTGCATAGAGAAAAGGAAAGCTAATAACTCAGACTTCTTGTTTATTCACAAATGAAACGTTTTTGCACGTATGATGCACGATCCTCGCGGTAGATAGCGCTATTTATGCAATAGCGAAAATCAGACCTGAAAAAAATCAGGCCTGTACGGGATTCGAACCACTGACCTCTGCGATACTAGTGCAGCGCTCTACCAATTGAGCTAACAAGCCAACTGGGAGCAGGCCGTTAAGTTGATTCGTAATATGCCCGTGAAAGTGATAAATCAGATACAATGAATATATGAACTTCATATATTCTTTGTATCTGAAAGGTTTTTGGTTAGTGATGGCTGAAAAATGTTCTTAAATGGTGAGGTTGAATCACTTGGCGTCTATTCGCTCTCCGCCAAAGCATAGTAGAAACGTAAGTGGTAAATGCAAAATTATTGGCAGGATCCAGACAATAAGAATCTAAAAATGCTGTTACGTATCTGTATCAGTAACAAACAGCTTACCAGCATTCTGATAAAGATATGTGTTCTGAAGTTATGTCAACATCTTGTATGTTCGAATAAAAGGTAATGATCTGGCAAAAGAGAGAAAATTAATAGATTATTCTATCTTGTTGTAAAAAGGGGACGGATCTCAATGGAAGCAACTGAACTTTCATTAATCCACAGATAACGAAAAAGATAGAAACGTAAAGAGTAAATAATTGAAATAATAAAAGCAAAATCAAGGGTAAGTTTTACAGAAAATTACAACTGGCTCAATAATCTTAGGATTACGGTGGCCCGGCGGAGGCCCAAGGTGGTTGGTTTCAAGTCTCAAGCGGATTTATTGTGTTGTTATTAAGTTTTCATTACATACATACATACATACATACTTTATTTATTCCAGAAGCAGACTATGTATACACTAAGAGGAAATGGAAAATATGCTTCCAGAAAAGGAAGTTAAGAGGTTATCCCTATGTGAAAACTCCCTAAAAAATAAGTCTAAATGAAAATAAAATACTTAGTTATAATTAAATATTTAAATACAATTTAAGCTGAGATTTAAAATGCTGAAGATTATCAGCTTCCACTATGTTTCTTGGTAATTCATTCCATAATTTAACAATCCTAATGAAGAACGAATGTTTATAACAATTAATCTTATAACAATTAAACAATTAATTAATCTTGCTGGTTTGACGTAAAGTTTGTACTGATGATTTGCTCTCGTACATCTAGTTGTGGCAAAATCAAAAAAGGTTCCAAAATCTAAATGGTAAAAACCAAAAACAATTTTATAACACTCAATTAAAGATAGATAAGTTCTACGGTCAGAAAGAGTAGGCCATTTTAGCAATTTGCATCGGTCTTCGTAGGACATGTCTCCTTTGCGTTGATTTAAAGCAAGTCTTGAAGCTCTTCGCTGTACATTCTCAAGAGCATGGATGTCCTTGACGAGGTAAGGACACCAGACAGGTACCACATATTCCAAAATTGGCCGTACAAGAGATTTGTAGAGCATAGAAAAAATATTTGCATTAGCGGTGCCTATCGAGCGTTTAATAGAACCTAGGACTTTATTCGCTTTGTTCACAGTTATACCAATGTGGTTACTCCATGAGAGGTCCTTAGTTATTATAACACCGAGATCTTTAAATTTATCTACGTCTTTCAAGGGCTGTCCAAAGAAATAATTGGTCACTGACTTATCACGTGAATGTGTAATTCGCATAGATTGACATTTATCCGCGTTAAAACGTAATTGCCATTTACAAGCCCATTCGCCAATATTGGTAAGATCTTCCTGAAGACGCTGACAATCTGTGATCGGGTCAATTATCTCTCTATAGATCTTCGTATCGTCTGCATATAATTTGATTGTGGACGATACACATTCTGTTATGTCATTAATATACAGCAAAAACAATAAAGGCCCAAGGATGGTCCCCTGTGGAGTGCCGGAGGTTACATACGACCAATCAGAACAAGATCCCCTGATAACTACACGTTGTTTGCGACCAACCAGAAAATGTCTGACCAACCAGAAAATGTCATTGTTCCAGTAACAAACCTCATTCCTTAAGATTTGGCGAAGCGCCGTAAAATTACCAGATTCTGGATCGTGAAAATCATCTCTCCAAGAAATCCCGGTAAACTGTAGGGACAGCTGAGCATTTAGTCTCCGAGGACCTTCAAAGGACGTTAGGGAATTCAAAGAGTGATCGGTACATAAGATTATTTAAGTATCACAAATACCAAAAGAAGATCAAACGATGACACTACATGATAAGAAATACTATTAGATTCGAAAACTAACGAGTTTGACATGTGTATGGTTGTAAATCAAGATCCCATCGAAATGCTACGAAAATACATACGTTGATCGCCTAGTTGACGTTTTACAAATTTAACATAGAAAAACTTTTGAATCTTTTCTTAATGTATCCAATGTATCCCATTGAGACCTTCCAGCATTTTAATTTTTTTTAAATGAAAATCGATATATCCCTTAGATACCTCGATACGTGTTGTAAATTTCCGAAAATCTGTCTTTTCCAAGAGAAATTGTCCAAACTGCAATCTCGTCAAACGAGGCATTGGGAAAACATCCAGCACCAAGCGTGAGCGACCCAAGATTTGCGAATGGAGTACTGCATGAATGACACATTTGCCAATGGATGTCTCGTAAAGTTTCCCCATTCCTGATGGTTAACGACAATTTGCTGGTTAATATAAATATTAACATTACGCCTTAAGTACACTTGCCATTTTTCTTTTACAACATTTCCCATGACAACTTTTGGCAGCGCCTTCCTTCAAAGGACTCTTTGTTTAAGACCTCACTTGTCTGTCCATGAACAAGGAAACTTTAATTATAGAGAAAAACTTGCCAACTGTAGGTGACTAAACAAGGAAACTTGGACATTGTAAAGGGTTTGTGTAAAATTAAATCGCTACATGGTTTCCTTGCTATGTATTCTTTGCCTATCTAACTATGTAATAATAAGCTTTATTTGAAATGCAAAATAATAGATCAAATAGACTAAAAAGACTATTTGATATTAACCCATGTGCATATATATAGTATAAAATCTGTATGTAATAAAATTATAATCAATACATAAAAAAGGACTAAAAATATCATGATACAAAATAGTAAAAATAAGAAATTATAAGAATAAATAAATTATAACATAGTTCTTAAGGTATATACAACATATTTTCTATGAACATCGTATTAATTAATAAAAAAAAAGAAATTCAACTAGTCAGTTAAGCCACAGAGCATTTATGTTGATCGTGATCCTCTTGTAATAAAAATTCAAAGAGTTTACATTTAAAGATGCTGAGACTTGTTATAGTCAAGGGCGTAGCCAGGGGTGTCCTGGGGTGCCCGTGATCCCCCCTTGGTAGGTTTTCTTTAGAGCAAACAACCTACAATATTCAGGTGGCGAAAATGCCATGACAATATCTTGGCCGTAAAAGCCATTGATATGGGCCTTCATGCCGCGATAATATGACTGAGCCAGCTGATACACGCGGGAGAGCAGCGGTGTAAATGGTGAGTAGCCTCTGTGACCCCCCTTTGAAAAATCCTGGCTACGCCCCTGATAGTTCTGATATCCCTAGGCATGTAGCATTCTGGGACAATCCCATCTAAATTACATTACTCGGTCTATTCTTAAATCTGCACAAGGAAAAGACTTACTTTTGGATGATAAGAGATTTGCTGTCATTCTTCCAAGAGAAACCAAGATGTGTCCAAAATCCCTTTGCAACTGGAAATCTGTAACAAAACTTCAAAGAGCTTGTGGAAAGAGAGACTCCGACTAGCTTTGAAGTTGCTTCGTAAAATAATTCTGCCACTGTAAGCCCGTTATCTAGAGGGAAAATAATGAGATACATCGTTAGGTGAACGTGATCCTGAGGGACCTGCACAAAACAGCAGCGACGGTAAATAAAATATAATTCCTGGAAGAAAAATTGATAAGAAGAACAATCAGTGTGCAAATAAATGTGCACGTGCGACAATTATTGTTATCCTTTGCAAAACAACATCGTGTCTACTAAGGACCTGATACTATTTTTAACCAATACAATTTTAGATACAGTGTACTTTAGTATTGATTCTTGCGAAACAACAAAAAACAAAAGTGCTAGAAACTTTTAAGAACTAGTACCATCTTTAACTCACCGAAGTGTAAAAAGGTCTGATCTTCGCCATTCCCCTTGGAATAATACTTCATCCACATAGAAATACTAAAATCCTCCGTACACATCTGCACCTGATAAAGAGTGCCCAGATCTCCGAGGTCGACCCACCCACTCGCACCGTCTAACTGTATGGCCTGGCCACTAAGGCCCTTAGCAACCAGACTCACCGCACCGTGCGCCTGTCCCCAACCCAGTCTTGCTCGGTCCTTTAGATCTTCGACTGAGTCCAGAGGCCAGTAGGACGCGGCATCGTCGTAAAGATTGATTATCTTTTTTGGATCACCTGTTCAAAGACAAGCTATTTCTCAGTAGGCCATTTTACAGTTGTGTACTTAGTTGCTAAGCCTTTGATGTGGAGTGAGGCTGAAGGTGACCGTGTTGTGATTGAGACTAGCATCTAGTTAGCTTGATAACAAAGTGATTTACATTTGAAAAGCACCAACGTTTGTATCATAACAAGGTCACCATGAGCCTCAGTCCCGTTCAAAGGCTTGGAAACCAAGCACGCAACGCGGAAATCAGAGCTCGATAGTCTATATAACGGCGCGCACAAATGGCCGCAGCTTTTAACCAATCATTTCGAAAGTTGTATTATAGGTTTGACTATTAATAAAATTCAATGAATGTCATGGAAGACTCAAGTGAAAAAATCAGCAGCGATGAAATGTTATGTCGTATTCTACAAAATAATTACTCACCTTCCAAACACCATTCCACATTGCGCTCTGTCCAATCACAAACACACTTGGTAGTAATTTCATCACAGTGTCCCTCGTAATGGTTGCATGGCTCTTTGCACAAACTGTCTGGTTTTCAGATAATATGCAGTCAAATCTCTATTTAGCAGTTACTTTCGAAAAATATCAGTTAACCGCCTTAAAGGATACCAACTGAGAGCATTTTTGCAATACAGATTCATCTTAGTAGCCACTAATAAAGTTTATCTCATTCCCCGTATGTAGCAAGATAATCTGGTTTTATTAACCGAGTTCATAAATGTAAATTGACCTCCATAAAGAGTTTCAAAAGCTGAGGTATAGAGCATTAGCCCTTCGTTAGAACGAAGTATTTCAGTACTTGGTTCCTGGTTAAATTTGGAAGTAGAGCTCGAGCAGTCTCTAGTAAGGAAATATTGAAAATAATTTATGTCATTGAATCTTTAAAACGCATGTGAGTAATTATTATTTTTCTAAAGTTACCTTTAGGATATAATACTTCAATGTCAGAAATTTTGAATTCATCTGCGTCTGCAAACAGAGACGAGCCACGCCAGTTTTCAAATGAATTTCCAGTTTGACTAGAGCCAAATGACATCGTTTTCAAAGAAAGATCACCATCACCAAATGTTGGTCCTTCATGTGGCTTCACGCGTTGTGCTTCGTGTCTTTTGTCGTTTCTAAGAGGAAATATTTCGATACCTTCGGGATCGTTGTTCTTGAAGCCGAATAGAAACGCACTTTTGCTAACAGCGACCCCTTTCTCTGCGAATTAAATGAAAGAAAAGAAAGAATTATTTTGCTAGAGGAAGTAAGGAGTTAAAGGAATTCGTCGGAAGGTGTAATTTTGGTATGTGAGCAAAGTATTGTTCGCAAATGATTGTGGGTCGTTGGTAAATAGGGAAAAAAGATCGACTGTAATGGGTTATATTTTAGGTAGGTACCTATGTAGCTTGGCAACAAGCTGTGCAGATAGAATATAAAAGATCATTTAAGGGAAAGGAAGGTGGGTAGTGGTAGGTAGGCAGGCAAGTTGATATTAAATAGATTTCAGAGGAAAATAGGTGGGTGGACGGATGGAAACCAACAGAAACCTGGGCCCAGTTGTTAAAAGAAGGATTGGCGCTTACCCAGGGTTAAATTTTAATCCGGGTTTCTATATTTCTCTGTTCAAAAGCTGTTTTGGGATAACTTTTGCAATTCTTTTAAGTGCATTTAATCATCAAATTGTAGACGAATGGAATTAAACTGAATTTTCTTTTAAAGCTTTCAGATCCGAGATCAAATTTCACACTAACTCTGGGTTATCTTTACCCATCTTTATACAACCTGGCCCTGGGTTTTATGTGTATCATAGATACATCTGGTACTCACTGGAGGGGGGGGGGGGGGTCACTGGGGTCTATTAGAAACTGCAAAATATTCGATCAAAACCGGAAACCGTAAGAAAAAGTGTCAAAAACATGAGATAAATTTTCACATATCCAGATATCAAAACCCTAATGGATCCAACACAGTGGTGCCAAGAGGAACGTACAGAAGTTTCGTGGTTATTCGAGATCAGTGGAGGCGCAAAACTGCCGCTCAGATGGAAGAGAAAGCGAAACCCAAATAGGAAAAACCGAAAACCACTTCGGATGACAAGTATTTTTGACGAAAACCGAAAACCAAATGCTATAAACGGAAAATCCGCAAACCGCAATGAAAAATAAGACTGAAAAACCGAAGTTTTTTTTACACAAAAACCGAAAAACTAATCTAGAAAAAAAACCAAAACCACAAAATTAAAAAGTTTCCCATGCCCCTCTCTTATGGTCAGTTAGTCGGTAATTGGTGTATCATATAATTGTTATCAAGTATTTAACTAACCTCGAACCTCGCTCCAGCCAACATCAGTGTATCCACCAAAGATGTAGTTGTTTACACGCACTATTGTAACCGTTTCTTTTTCTTCGCCGCATTTGGAGTAAAAACTTTCGATGTCTCTCCCATCGACAAGTGCGCGGTAGCAAGGCACCCAGGCGTTATTCTTGCCATGAGCTGTGCGAAGTTTTCCCAACAGTGAAGACTTTAAGCTGGAAAGGTGACCAATGATCGCCGACTTTTCCAAAGTTGAAGCTAAGTTCAACATATTTTTATATTTTAACAATGCATTAAATTCGTATTCTTTAAAAGTAAAATTGCAATTTAATTAATGGCAATTTTTTTGCGTACCTTGAGAGTAACTTTTTGCGTAGTCTGGAGAGTGATCACAAGTGACCGTTGACAGTTTTACGTCATCAAGGGCGATATCTCCAAGGAAACCATCCCCTACAACTGCCTCAAATATCAACTATATCAAGAGGTTAAAGTTACACTTAACGCATAATTCATACTAATTTACCTTGTCGAATTGATTTCGTAGAGAATGGATGGACGTTTACAGGGTTCCAGCAAAGAAAGGAAAATAGACGACAGAGAGAAAAACAAGCAGAAAGACAAACAGACAGGCAGACAGACAGACAGACAAACAGACAGACAGGTATGATGACAGGCAGACACATAGGCGGACACTGAGACAGACAGGCGGACAGACAGATAAACATAGACAGGCAGACAGACAGACAGACGGACAGGCGGACAGACAGACAAACATACAGACAAACAGACAGGCAGACAGGCAGACAGACAGACAGACAGGAGGACAGACAGATAAACATACAGACAAACAGACAGGCATACAGACAGACAGACAGACACACACACATGCGGACGGACAGACAGACAGACAGAGAGACAGGCGGACAGACAGATAAACATATAGACAAACAGACAGGCATACAGACAGACAAGCAAAATGACAGGTAGACTTAAAGGCAGACAGGTACAAAGACAGGCGGGCATAATGACAGGCAGACACACAGACAGACACAAAGACAGGCAGACAGACAAAAAAACATACAGACAAAAAGACAGGCACATAGACAAACAGGCTGAATGACAGGCAGACACACTGGCAGAAGACGGAAAGGCAGATGAACAGACAGACAGGCAGAAACAAACAGAGAGGGAGACAGACAGACAGACAGACAGATGGAAAAGAAGACTCTAAAGGAGGAAGGCAAACGGCCTGAAAGACGCGTAGGTAAGCAGACAGGCAAGCAGGTAGGCACATGGAAAAACAGAGGGACAGAGAGGCAGATAGGCAGGTAGGCAGGGAGGCAGGCAGGTAGGCAGGCAGGGAGGCAGACAGGTAGGCTGGCAGGGAGGCAGACAGGTAGGCAGGCAGGGAGGCAGGCAGGTAGGCAGGCAGGGAGGCAGGCAGGTAGGCAGGCAGGGAGGCAGGCAGGTAGGCAGGCAGGCAGGCAGGCAGGCAGGGAGGCAGGCAGGTAGGCAGGCAGGCAGGCAGGCAGGTAGGCAGGCAGGCAGGCAGGCAGGCAGGTAGGCTGGCAGGGAGGCAGACAGGTAGGCAGGCAGGGAGGCAGGCAGGTAGGCAGGCAGGCAGGCAGGCAGGTAGGCAGGCAGGGAGGCAGGCAGGTAGGCAGGCAGGGAGGCAGACAGGTAGGCTGGCAGGGAGGCAGACAGGTAGGCAGGCAGGCAGGCAGGCAGGTAGGCAGGCAGGGAGGCAGACAGGTAGGCAGGCAGGGAGGCAGGCAGGTAGGCAGGCAGGCAGGCAGGCAGGTAGGCAGGCAGGGAGGCAGGCAGGTAGGCAGGCAGGGAGGCAGGCAGGTAGGCAGGCAGGGAGGCAGACAGGTAGGCTGGCAGGGAGGCAGACAGGTAGGCAGGCAGGGAGGCAGGCAGGTAGGCAGGCAGGGATGCAGGCAGGTAGGCAGGCAGGGAGGCAGGCAGGCAGGCAGGCAGGCAGGCAGACAGAAAGACAGACAGACAGACTGATAAGGGAGCCCTATGCTTCGACCTCAAGTGTGAACAAGCACAAAAAAGAATCAAGAAAACAAAACATAAACGAATGGATGGAAACTTGGATATGCAACTCTCGTTAGTTCTTAGTGCAACACCCCGCTCGCCCTGTCAACGCTGAGGGTTTTTGTTTTTTTTGCTTTTTGTAATCTTTTGTTCTGTATCATTAATGTTTTCTTTTTAGGTAACCCAACTGCAGCGCTACCAACACGAGGGAATTTAAGCAAACCACGACGGCGACGGCAACGAGAACGTGGAAAAACAAAATATCTAATTGGAAGAACAATAGCCCAGCACGTGCGTTTTAAAACTTTGCTCATTTCTTAGCCGCCCTTTGCAAAACAACAACATGAAATCACCAAAATTTGCGTCGTCTGCGAACCGAAACCGCGACGGCAAATTAATTTAATTTCCATTTGGCTCTCAACGCTACTTTCATGCGTTATGTTGAGTTTGAGGTCTGGCGCCCTATGAGACGGTAAACACATGCAGTCATTTTCGAAATTCTAACTAAAAGTAAAATTAATTTTTTTAATCGACGTCCTCCGTGGCGTCCCCGTCCTGACTGCGTAAGGTCCCTAACAACGTGAAATCACCAAAATTTGTGTCGTCTGCGAACCGAAACCGCGGCGGCAAATTGTTTTAATTTACATTTGGAACTCAACGCTGCTTTTACGCGTTATGTTGAGTTTGAGGTCTGGCGCCCTATGAGACGGTAAACACATGCAGCCATTTTCGAAATTCTAACTAAACCAAGAAACTCATTTTTTAATCGACGTCTTCCGTGGCGTTGCCGTCGTGACTGCTTAAGTTCCCTAATGTCAACACGGGAAAGAAAATGTTTCGAAATTGCGAAGAGAATTGCAGGTAACTAAGCAACTTGAGATCAACTTCTACCTGATCAAAGTAACTAAATTGAATTCGACCGTTTCGACCGTTATCTTACCAAAGAAGGACAATTCCGCTGCCCTTTGAATTGCTAACTAAACAACCTAAGACAACTATCCAACCAACGAACGAACTACTAAACCTCGACCGATTTCTCATAATTGTCCTTGCCTTAAAAGGACGATACCGCTGTAATTTGACACTCCCTGTGTTCCAGGAGTTTCCTTGATCGCCACTAAGTCTCCATTTAGACACTAGGTTTGAGTTTTTACCACTCTGGATGTAAACTGTCAAACGGCCGACGTCCTTTCCCCACATGTGATATTTAAAAGACAAACATTTGTAGGCAGGCACTACAAATGGACTCTCAAAGCGGATACTGTCGCCTTTAGAGCGAGGATAAGACGACTCCAGGTGTATGTAAAAGTCTAAAAGTGAAAAAAAAAAAAATTGTTTACATCCGACGCAAAAATGAACCTTTTTACAATTGTATGGCCAATTAGATTAAAGAAGAGTCGTTCAATAACAGACGGAATTCTGGGCCTAAGCGGTGTCGGCTCTTATTCCAGTTTCCGAAGCAGGAGGCAATCGGGAGCATTTCATCTCCCATTGGATGGTACGCCAATCCGTCTCCCTTAACCCTCACTAACTCGTCAGTGTTTAACAACTCATGACTTGTTAAGCTGGTGATCATCTCCTTTTTCATGACCTTCATGTGCTATTCATAATGGTAATTAAAATGAGTGGAGTGCAACTTGGGCTGAAATCATACGCGTGATTTCAAAATCGAACGAGCGCACAGCGCGAGTTCGATTTGAAATCACAAGTATGATTTCAGACCAAAATTGCACGACACGAGGTTCAATTACCACTTTATTACATCCATTTTGAAATCGCCCAAATACAGGACTTGGTCAATTCAAATATTTTATTGATGCAGTACTGAGCCGGTTTTTAAATAAAAAGTGGAACCGGAAACGCTTTTACATATTATTTTGTATGCAAAACAGAAATACTTTGACGTCATGTGTCAAAAACTCAGTCAAGCGTAAAATGAACGATTTAGAGCAAAAAATGGTGCGATTCGTAAGTAAATCGCACCAATCAGAGCCAATCAGATCACAGGGACCACCAGTGATCTCAAAATGGATGTAATAAAGGGTTGTAATGTAAGGAGAAATTAGATGCTAGTCATGTCTTGAGAATACAAAACGGATCGAGGGAACCACGACGAAGACTGAAATGAGAACGTAGCGAAACAAAAGATATAATGAGCAAAATAATACCTTTGCACGTGCATTTTCTACATTTATGCATTTTTCACCCTCCCTTTGCGAAAAAAAAACCTAAAATCACCAGAGTTTGAGAAGTCTGGCAAAAAAAAAAAAAAAAATTCAACGAATTTAACGCTGCGTTCATGAAGCGGGAGATTCAGCACCGTTTGACACTGTTTACACAATCTTATAATTCTTAGGAGACTTTTTTTAAGGGATGTTTACCCAGGCGCAGTCGTCGGGCTTTGATATAAGTGAAACTCGAAGGACTTCACTGTTGGTGCCCAGTGCACTTACCATTATCAGCGCAGTCAGCCAAATGACAAGGTCCAGTCCCCTCACTAGGAACACGGCCACGCCTTTTCGTCCAGTTTCCTATTTTCCAAGAACACGGTGAATTATCGAAGTTGCACTTATCTGAGGAAATAAGATACAAAGACATCATCACCTTGAGGAGGATTACCAAAAGGAAAATTCATTGGGATTGCAACTCAAAATTAATGGTTTACAATGGAACAAAGTGGCTCATCTGTTCTAGTTTCATGCGAAATATCCCATCCCTTCTTCCCCATAGTTTTTCAACACAATTCTCCCCAATTTTATTATATGAGTAAATTATAAATAACGGTCAAGGTTTAGAAGACTCCAACAAATGAACGCGTTTGATTACACAGTTTCATGATTTAAATTATTGTGGAGAAGTTATGATCACATATCACTTCCTAGCGGGTAAAGAAAGATTTTGAAAAAGCTGTACCTAACAACACAGGCAGGGTGTTTTCAGGAAAGTCGTCACCATTAGATTTGATCCACAAACTAACATCAGACAGTTGAATATTCTCGACAGCCCACATCTGAGTGGAAGACATGTTCCCCCAAGAAGACATACTGGCTAAATTTAGAACTCTGGCCAAATTCGACTCATAAGGAGCAGTGGTGTGATATTTATCTTGATCACCCTTCGTATTGTTTAAATATATGAAAGTATTGTAGTTTTTCGTAAGCCGAAACGTAACACGAGTCCAGCTCATTGAGGTAAAGGGGTATCTTGTCTCCACATGAGCATCCTTTGTAGAATGATATTGTCCCCTCAGCGCCTTTGCAGAATTACTGATCAACAGTCCAGTTTCATTAAACGGATATCTTCCCGAGGACATAATGGCCATGTCTACAAATCGAATTATACAATTTTAAGTTTAAAAATGGTCATAGAATTTCAACGAATTATTGGGGTTTCTCCTTTAATACGCCGACTAATTTGAAGGTTCAACATCCTCCTAACGGGAAACCCAAGGCTATTTCACGGTTGTCCGTGGTCGGGAGGGTAGGGAATTTGAACTTTTCCTAGGCGGGGTGGGGAATTTGACCCGAACCAATCAATTCTTTCCAGCTTAATGAACGTGATTATAAATTAATATGGAGGTTTGTAAAGGTAAAAAGTTGACTTTCGCGAGCAGATAGCTTGGAACAAAAGGTCTACAAGAAATTAATGGTCGCTTTTATTGCTTTTTATAAAAATACTGACGACTAAATCCGGTGGGTGGATAATTTGAATACAATTTCGGCACGAACCAATTTTCAAAAGCTCAAATGCTGGAGGGCTACCGTAGGTTGTTTGTGGGGAATGTTGAAGCTTGGAATTAATAGACGCATAACGCAAGAGTTAAGAAACAGTTCAAAGCAGCAGCTTGTATGAACTGGAGCATTTGAAATGAAATAAACTTAAAGTTTAAACTTTAATAGCCAAATCCGCCATCCATCATAGATTTTAGCTCGCGCGCGATCATTGTAAACGCCCCAAGTGCCCGAAAATTTCCCAACTAAAACTGGATACTATATCGAGTGAAGTTCCAACAGATAACATTCCCAAATTTTTCCTCTTATATTGGAAGCTTCTAAAGGTGGGAAAAATATCAAAGAAGTAATGATAGACAAAAAAGATGTTCATAAATGGAGAAAAGTAACTCAGATTGCCAATTTGTTTGAAAATTTAGGGCTACCATTTCTTCGAAAAAGTTAAGGAAACAAAACTGAAGCGAGAACTACCTACCTGTTCCTTTGAAAGATGTGCAGCCACTAAGTTTTATTCTAAAACAGTTGTCATTTCTGATGGGATAAACTCGAAGAAAACGTGCTTGTACCATAGGCTTAATACTCACAGTGGTCACCCCTTTTACTGTAAACACCTCAAAGAGAAAACACATTCGCATAAAGTTGGGAACGAAGCCACTCGGTTTACCAATTTGATGTTATTGTGTAGGATACAAATGTACTAAATTGACGATTTGTCATTTGGTGTATGGTGCCATTAAAATCTAAGTTATCACTCTTGCGGAATAACGCGCTCGTATCTCAGTACGATACTATACCATCTCGAGAGATGAGAACGTCTCAAGAAACAAAAAAAATCCATCAGGTACCTTTTCTATACCTTCTATCACCGCCGGACAGTAAGGCTTGAAGTAAAGTTCTTTTAAAAGCTCTTGAAATAGAATGAAATGGATTTTAGAATTGCTCCTATATACCTTTGTAGAACCGCTGAGGTCTGGATAGTGCTTCCAGCTGATACCTTCCGTACTGTACAGGAGATTGAACTGAATGTTTATTTTCGGAAACATTGTGATAGCACTTAAAGCCTTAACCATTCCCAAGTCAACCTCCAAGTAGTCTTCAGTACCATTGGCCGCACCACTGGGTTTCCAACAGGAAGAGTTGAAACGAGCTACGCTCGGTTCGTGAGAAGGCGCGAAGGAAGAAGCTGTGAATTTTTTAATAGGGAGCTCTTCTTGACAAGAACCTAATAATTAATTACAGATAAAGGATTTTATTCAAGAACGAGAAAACGTATTCATGGTGTTAAGAGAATCACAATTTTTTTTTATCTATAACTTGTGATAAAAAGTCAGCTAGCTATTAAATATCAGCCTCTTTCAAACGAATGTAAAGTGTTTTTATTCCCTTGCAAGTTTGTATGACTTTGGACTCTATTGCACGCATGCGGTTTAAGGGATTTACGTGACTGAGAATGCCTCGAAAAAAAAAAAAATCCCGGGGGCTCTTTCCCAGCACCATATGATGAAATTCTCAGTGTGAAATTCATTCGAGATGGAAGTGCTTGGCTATTGTCAAAGAAACAAACTTGCATGTTGATAACATTTTTTCAGAAGTAAGGTTGACACAAACTTTGGTCCTTAGCCCTAGAAATACGATGGTTAATATTTGCATTTGAATTCTCTATTGATGAAATCGAGGAAACACTTCTATTTCAGAAATACTCCACTTGGTATTAATGGCTTCCCTGAAATTGATGTCACTCTGTGATTGGTTGTAAGTTCTACTCACTTATAAATACTTAGCCTTGAAATGCTGTTCGTTTTAACATGGTTGAACGAGCAATAACCAAAGACAAGAAAACATTATCTCTTGTAGACAATACGTCTCCCTTCACAGTCTAATACTTTCCTTGCCCCCCCCCCCCTCACACACACACACACACACACACACACACACACACACACACACACACACAAACACACACACACACTTCTCACCCCCACTTCCTCTCCCCGGTAGTTTTCATATCCCATAGGATGTCTACAAAGACTTTTACCAACCTAGAGCTCCAAAGTATTCTTAACTGATTTTGAACGTAGGCGAGGTTTATTTATTCAAAAAGGCCACCATGAGGCAAATATCTTTCAGACTCACCCGCCGAACATCCATAAATTTCCATAGCAAACGCACATTCGACGTGGCAATACTTTGTGTGAAGCAGAAGCTTTCGAGTTACAACCGATGGCAAAAAGATAAAACGCTTGATTGAAGATTCATCGTCCAAGGCGAGATTCTGCAAATAAAGGGTAAGATATTTCAACGGATCTGGCTTAGAGGATAATGTTTTTCGTCTTGTCAAGGGTGTGGAACAAAGAAATTAATTTTGAGATCCCATGAGGATTCGAACCTCAGACCTTCGGATTCTGTGCTTTGATGCACGGCCATTGAGCTACAGAAAACTTTGCGGTTAGTTAGGTCAATACTATCTTCACCCGTGACACGCATCCAGCATACTGCTTGCATTAACATCGTCAAAAGCTTTGTTTGAAATCTGGTTTGCTATAGGAGTTCTTGCATACGGGTTTTACTACCATAAATCAGTGTGATGCTCTCAAATACAAAGGATCCAGCTCACGATGTACTGAGTCACTTTTTGCAACGTCCAAAACTTCCCTAAACGTGAGGGAGACTGCATGCAAGATACCACACCCATGAAAAGGAGAGTGGAATTAGGCATCAGTGCTCTAAGGTATCACAAGGGTGGCTAAGGATGGAGATGTTAACCCTTAAACTGCAATGAGTGACCAAGACAGGATTCCTCCCTGCAATATCAATACAATATTAAGCTGACAAGTGATGACATTCAAAACAACTGCCAATTACGGGATATAAGTTGATTCAATACGAAATTCTCAGAACAAGCATTGTAAAAAGTTTTGGATAGAGAGTAGGGAGAATCACCATGAGATATTGGGAGTGAAAGAATTAAAAATTGATTTAAAAAAAAAATGCAAATTGAAGCTCCCTCTTAGGGGCTTTTCAGCCACAATGTAGACTAACTAAGAGCTTAAAAATCCCCACTGGCAGGAGGCAGACCAGTGGGCTATTTACAGAGCGCAGCCGAGGAGTTGAACTGGGGGCAACCGAGAACAAATCCAGTGAATGGCAGGGTGGAGGATTTGAACCCGGGACAATGGATTACAAGTCCAGCACCCTAACCACTCGGCCACACCGCCTCCGGCGACAAACTACCTCCACAAATGATGTCCAGCCCTGACTTGAAGAGCCATTCGAAAATCCGAAGTTAGTTGGATACTTGGGATTTCTTGCATTCCTATTACCATGCACATCTACGGCAAGGATTCGTCGAAGAGAACCCAAGTCTACAACCAACTTAGCTTCCTTTTCTACAGGAATCCAGGTCTTCCATGTATATTTGTTGAGTCTAGCATGCCATGGTGCACGGTTGTTTTTATAAGCACCCATTATCTGTGTGATCTGACCATTGGCAATCTCACCATTTGTCATACCAAGGGGGTGGAAGCATTCTAGACCACAAAAAAAAATAGACCGCAAAATTACTTCTGAAATGAACTGATTCGGTTAAGGTGAAAATTGCTCCGTCTTCAAAAATCAAAACCTGTTTTGTGCCCCAATTGGAGAAAAAGAACTGTTGCAATGCATGTTGACGATTTCCTAAATAAAATATCCGTGACTCAATTTTAAGGTTTGTGATTCCTTGAACCGTTTTTTTTATATGAATACATGCTATAATCACGTTCCATAGTCGTGGTTGGAATACACAAGCCCAGTGAAATCCAACGACAACTTTAGTATGTATTTTGTCTGGGACAAATACTTTCTACGGTTTATGAAATAATTGAAGCTCTGCATATACTTGATTGGGACGTTATATATCACTACATTTTATACAATTGATCAGTTCTTACCCACATGGAACACTTCCACCTCTTCAGGCATAAAATATCTACTTCCGGCTAAATAATTTCCGGCTTCGTCGCTACCGTAGGTAACTCCATCTGGTAAGCTGTATGCTTCACCGAGATTACTGCTAGAGTTTATATTATACGCAGCCATGTCACTGATAATTAAGTCGCCGTTACCAAACCATGGTCCATAAGAAGGATCATTGTGAATTGCAAGCGAAGAGTTTTTAATATCAAGTTTCACTGCTAATTCCTTGTCATTGTCGTTACTTAGCAGGAATAAAAAAGAGTCTCGACTTTTCCTTGGTCCAGAAGAACCTGGAAAATGAAGAAAAATAAGAATACATCATCGGTAAGTGGACTGGTAAGGTAAAGACGGAAAGGAAAGTGTCGACTTGAAATACTCAGCCAATGATTTGGTTAGTAGGCCCCTTGCTTTTTAATCAATAAAGGCGGTAAGTTCCTAAAGAGAACTGTGGTGCATCGTCGGTGGAGGAGTATAATTTGGTTTTATCAACTAAGTTGATATTGTAAATTAGCCACCGTAAAGAGTTTCAAAGCTGACGTTTCGAGCGTTAGCCTTAGAGCGAATGGACGAATTGTGAATTATGCGTGTGCATGTGCGTTTATATGAAGAAAATGGAGCTACGTACGCTACTGGTGGGAACATGCTAACGAGAAAAGCAAGAATAAATTAGTCGAGTGAGAAACGTTCGTTGATACCGGGGGATTTAAGGGTGCCGAAAAATTTCTGTTCTACAGTTTTGCGGTTTTACAAACTGTCTGGATGTAACGATAGGCCGCAGTCTGCTATGTGCTGCTTAGAATGATTAGGGCGATTAAGATGTCCAGAAACTGGTTTGGATGTGTTCTTATCGTTCCTTTAAGTTCTACGTCGCGAAGGTGTGCTCGGAATAGGTCACCTAGTATTCTTCCTTTTTCACTAACGTCTATATCTTTTTGAAGTACAATTATGCAAAGGTTTCCTGGAAAAAACTGGATCAAGGATCACCGGATCACTGGATCAAGGATCAGTTCAAAATAAGTCAAATAAATTAACTAAATTAATAGGCATGATTGATTGCTCATCTACGTGACTCAGTTAAGATCTCCCGTGTGTTAAAGCGTAAATAAGAGAAAATACTAAATACTGAAAAAGCCATACCACTTTGTGGAAGTGTCAGTTTTCGCCTATCGACTCTTAGGACTGCTATTGAAGACTGATAGCTACAGAGCGGGTTTACTTGTGCATGTGTTATATTCACATGAAATTTCTAAATTATCCTGAGTGTCGGTAGGTGATTGCGTCTCTGACTTCTGGTGCAATTACAAAACATGAAGCCGCTTCCGGCGACTGGGAATTAATTGTTAGATTGACTAATGCTTGGGTGAAAGTGGAAAGAGTCGGAAAATAATGGCGATTTTGTCGTCCATTGGCCGTGTCTACAAATGTCTCAGTGCAGGTTTCGCTTTGTTAAAGCTATCTAGAAACAGAGAATCGGCAAACGTCAAGGTCCTTTATTTTGTCGGAAGTGATCAAAATTGTGGGACTAAATTTTCTGCCTGCTGTGCTTCCTGGCGACAGCAAGAAGAAAAAAACAATTTTTCCTCGTTAGTCGTCAGGTACTTTCTTAAAAAAAAATACGTAAGACTAAGAACTGATTCAATTCTCTAGTGTTTATTCATGAGATTTTCGACCTGTTGCCTCCATGTATACTCCAGAGGGCTTGTACTATTTTGCGAAACAAAACGAAACGAAACGAAACGAAACGAAATTGTACTATTTTGCGAAACGAAACGAAACGAAATTTTGCGAAATGGCGTTTTTCGCCTTTATTTAGCAAATAATGTCCTCTTCGTCCGAAACAAAATGTGTCCACTAATAACTGAAAATGATCAATATTTGTAAGAGCCTAATCACTTCTCATTTTATTAACCATAATAGTACTCGTTTCGCAAAGTAGTAATTTTGACAGAATTACTATTTTGCGAAATGGCGTTTTTTCACCTTTATTTAGCAAATATGTCCTCTTCTTCCGAAACAAAATGTGTCCACTAATAAAATGATCAATATTTCTAAGAGCCTGGTCACCTCCTACTTTGCGAAACGAGTTATATTTTGGTCAATAAAATGAGAGGTGACCAGGCTCTTAGAAATATTGATCATTTTATTAGTGGACACATTTTGTTTCGGACGAGGAGGAAATAGCAAAATAGTAATTCTGTCAAATATACTACTTTGCGAAACGAGTTCTGTTATGGTCAGTAAAAGGAGAGGTCACCAGGCTCTTAGAAATATTGATCATTTTATTAGTGGACACATTTTGTTTCGGACGAAGAAGACATATTTGCTAAATAAAGGCGAAAAAACGCCATTTCGCAAAATTTCGTTTCGTTTCGTTTCGCAAAATAGTACAATTTCGTTTCATTTCGTTTCGTTTCGTTTCGCAAAATAGTATAAGCCCTCCAGAGGGAACTCACAATAACAACCGTTACAATTTTATCACTTTCTGAATTATGTCTCTTGTCAAATCCCATCGGAAAAACGACTAAAACGCCTTCTTCTAAGCAAGTGATCCTTCAGATGCATTCCATCTGCTTTTCCTTTAAGGATATGAAGTGAGTAAAAATTTGAAGAGCTGAAGTTAAAGCAGCTGAAAATTTGCGGTTCACTCCGGCAGTCGCCAAAAACGGCTTCGTGTTTTGAAATTGCACCGGAAGCCAGAGACGCAATCACCTACCGACACTCCCATATAATTTAGAAATTTCATGTGAATATAGCATATGCACAAGTAAACTCGCTCTGTAGCTGTCAGTCTTCAATAGCAGTCCGAATAGTCGGTAGGCTAAGATTGACACTTCCACAAAGTGGCTTTTTCAGTATTTAGTATTCTCTCTTATTTTCGCTTTAGCATTTAGAAGGTCTTGACTGAGTCACGTAGATGAGCAATTAATCATGCCTATTAATTTAGTTAATTTATTTCATAAATTTTTAACTGATCCTTGATCCGTTGATTCGGTGATCCTTGATCCAGTTTTTCCAGGAAACCTTATACAAAAGACATTGGCGGAGGTGCATGTGAAGTGATTGGTGGTCTTAATGGATCGTTTGAGTCCCCATATTTTCGCAACGTTATCAATGAAAGGACACGTACTACATTGTGCGTGATTGCATTAGAAAGTTCTGGGTTGGTTATTTGTTTGTAATGAACTTCTGACCAAAAATTTGCCTCTGTTTTTGTCGCGCTTGAATGAAATAATTGGAGGTTGCGAAAAGGTAGCATCAGTCTCGGAATCATTTTGAAGTTATTTAAAGATTTGAGAACGATGGATTTTACTGTGTGGTTGCGAGGGTGAAATGTGAGAGTGAATCGGTATTTTTCCTTCTGTGACGTTGTAGTGCTGACTGTAGCCGCTTCCGTTAAAGCTAAATGTTGTCGCTTCCGAAAGAAGCTGCGAAATATTTTATGGCTTGATTAATGCCTCCGTGACTAGCTCATTTTAGACAGAAAAATTATAGCTAGCGTTTCAGTTCAGGATAAGACCTCGTGTAATCAAGATCGTTTCTAAATAGAAGACAAGTTAGAGCGTAATCCTCGATAAAGTAGTCAAGACCCGCGCACGTTGGTAAGCAACAATTTATTTTGTGATTATGTCAACTCGTATAGTTGTGATTCAAAGCGAAACCTATCGTTAGTTTTTTACTTTTCTTGTTTCCTTTAATTGCCACTTGCCCGTTGCCCAAATCGATATTATTCTTAAAGATATGATCACATACAATGAATATATGAAGTTCATATATTTCGAACTGCGGTTGTAGATACGTATGATGCACGATCCTCGCAGTAGAGAGCGCTATTTATGCAATAGCGAAAATCAGACCTGAAAAAAATCATGCCTGTACGGGATTCGAACCACTGACCTCTGCGATACTAGTGCAGCGCTCTACCAATTGAGCTAACAAGCCAACTGAGAGCAGGCCGTTAAGTTGATTCGTAATAAACCCGTGATGATAAATCAGATACATTGAATATATGAAGTTCATTATTTGAACTGCGGTTGTAGATACGTATGATGCATAAATAGCGCTCTCTACTGCGAGGATCGTGCATCATACGTATCTGCAACCGTAGTTCAAAATATATGAACTTCATATATTCATTGTATCTGATTTATCATCACGGCTTTATTACGGAACAACTTAACGGCCTGCTCCTAGTTGGCTTGTTAGTTCAATTGGTAGAGCGCTGCACTAGTATCGTAGAGGTCAGTGGTTCGAGTCCCGTACAGGCCTGATTTTTTTTTTTCCAGGTCTGATTTTCGCTATTGCATAAATAGCGCTCTCTACTGCGAGGATCGTGCATCATACGTAGATATGATCACATAACACTTGGGTAATTTCTTCACGTAATGATTTCAGTTGACCACTTCGATATAAGAACGTCTCCCGGTTAGCTCAATTGGTAGAGCGCCGGACTGTTGTGCGGGAGATCGTGAGTTCAAATCCGGCCGGACCAACACTCAGGGTCTTTAATTAACTCAGAAGAAAGTGCTGCCTTTGTAATAATACCTGCAAATGGTTAGATTCTCTAAACTTCTCGGATAGGGACGATAAGTGGAGGTCCCGCCTCCTGCGGGGTTGGGGTAGGAGACGTTAATTTCCCACTAGACTGCAGTGCCGGCGTATTTTGGGCGCCTGACTGATGAATTGGTTGGTTAGCTAGGTGAATTTGTTAGTTTATTTGTTGATTCGTGGCTGGGTGGCAGTTTGACAAAAACATTGGCTGTAAAGCAAACTTTATACAAAATAACAAATAATCGAAGGAATAAAAACTAATTGATGGACTGAAAATCTCACCTCCCCAGTCCTGCTCTGTGAATCCTCCAAAGACAAAGTTCTTTACTCTGACAAGAGTCACCGAAGGGCCTTTGAAGTCGCATCGAGCGTGGAATATGGAAGCATTCCAGCCATGTTCAGAAGCTCGGTAACAGTTTATCCACCGCAAATTAGGGTCGATGACTGTATCTAACCAACTCTTTAGCACAGTTTGATAGTGTTCTCTGTCACTAATGACCTCTGACAGAAACCCTGGTTGGAAAAAACGACTCTGTTTTGTATTCTTTTAAAGTTACAACCGAAATAGCCACAAGACGCTATTCAAAATGTAAATCAGTCTGATTTACAGGAGGGAGAAAAAGAAAAAAAAAACCTCGAAGTTACACTGAAAAGCATCAAATTTAATCAAATTCCTTCACTGTGTCCAAGAATCCGAAGTTAATCAAAGTTTTTTAGATCAGTCCATGGGACCCAAAATGCTGGCAAGAGAAACCGACGCTGCTTGACGGTAAATTGCTTAGGAGAAGCTTTTTTCTTAAGGAAATTCTATCTCTAGAGCAACTGAAAAGATCGAGAAATTAATTAAGCGGCAAGAAAAACGCATGAATCATGCATCCATCAGAATGATGATGGGACGTTTAATAACTTTTACGTAAATTTCAAATCTTGCTGAAATGTACGCATTGTTGTTATTCATTTAGATTAAATAAGATAAAAACAGTTTCGTTTTCAACCTTTCAGTTTCATCCAAAAAGAGACAACAAGGCCTTTACCACACGCAGTTTTATTCACAAGGCAATCGCCATTAGGAACAGAAACACTTAGGTAGTTGACATCCTGTACCGTCAGTACCCCTGTGCGAGTATGCGTGGCACCATCGCGAGCGAGCAACAAAGTGGAAGATGCGTTCTGACTTTGGGATTCGACGAAATGGCCATTTTCTAGCTCATCTAGGCTCCATCGTGCCAAAAGTTCAGCTGTATTATCTATCGCAAAAAGAGAAAAATAGCAAATAAGTTAAATGTTACGTATGATGCACGATCCTCGCAGTAGAGAGCGCTACTTATGCAATAGCGAAAATCAGACCTGAAAAAAATCATGCCTGTACGGGATTCGAACCACTGATCTCTGCGATACTAGTGCAGTGCTCTACCAATTGAGCTAACAAGCCAACTGGTAGCAGGCCGTTAAGTTGATTCGTAATAAACCCGTGATAATAAATCAGATACAATGTATATATGAAGTTCATATATTTTGAACTGCGGTATTAGATACGTATGATGCACGATCCTCGCAGTAGAGAGCGCTATTTATGCAATAGCGAAAATCCGACCTGAAAAAAGTCAGGCCTGTACGGGATTCGAACCACTGACCTCTGCGATACTAGTGCAGCGCTCTACCAATTTAGCTAACAAGCCAACTAGGAGCAGGCCGTTAAGTTGATTCGTAATAAATCCGTGATAATAAATCAGATACAATGTATATATACAGGCCTGATTTTCAGCTCAATTGGTAGAGCGCTACACTAGTATCGCAGAGGTCAGTGGTTCGAGTCCCGTACAGGCCTGATTTTTTTCAGGTCTGATTTTCGCTATTGCTTAAATAGCGCTATCTACTGCGAGGATCGTGCATCAAATGTATCTAATACCGCAGTTCAAATATATGAACTTCATATATTTCATTGTACGTGACATAAGCTAGATTGTCATCATGTCTCTGTACAATTGATGTAAAGTAGAATTTTCTCCCACTTTGGAATCATAGGTTTCAATCTCGTCACTGTATCTTGTCACTTGTCTGCGTATTTCACAAAGATCTTACGTAGTAGCTTTTTCTTTACATTTATGGCAAATAATTCGTCAAGGACGGCTCCGGCCCACAGGGGGTTCTGTTCGATCTCTTCGTCCAAATGAGCTAGAAACAAGTCTTTAGTAGAGGTCATTTCTTTGTCTAAAAGTGGAGGAGAAAGCCACTTGCTGCCTCAAAGACCCTAGATTGAATGGGTACACTTGTTTGTATTGCGTTTAAAAAATGAGTGTCGTTTGAAACGCAAGTTTGGTAAACAAGAATAGACACGAGATAGAATGAATATATGAACTTCATATATTTTGAACTGCGGTATTAGATACGTATCATGCACGATCCTCGCAGTAGATAGCGCTATTTATGCAATAGCGAAAATCAGACCTGAAAAAAATCAGGCCTGTACGGGACTCGAACCACTGACCTCTGCGATACTAGTGCAGCGCTCTACCAATTGAGCTAACAAGCCAACTGGGAGCAAGCCGTTAAGTTGATTCGTAATAAACTCGTGAAAGTGATAAATGAGATAGAATGAATATATGAACTTCATATATTTTTAACTGCGGTATTAGATACGTATGATGCACGATCCTCGCAGTAGATAGCGCTATTTATGAATAGACACGCAAGATTTTTGCATATTTCACAAACGACGGTTATTTGTCACACAACACGTTGTCATACAAGGACTTTAGAGCGAAGAACTTGAAAATAAGTGACATAGACCAAAAATCAAGGTATCCGTTGACAGTATAACCGATATATTTTTTTCTCCCACTTCTTGGTCGTAGGTTTCAATTTCCTCGATGTAGGTAGTCACTTGTTTGCGCATGACGCCGAGATCATGTGTAGCGATTTTTTTCTTTGACTATGGCTAATAATTCATCTAATATGGCTCCTGCCCATTGAGGGTTTCTTTCATGTCTTTGCCCAAGTGTGTTACAAAAGAGTTCTTTAGACGACGCCAAAAAACGGTTATCGCACCAAATTAGTGACATGACAAAGTCAGGAGGAGGAGAAAGAATCTTACGAGCATTATAACGCACAGCTCAATCTGTAAGAGATGTACGATCGTAAGACACAGGGATTGACAAGCTGTCAAAGTGTTCGGGTAGACCTTGTCGCTATAAACTCTTGGTCAGTATTATAATGTCTGACTTTTACGATTTCTGCTGTGATTGCGGTCAATGCGAATGGTGTGCACTAAAATAAGAAATAGAGAGGGAAGCGTTTTGGCAGGACAATTTAAAAAGAATAAGAGCACTCTAGAAACCAAAGCGGATGGACGAAATATGAGTGTTTCTTATGAATGATACACAGTATCACGCAACTACCCATACCGGTTCTAGGACAATAGAGTATCGACACTTGAAAATTAGAAGGAAATGTATGAGAGATGTAGGAAGGAAACACAAATTAAAAGCGTTGAATAAATCCTGGTTTAGGGTTAAATTGCCTAGGTTATAGGAGCGTGTTTTTTTCATAATTTGAAAAAATAAAGGCCATCTCAGATAGTGTAAAACAATAAAAATAATGAAACCTAAGATGGTGTTTAATCCTCCCTTAGGGAAAATGATTTCAAGATAAAATGAATATTCAAAAAACGTTCATTTTAGAATAAAAGGAAAAAAAATTTGTTGTGACCAGGATTCGAACCTGGGTTATTTCGGTTACTCACACCCCTAACTCTCACCCCAAGCCCAATTCCCTAACCCACATATTCCCATATGAAAATCATAATAAACACCCTAACAATCAAACATCAGAGTGAGACAATGGAAACAGTAAAAGGCAAGATGGTGACTCATACTTCCAATGGTAAAAGTGATTTCAAGATGTCATTAGCATTCGTATCGTGTAAAAAAAATCGAGAATAAAAGGTTTGTTTCCGCCTAAACCCAAAGATGGGATGTGAATAATTGATCCCACTCCAATAAAATGAAAATAGTTCGGATGGTGATCACATGAGTATTCAAAATTCTCTGAAAATGAACAATGATCCGTTCGAAGTATAAATATGCGATAGCTTTTTTCTCAATAAAAATGTTTACTTTATTTCTAATCTTAATTAAAAATAAACTGTAACGCGTGAGTGTGATCACTAGCAGTGACGAAAGTGTTTTAAATTCTATACAAAATTCCGCAAGTGAGGAAAAAATAACAACGATACATCGACGCAATTCAATGACAATGATTCGAAGAGAAATAATTAAATCTCCCGTTTAAAAAAAATTATCAGAAAAAAATCGAACGAAAAGGGTATTCAAAAACGCAGCACCAGGCTCATGAACATTCTCATTTCTCGGGAAAAATGAACCATAGAGCATACAAACCGGGAGAGAATACGAAATGCCAGCAGGCGTTGTAACTGTCTCATGATTATCTGTCCATCAAATTTTAATCAAGTCATAGCATCCTTACACGTTTTTCGGATCAAAGTCAATGACCTGTCTGTCCAAATTGTTTCCGAGTTATGACGTGTGTCAATCAATGATAGACCAATGGAAATCTAGCAATGGGTGTATAGGAGTGGCTATGAGTCGGAATGGTATGATCATACGTGGGACCAAAGTGATGATGAAGAAAGTTCGATTTCATCCAATCAGACAAGTGGTGTATCTCACTGAAATTCATCTCTACATAGAAGTCAAAGAGAAGATAAATACAATCAAACCGTTCTTGGATACTCCGTTTAAACACAAAACAAAAGCGGTAAAAGAGAGGCAACCTAGAAGGTACCTATATACAAGCACGTTTTACACAAAACCTCGACATCTATATGTGATAAAGCGATTGCAAGAATTACAAGGAGCATAATCCAAAGACTTATTTAGCTCATATGATATGGACTTGCTTTACATGTGACGAAACATGACTAAAACGTGGAAACATTGCCACGGTCGCTACGCGACCGCATTCAGGACGCATGCGCAGGAGCAGGAGAGAGGAAGAGAAGGAAAGAGTGTACATAGAATGACCACTGTAATAAACTTTTTTAAACTGTCACATTTGTTAGTGGTAATGTCTTACCTCGATTGTATATGAGTCCCAAGAACTGAGTTAAGTTGAGGAATAAAATGACTAGAACGAGTGAGTCCATGTGAAGAATAAATTATTATACTTGAAGAAAGAGAAGGAAGAGGAAGAGAAAGAAGAGGAGGAATGAGAAGAAGGAATGAGAAGGATTGTACAGAGACATAATGACAACTTTTCTAGCTTATGTCACGTATTTACAAAGCAAATACCGTGTTGTGTGACAATAAAAATTGTTATATGCAAATCAGTGTGTTTGAGTTAATCCCGCCGCCATCTTCCATTCTTTTGTTTTAAGAAAACCGTTAAGGTTTAAAAACTCTAACCCTAATAACCCCTCGTACACCTACGCAAAATTTAACCCTAACCCTAACCCTAATAACCCTAATAACCCTAAATAACCCCAACCCTAAAACCCTTATAACCCTAACCCTAATATGAATATTAATGAACCCACTCGGCCGAACCACTCGGACCCAGCCCCCGCGGGAGGTGCCATAAAGGCCCACTAGACTACTAACCAAAATACAAAGTAAAAACAAGAGTGGCTTTATTGATTGTTTCAATCCAACCATTTTGCAAGTTAATCTACGAACCCTTTCATTTCCGCGAGTTACCCAAAAGAAATTTCCCATTACAATATCAATACATATTCGAGCATAGAGGGGAAGAAGAGAAAGAAAAATATTAAACTGTGGATATCGTTTGACTTAAAATCTTAATCGATCTCAGACCTAAAATTATAAGAAAGAAATGGAAGATGGTGCAGATGATTGATAATTTACACCTAATATTAATGGAAACGCATTTCTTAATTGTGAAATCCAGCAACGCTTAGACTGAACTAAAGCAGTAATTTCGCACAACTTCAATCTTATAGAAGCGGTGAATTTTTTTGGGAGGTTTACACTTATTGAAACTATTAATGCATCTTGCGTATGTTAAATCTGTCTTAAGGATCTCACCTCCAAAGTTGCATGTGCTACTAAAATATTTGTATTTCCACTTTAGTTGTCTTTTCCAAATTAACCGTTTCCTCTTTTAACAATGCAACAGATGGTACCGCCAAAAACTTCAACGACATACAATAATTCCCTCAAAAATATGTGATTGAAATTGTGGACTTACCGGTCTCCACAATGAAACATCTGTAGGCAAAAACCACGATAAGAACCTGCTGACAAGAAAGGCAGATTCTTTACTGCGAAATGTAACCTTAAAAATCTTTTACAATCATTTATCAGCGTACCTCAAGAGGTCCAGCACCCATTTGGCTGCAACAAGTCTTGCTTTTAACAAAAATACGAAGTGTTAAGAGTCTCTTAACAAAAAAAGTGTTATAACTTCCTCAGTTGTATCCTACTAGGCGGATAATTGGTGTTTTTTTCCGTTTTTGTCACAACGATCAAACACAAAAAATCTTCTGGGTGTCTGGAATATTTCGTAATAAAGGGATTTTTCTGGCGAAGGGTGGTCATTATCATAACAAAACTTTACCAAAGATCTCGGCAAAAACATCATTAAGGTCTATAAAAGTTTTCTGTCATTAATACTTGAAGCTACATATATCTCTGGGGGGTGGATTAGTCAATTCAAGCCTTTGATAAACAAAGACTTTGTAACTGCAGATATTCTTTCGATTCAAAGAGCAATGTTCAAGTTTTGAGAAACACAGTTTTCCGTTTCAATTTTAAGTTTTTGAAAAGATTTCCATTAAAACATAAAAGCTTGGAATTTGCTCTTTTTGTCCATCTTTCTAACTCTTCCAGGATTCAATTTTAATTTTTTTTTTTTCAGTTCAATTATTTTCACTGAGATCGATTACAGTCGGGCGGAATACAATTATATCGATGGTAATAAAATTTCGTCTCGAGAAAGGACTTATTACACGTTATTGAAAACTACCCTCAAATTCATTTGGATCTTGTCACAGCCTGCACGTGCGAACCCAAAAAGTCAAAAATAGTTTCAAGCCATGATATACCAGCAGGTGTTTCAACTTCTAAAAAACAGTCTTAATTTTGAGCCATTGTTTTCATAAGTTTTGACACTTCAACTTGAGATACAATGAATATATGAAGTTCATATATTTTGAACTGCGGTATTAGACACGTATGATGCACGATCCTCGCAGTAGATAGCGCTATTTATGCAATAGCGAAAATCAGACCTGAAAAAAATCAGGCCTGTACGGGACTCGAACCACTGACCTCTGCGATACTAGTGCAGCGCTCTACCAATTGAGCTAACAAGCCAACAGTCGGGCTGAATATAATTATATCGATGGTAATAAAATTTCGTCTCGAGAAAGGACTTATTACACGTTATTGAAAGTATTCACCTTGGTAAGACGTAACACACGGGGCACAATTGTTGCACAACTCGATCTTGCTGAGTGACCGTCGTTAAATATGATTGCGTCTGTTCAAATCTCGTCGGCAGCAATCGTCGACCGAAGAACCTTATGTAAGAAACACGGTCGGAAGGCATTGATTCCCTACGAGGGACTAACTGCCATGTCACTGCTAAAGCTAAGCCCACAGAATGTAATGCATGGTTTTCGTCTCAGTCGTAAATAAGGCTAAAAAGAAGAGTAATGCGGATTGCATGTTTTAATGGTCAATAAAAAAAAATATCGAGGGTGCTAATTCAATTTTATTCGACGTAAACACGTTACAATTTCTTCCTTGTTCGCGTGCAAGCAGTCCTGGGTATAGCGTTACAACAGTTGCGATGGCCAGCGGCCGCTCCATCCTACAATTGTTCTCAGTTAAATCACAATTCAACATCGCTCCCTTTAAAAAAATTCCTCCAACACGCATAACTTTGCGGCAGGTCGCGTAACAAAAACAAACAAACAAACAACAAAATTTATTCATTAATTCACAAATTACAATTTCATGTTAGCTTCCACCCGCATATAGAAGAGCCTAATCGAGGCAGGGGAAGAGACACACAAGTTTGTAGAGAGGAAAAGATGAAAAATGTTTTATAAAAAGTACCAGCTGTCGCAAATTAAAATGAAATTATGGTATCAGTTAATAATATTGTTAAGATACAGAAATGGCAACGTGAATTACACAGAAAATGAAAGTCGAGTTGTGTTTCAGAGATATCTAAATTTCAGTTAATTGGTGCATAATTTCGGTGATATCAAGGTAGTCATCAGATTTCAATAAAACTTCAGAGATTTTATTCCTTAACTTTTTCCGGAAGGTGGATTTTGGCAAGTTTCTCATATCTGAGCATAGAGAATTCCAGATTTTTGGACCAATTCTTAGGAAAGAACTACGCACTTTTTCAAGCCTTGAGTGTTCGGTATAAAAATTATCATTAAAAGAAGATCAGGTAGAATATGAGTGCACTTCAGAAATTCTATTAAATGCTCGCTCAATATTTTCAGGAGCATGATTGCTAGCAATGTCCCACATGATATTACAAAGACGATCAAAGTAAATAAAGCCAAGGGGAAAGACATTCGATTTTAGGAAAAGTGGAACAGCATGTTGCTTATAGTCCTTAAAGTAAATCAGGTGTAAAGCTCGCTTTTGAGTTAAAAGTAACTCATTTAAATAAGATTTGGGTGCAGAGCCCCAAGCAGAGGTGCTATAATAAAGATAAGGACTAATAAGGGCTTGATAGATATTTAAAAGGAGACGTAATGGAATAGTGTCTAAGCCTTGCAAGAATTCCCATAGTTCTATTGATCTTTAAACAGATTAGTTCAATATGGCTTTTCCAGGAAAGTTCGTAATCAATCAGAATACCAAGATATTTAACAAAATCTTTCTTTTCCAAGGTACATGATGCGTTTTGAGCTGGATCGTAAGCTTTGATGGAAGGATTATATGTTAAACATTTCTGCCTGGGATGGAAAAGCACGTAGTTGGTTTTTTTAATATTAAGGGTTAGCTTGGTAGCTAGAAGCCAGTCACTGATATTACATAGTTCAGAATTAACTACCTGTTCAAGGTTATGAAGATTCTGGTTTGCATAAATAATACTTGTATTATCAGCAAATAAATAGAAGGAAAAGTGCTTTGAAGAATGAACTATATCATTCACATACGGCAATAAGAATAAAAGTGGGCTCAACACAGAGCCCTGCGGAACGCCACTCAGAGTTGTTTCACTATTAGAGATGTAAGAGTCATTTGCAGTGGTTTGTTTCCTTTGAGTTAAATAAAAACGGAACCAGTCATTAATGGTGCCTCTGATGCCATAAAAATCAAGTTTTTGAAGAAGAATAGAGTGATCAACAGTATCAAAGGCTTTTTTCAGATAAATGAAGAGTCCACAGGTGAATTTACCACTATTCATATTACTCAGAATTGTGTTAACAATATCCAGGATTGTATGTTGAGTATTAGGACCACCCCGAAAGCCATATTGGGAGTTAGTTAAAATGTCATATTTATTTATGAATTTGTTTAGTCTTTGATACATTAACTTTTCAAATATTCTATTGAAAATAGGCAACAGAGAAATAGGTCTGTAGTTGCTGGCACGGGACTCATCATCGTCAGGGTTCCGTTAGGAGTTTTCACTTTTGCCATACGAACTCTGCCATCCTTCCCAGAGAATGTCTTCAGAATTCGTCCGAGGGGCCAATGTGACCGAAGCGCATCATAATCCTTCATTAGAATAAGATCTCCTTCCTTCAAGTACCTTCGTTCTTTATTCCATTTTGGGCGCACTGTCAAGGTAGGTAAGTATTCTTTACGCCACCTCCGCCATATCATGTCAGCTAGCGCTTGGACCATTCTCCATCTCTTGCGGCTATTAATTTCTCGCTCCTCAAATCGGCCAGGTGGACTGTTTGGCGAGGTTCGTCCGATGAGAAAATGGTTTGGCTTCAGCGCTTCGAAATCGTTGAGGTCATCGCTGACGGGTGTGAGGGGTCGACTATTAACAATAGCCTCTGTCTCGACAAGGACTGTATGGAGTGTTTCCTGTGGTAACACCTGGTCATTTATGACATTCTTCATAGCTCTCTTGACCTGCTTGACCATTGACTCAAATATTCCTCCCATGGGTGGGGACGACGGTGAGTTGAAGTACCAGGTGATCCCTTCTCGGGCCAGTTCACCGGTGATTCGTTCCTGACTCAATGACTTCAAAGCTTCACCTAACTCTTTGTTCGCTCCTACGAAATTAGTACCGTTTTCTGAACGGATTGTCTTAGGGTTGCCTCTTCTCCCACGAAACCTTCTCAAGGTCATGATGCACGAATAAGTACTCAGATCGCCGGCCACCTCCAGGTGGACCGCCCAGGTAGTGAGGCACATGAAGATACACCCCCACCTCTTCTCAGTCACTCTTCCCCTCTTGACACTAATTGGACCAAAATAATCTACACCCGTGTTAGTAAATGGAGGCTAACTAAGGGCTAGTCGTTCTCTGGGTAAAGAGGCCATCACAGGAACGGTTGGCGTAGCTCTCCTTCTCCTGCAAAGAAGACATTCATTGATGGTTCTTCTAATAAATGACCTTCCTTGGAGGATCCAGAAGTGTTGGCGCACGAGAGCCAGTGTGTGCTTCCTTCCTATGTGGAAGTGTCTTTCGTGGACGTCTTGAACCAACAATCTGGACAGAGGATATACCGGGGAAAGTAATGCTTGATGTTTCGCTTCAAATGGTATCGGAGTTTTAATCAGTCGACCTCCAACTCTGATAATTCCATCAACGAGGACTGGTTGCAGTAGAAGTAGTGAACTGTTAGACGAGAGAGCTCGGTTCGCTTGCAGATCCTTGTAGTCGTCCTTAAACGATTCAATTTGAGCTTGTTTACACAAGTCTAGCGAGGTTTCTTCGAGATCGGCGGCGCTCAAACCCATGGTTTGACGTTCTGGAAGCGGATTCATCTTCATCGTTTTACACCTCAGAATGAATAAGTATCTCATCCTCCAAGCGTGCTTCCGACCTAGCTTTCTCCAAGAGGAGTACTTCTTCCATTGCACCACGTTTATAACCGTCTCCCGTTTAGCTCATTTGGTTAGAGCGCTGGATTGTTGTGCGGGAGGTCGAGGTCGATGGTTCGAGCCCCGGGCGGACCAACACTCACGGTCTTAAAATAACTGAGGAGAACGCGCTACCTTTCTATAATATCAAGAAATGGATAGACATTCTGGTCCTCTCGGATAAGGACGAATAAACCGTAAGTCCCGTCTCCTGCATCTATTAATTAGTTAATTTGGTTAGGGAGGGGACGTTAAAGAGCCCACTCACGAGATTACTGTGATGTGATCTGGCCTGTTTACTGGGAACTGGGGGGAGGGGGCATCTTCAAATACGTTTCCTTCGATTGTTTGTAAACTGCTGATGCAGTCCGGCCAAAGTCCCCCGAATAGTGTTGTGATGCGCATTTGATCATATCCACATGTTAATTTGCGCAATATAAATATTAAATTATTATTATTATTATCATTATTATTATTAAGTAGTGGACACTGCAAGGACTGAGCCCTTAATTTTTAGCTCAGTTTAATCCACAACTGGTACTTCCTTGGTACTCGGCTATTCTGCTTCAGGCAACATTAGCAATTCTGGACCACTGATCTATCGACATTGCGGAGTCAACTGCTGAATATCTTTCCCTCTCGTGCAGTCATCGGCCACATTCGTTTTTCCAGGAATGTGATGCCACTCCTTAACATCCGAACTCGAGACGATTTCAGCAACTCTGTGAGACACGCACGTGCTAAATCTCCGCTGGGTGTTGCTAAGGTAGTGAAGCACTATCCTGGAGTCACTCCAGAAATGCGTTTCCCCGATTTCAATGTCGATTTTTTCCACTATCTTAGACCTCAGCCTAGTGGCTACCACGGCGGCCTGTAACTCTAGACGCGGAATGGTCAAGGCTCTGATTGGCGCAAGCCTAGTATTACTTAAAACAAAGCTCACAGTGACATCTCCACGAGTCAACGCACGGAAATACGCAACTGCTCCGTAAGCGATTTCTGACGCGTCGCAAAACACGTGTAGTTGTACGTTTAGGCATTGTTGGTCGCGGTGGAAGCCATACCACCGGGGAATCATGATCGTTTGAGAGGATTTCAAACCTTCTTTCCAACGTTGCCACCTCTGGAGGATATCATTGAGCAACTCGCTATCCCACTCAATCTGGCGTCTCCACAACTCTTGGATGATCAGCTTCGCCTTTGTTACGTAGGGCGCGACAAGGCCCAGGGGATCAAACACGCTGCTCGCGGCACTCGATATTCCTCGCTTGGTGCTTGGGAATTCACTCTTCGCTGGTTCAAGACTCAGCAGATCTTGCTCTGCACACCACTTGACACCTACGGCTCTTTCTTGAGGCAATACATTACGATCTAAGTGAATAATGTCGCACGCCACTTCGGACTAAGGGATTGCTGTGAGCACTTCTCGGCTGTTTGACATCCACTTCGTTAGGCGAAACCCGCCAATTGCTAGGATTCCTTTCAAATCTTTAGCTAGACCTGTGGCTTCATCACAGTTTTGCTTCGATGCTGGGAGGTCATCCATACAGAAATTACGTCGAACAGTGCTGATGGCATCCTCGATGAATTTCCCTTGCTGATCTCTGCAACGCATAGTTTGCGCAACACGGTGAATCAACAGCGCCAAACACGTGAACAGTCATCTTATAATCATTTTGTCTCTTCGTTTCATCTAAGTCTCTCCACAAGAAGCGCAAAGAGTCTCTATCTTCTTCACAAACTCTCACTTAATGAAACATTTGTTCAATGTCCACCATTAGGCCGATCCTTCCAGTTCGAAATCTCATGAGGACCCCTACCAAATTGTTCAACAGGTCGGGGCCAGTCAGAAGCTTGTTATTCAAGAAAACACCATCAAATTTTGATGCGGCGTCAAAGCCCACACGGACCTATTCAGGCTTGTCTGGATTAACAACTGCATGGTGTGGAAAGTACCATGTTTTGGGGGTTATCACTTTGGCCTCTTCTTGTGTCATCCTTTGGGCCCGTCTTTTAGTGACATAATCGTTGATGACATTCTTATATTTCTCTGCTAGCTCTGGATTTTTCTTGAGTTTTTTCTCAGTGGAATGAAGTGTTGAAACTGCCATAGCATAATTGTTAGGCAAGACTGGTTCACATTTCCATAACAGTGCTGTTTTATAGTGGCCTTCCTGCTTGATTGTGTTGCTTTCAAGGATAGCCAGTGCTGTTTTGTCTTCAACTGACAAGCTGGTTACGTAAGAGTCGATCTCCAAAAATCGTTCGATTTGATGCTGCAACGTAGTCTCTCTGTCTGATACAAGAGAGTTTGCACTAATCGTTTCACAATGTCCTTGATTCACATTTCCAAATAGCGTCCATCCAAGAGGGGTCTTTACTGCGATAGGCTCATCTCGTTTCCCCTGGCGGACTTCAAGGTGAATCAATAAGTGATCCATGTCAGCTCCAATGGGAATCATCACGTCAATTCCTTGAAATTCAGGAAGATCTACATCAGATAAGTGATTCCACTGCTCGACGGTCCTTTTCTTCGATAACTTGAAAGATGGAATGTTGAGTTTGCTGATGACCCAAGCTCCATGCACCATAACCGGGTCTGGTTATTCTTTAGAGAAAAGACAAAAGCTTACCCTGTCTAAGGTCTGAGTAGTAGCTTCATTGCCAACTGTATTAATGTTAAGGCGATATGCCTCGCCAACAAGTTGTAAGCGTTCAGCTAAGTCTTTCCTAATCAGAGTTGAGTCACTTCCAGGATCAAGGACAGCATACGTGTCAACCAAGTTCCCTTGCAATTGACTATGAATTTGAACCGGGAGCACTTGAAGGAACACCTTCCGCTGGGGTTGAAAACAGACTTGGTTGATGTTGGTCGGAACGATGGGCAACGAATTTGACACAGGTTCTGGGTGACGAGCACTTTCCTTTGGAGAAGCCGATGGTTGGATAAAGCTACTTTCGTTGCTGGTGAGACCAGGACGCGACTCTACTCGAAGATCCTCATGTAAAAGGGTGTGGTGGGGACGCCCGCACCGTTCTTTAAGACAACGCTTTGTACTGGGACACTTCTTGACTTGGTGGTTCGTTTTCAAACAATTGAAACAAAGTCTATGCTCCCTTGCAATTTTTCGCCTTTCTTGTAAGTGCTTAGACTTAAAGGCAGGACAAAAGGCAACAGGGTGTCTGTACTTGCAGATGACACATCCCTTTTCATTGGATGGGGCTTTCTCCTGCTCTTTGTTCAATGATTGGGTTTGGGCTTGCTTGGAATCTGACAAGTCGCTGCTGTTGCTTGGGGCGTCTGGAGACTTTCTTGTTGTCGTGGCGAGGGAATTTAACTTAAGATTTGGCTTTGCTTTCGGGTACCTTTGTTTCTTGTTCCATTCTTCGCATATGAAATCCTCAAGGGGGTTAAACAGTGTTTCTACTCGCTTGCGTGATCACTTCTCAAACTCTACCAGGGGGGATCTATCACTGCGTCCATCTATGCATTCATACCATCTTACTCGGAGGTTCATGGGTAACCTCATAGTTGCCCTGCTGAGATACTCTGGGGTTTGGAGAATAGCTGACTTACCCATCTTCACACACCATGCCGTACGTGCCTTCACTTGGTAATAGTAGTCACGCAATGCTTGCCTATCATTTGAGGGTACATAGGCACTGTTAAGCATGTCATGCAAATAAGCTGTGGCCACACTGTTTGGGATCCCAAACTGACGTTTCAGTGTCTTAAGGGCAGTGGGTAACTATGACCTGTAACACCTAGACTTTCCACTGCTTTCTGAGCTTCCCCGTCGAGATTTTGGACTAAATAGTCCATTCTACCTGAGTCGGTGAGGGTTGTCTTGTTGTGAATTTGATCACGAAACCTCTAAATGAGTTTGGGCCACTCGATAGGTTTTCCTGTGAATTTAAAGAGCTCAAGCGGTGGTAATCGCTGCTGTTCTTGAGCTCGCAGAAGAGCTACACTTGAATCTGTTTGTAAGCTAGTAAAGGACCACTGAAAGGTTGTTTCTTGGCCTTCTCTCAATTTATCAATAAATGTATCCACCGGTTCTTCTACTTGTAGAGAATGACTGTCATTTCTACTAGGTCCACCAAACTAAGGGGTTGATGTGCTCCGGCTGGCTGGGGCCCATTGCGTTACGTAAGATGGCTGAGAGTGGTTCGCTGGGGCAGTGAAGTTTGACTTGTGAAGAGTTTGGGTTAGGTTGTCATGGCAACTACCACAAGGCGTTGATGCCAGAACAACACTGCTATCCCCCACTAGGGAACTAATTGTTGGAGGGACTTCTCCACCAGGCCCACGGCAAAATGACCGAGTAACAGGAGTTGTTGCAAGAGCAGCTATGTTACTATTATCAAATGACCCAGGTTTGGGCTGGGACGCGGTCACATAACAAGGTGAAGACAAATTTCAATAAGATGTAGGCCTCAAGGCTAGACTAACAGGGGTAGCTGCAGTTAATTGAGACGAGTATTTTCTTTCAGGACTGTATAACCCCCGTTGAGGCGACTGCACTGCAGTACTGAGTGTTAACATATCTGATTCACTTGCTTGGGCAACTGGTACCTGATTAGAGCCTAAAGTGAGACTAATGCTATGAGTTGCATGGAACTCTAGATTCTTTACTGGCAAGGGCTTGGAAATTGCTTACAATGGAGAGTATGCATATGAGACAACTTTTCTATCCAGAGATGACTCTGTGTAAACATCTCCTTAGAGTTCTCGGAAAATGTATCCCTTAGTAATCCCGGGTTCAACTTCAGTATAGGGACTATCTTTGCGTTCAACCTCAGAGGTTGCTTTAGGACTGGGCACTACATAATGTTTCAAAGATGGCGAAGATTTACTGACCTGGAAGATTTCATTATTAGAGGCCTTTCCTTCGTTAAATTCTTGACCCACCATTTCATGCTCAAGGTGTGTCACTTCAGCTTGATCTTGAGCGGAAATCACAACCATTTCGTCTTCTCTTTTCCTTCGTAGTAGGTCGAGCTCTCGTTTTCGACATTCAAGTCTCCACTCTAATTCCATTTGAACGATTTCTTCTTGAAACTCCTGTTCACGTACTTCATTGCCTCTCTTAACTCGTTCGGCAAGCTGTTTTACTTGAAGGTTTGCGATGGAGGCCTTTACTTTAGCGTCTCTTCTATTCTTTGACGAGGACGACGAAGAACTAGAGCGAGAAAGCGCTTTCGAATGACCAGAATCGACCTGGCTTACTTTGCTTACCGAATCTTCAGGGGTCACTTCAAGGCTGCTATGAAGCGGTCATATCACACATTCGTCGACCAAGTGCCACGATTCTTGATTGCTCATCGTGAGCGGTTGATTTGCATCCGGCTCGAATGGACCAAAATTGGTAAGACCAAATAAAACGAGAGTTTTAATTTTATTCGACGTAAACACAACATTACAATTCCTTCCTTTCTTCGCGCGCAAGCAGTCTTGGGTATAGCGTTCCAATAGTTGCGATGGCCAGCGGCCGGTCCAGTACGGAGGATTCAAAAGGGAATAAAACTAAAGTAATTTTAACTCCTTTGCTCCCTATAGACGCAAATGCAAGTGCACCGTCGCCTTTTCTGGGCCCTAGAGATAATACGCAAACACAGTCCTTTCACTAATCCAACCCACTGCATTCCGTTTGAAGGTAGCCTTATAGCTTTTAACAATCATGAACACTACAGTACAGTTTCTGACAGCAACGGAAACTTTTGCTCAGCTTTGAAAAGCAAAGAGGACATGGAGGAAAGTGGAACATAACCGCAGATTTTTTCTGGTACACAAGTCCGGATACGTCATGGTGAAGCCACAGGGTGCAAGTATTTAAACTGCGCGGAAGGTTGGAGAAAATAGCGAGGATTTAGGCAACCTCAGTCTTTCGTCGTCTACGGCCATTCTAAGTAACAATCAAATTGTTGTGTGCGAGAGATATAACGATCATCTTCAGGTATTTGATCGATTTTCAAAAACATTAACCTTTAATCGTCCAGTGTATTTGATCAGGCGTGAGAAGTCCTGATAAGGACTACTATAGTTGACAAAAAGTGACGCTTCCATGACCTGAGCAGATGACATTCCGGGAGTCATCCGAAGAGAGAAGAGCCTGTTTCATTACAGCTGATGGGTCAGTCCATAACCTACAGCATCACTGTAGAGCTTTATTTCCGGGTTCATACCCTTAACTGTAAAATGAACTTAAACTTTCTGTAAGTCAACAAAATTTTAAACTCTTAGCTACTCTCCGGAATGTCTATTCCAGCTGTGTTGTGATACACCTACTACTAAGTAAAATATATGCAAAAACAAATAATTTACGCAGCGTTTTTCACAAACCAAGTCTCGCCCATTTAATCGAGTATTTTATTTTCGTCTTAGCCTTTTAACAACGAGAACGAGAAGTGCTGAAACAGGAATGACTTTTTTATTGCTTTTCCAACACTGTTCATCATCGCCACTTCCGAAGAGTTTACATAGCCACTAATTAAGACATCCTTTAATCCGTTCGCTTATCCCCGCTTGGGTCAAAAACTGCTACATTATATTTTATTATTAAATGCTCTACGCAGTCATAAATCAGTTGGACTTTATTAAAACCCATAAAATTAGGAAAACTGTCACTCAAGAGTGAAATAGTCGAAAGACGGGATACTGCTTTCCCCGTTCATAAATCAAGTCTCCGTAAATCACAATCCGTGAGATCATATGCGATTCTCTTTGCGTAAAAAAAGACCATTAAAATAAATCTAGAAAGATCGGTAGACATTTGACTTAAGAAAAGCTCTAGTAACAAATTTTAACTCTGTTTACCGTTTCAAGGAAAGGTCTAAGCATGTCACCTTGGTTTCAAATAATTTTGACCATGAGCTGCGTTACGACACCAAGTTAAATGACTTTTTTTATTTAATATATTTAAATATTTAATTCTAAAAAATGGGCTAAAACAGAACTTCCCTTCTCTTTATTTGATATTTTACATTGCTATTGCAGCCGTTTAAGTCCAAGAGAAATTTTAACTTGAAAATGAGCTGTCGGCGGTTTGCTTTTAGAGCTTAATACTTCCGCGGTGTGCTGCTGTAATGGTTGTTAAATCACTTAATAACATCCTGAATTAGTTATCACGTAGACCTATAAATTAAAATAATTAATCTAATTGTCCGTGGTCATCCATTCGTATTATTTAATTCAAAGAAACAAGCTAAAGTTGAATTTATCTTTCTATCCATTACAAATTATTCCAAGTCAAAAAATGGAAAGTGTGTTAAAAGAGAAATGGTGGTCAAATTAGGAAAAGGTTGTAAGAGATCGGTACCGTAATGTCATTTATCATGATACAAACTTGCATTGAGATGTACTTGACAACACCTCCAGGGTATTTATATGGGACTAAAAGGCCTAGAAAAATTTTAAAAAATCCGTATCAAAAGTTGAATTTATTTCCACTGTGTAGTGACGAATTCAAGACAAAGCACTGAATCACAAAGGCTTGAAAGGTAAGCTACATCTTTATTCCGATGGAAAACTGCAAACGAGATCTAGGCAAGCGAGATGTAGCAGGCTTTAAACTCTGTCTGCATCTATTTCTTCTTGAAGTGTTCCTTTGGGCGTTTAGATCTAAGAAGACATAACTGGGTGCCTTGTAACTCTTTCCTAGTTTATTGATGCCGTCAGAACCGGTGGATGTGTGATACTTTTATTGATCTCTTGGCGAAGCATTACAGCATTCGCTCAAAAGAAAACATAAAATTTACAAAAGTATCATCTGCCACGAATGTCTGCAATTATGATAAATAAAATCAAGTTAAAACTTATTTTAACTTTTTTTAAAGGTTGGATGTCAGTGGTTATTACTCAGTAAATATGCAAAAAGAGGGGTTTTTGAGGTTAAATAATGCAAGTCGTGAAATTAATCCTTCCTTTCAAATAAATTAATGGTATTACGAAATATTATACGAAATTTAAGGCTTGTTTAACCTTCATAATAAATTGAAAAGTTCCATTATCTCATCGTGACGCCAAACAAACGAAAAACGACAAGTTATAACGTTAACGACTTTCCCTTCATGTCACCCTTCGAAACAAACTGGTAAAGCGAGAAATTTGATCGTTAAAGTTAAGGTTAATTTTGAATTTACTTACCAAAAAAAGGTGTATGAGAGAGGAAAACATTTCAAATATCAAAAAGGGTTCAGTGCTGCAATCTGAGGCCAATATCTTTTCTGATCATTAGGAAACACGAACCGGAAGGTTCACAAATACGACAGCCGCCAAACTGAATTGCGTAATAACTTTGCACATCCGATTCATTTAACTTGAAACCCTTAAGTGAAGGTGCTTACAAAATTGTTTATCATTTTTCCACGACTTCATTCACCTTTCAGACTATAATGTTGCTGTATTATTTCAAAAGGCCTTACCATGATCATAAAATAAAATCAGTATGTATAAAGGTGTCTTTCTATCCGTCCGATTTTACCACGTGACGGGCTCTATAAAATAATTTTCTGCGTTAACATGTCAAAACTCTCCCAATAGGTGCACAGCTCGAGGTTAGATATCCTTTACATCGGGCGAAGCGTGTAATTGCTATATTTAACTTAATGTGCCCTTAGTGGAAAGTGAGGAATATTTTTCTCTACCTTTCCGACGCCATAAGTTAAAAGAAATTAACATAACAAAAAGTTGATTTTTTTTCCTAAAGAAGCACTGTGGTAGTAAACACATTTTCTAGATAAGAACTAAATAAAAATTTCTGAATTCGTTTGGCCAATAGACTATAAAAAACATCAACCTCATATTGCAATGAGTTGGAAAACATACGAAAACTGCAATAAAGAGGAGGAGGAAGTTAACTTTGTTTTGAGTAATTGATATTAGATTTTTGAAAAAAAGAACCAAGGGATTAAGATGATATAACCACCTGAAACTGAAACCACCTTTTGTATTGAAAAAGCTTTTTATCCAAAGAATCTCTTAAGAAAACCATTCAACTAAAGAGTATTTTCCTTTTAATTAAAAACCCATATGCGAATGATTATGAAAATAAGAATCACCCTGAATTACTGCATCAATTACTATTGTATAAAGCCTGCTTTGTTAAGTGAAAACTTCATTTGGTTACGATAATCTTCAGCAAAGCGGGTGATAAGATCGACTGCTACGTCGCATTCGTAAGTACATACACAATGTATATCAGCAAAAAGAATGTCTAAGTACAACTTGTCTTTAAGTCTAGAAGTTTCCGCGGTGAAAAACACGTGCAAACATAATTCTTTACAAAGAAATTACTTATAATTTTATTTTTTTGCATGTGCGTTCTCATGTATAACTTTCAGTTAAAGTGCCACGGGTGTGTTTACAAAATGATTTTGTTTTTCGATAAAAATTATGACTTGCTAGAGTGGGCAACGTAAAAAAGCAACTGTAAGCAACTATCAGGTTTTGAATATGTGATGTGGAACATCGCATATTTCAGCCGCATATCTGTTAATCCGAAATACTTTCAACGGCAACGCCCCAAACTAACCGACTTTTATTTTAGACTGGAGCAAAGATGGTACGTTGTCGGCGCTTTACAGAAGACAGTGACCTCATCACCAAGGTATGGTGCTACTTTGTACAACACCAGTTCATTTCTGAGCGAATTTAAGGCAAAAAGGGAGAAGTAAAAGACCAGCAGACTTTCTGTATATAATCGAAATACTTCAGTATTCATGTGCGTTGCTAAGAAGTGCACTTCATACCAATGGATCTAGTTTATTTTTAGGTTTTAATCACAGAATTGTAAGTTGGAATCCTCTTGCACAACTTTAAGAACAGTTAACATGAAAATACTGCACAAAAGCTTTTATTTGAATGGTCAAACAGAGAAGTTTCATCCTCACTCAAATTTGAAGTTAGAGATATCTTTTTCACCTATGAGAACACTTGCCTATTGGTTTTCATTTAAATGGTCAGGTACGAAGGTTAAACTAATAGTTATACGTTGAAGCCATCTTGAATTACACCATAGACATTAAAATAGTCGATAGGAATGACAAGCACTACACCAGCTTAAGGCACTCTAGAACTTTCAAAAGCTTTTACGTAATTCAACCTTTCACAGAAAAATTAAAAATAAACATTAAAATGGTTGACAGGAATGACAAACATTACACCAGCTTCGTTAAGGCGCTCTAGAACTTTCAAAAGCTTTTACGTAATTTTACGCACAGAAACGTTAAAAATGCTCCATATGAGAAAGCATTTTTAAAGTGTCTATTAATATAGCTGCACAGTAAGGTTTTTAAGTAAAAAAAAAGACGTTAAGTTAAGTACACATAACAGATGCGGCATAAGTAACGATAAAACAACAGTGGCGTATAATTTTTCACCAGACATTAGGTATTAGGAGGTAAGGATCATATGTCCGAAGTTTTAAAAGCTGGTTCTGAAGTCCCCATCACAGATTATTATTTTTAACTGGGAGAAATGGTCTGGTTTAATAAACAGAACTTGTACTGAAACAAACACTGTTACTTAAACATAACAGTAGGTGCCAATTACCACATCGATATGGTGCAAGGCGTGTCGGAAAACAGAAAAACAAGAATTTCTCAATAAAATCAAAAGTTGACTGAATGCAACACCAGTGATCCTTTGGTCGGATGCTCGATCGGTGCTTAGAGTCAGTTCCGCATTCGGGGGTTTTAACTTTTAACTCGGTTCTAATTTCTGCTATGAAAATTGCATAATTGGGGCTAGCCGCAAGAAGGATTTTGTATTGAAATGAGAGTCAAAAAATCAAAAATTGTATAACTAAAAGAAAAACTGTTAACCTGTTCCAGAACTTTTACATCTTCCTGCCTGGATTAACTAAAATGCGTCTTGAATAATCCGACCCTGGTAAACTTTAAATTTTCAATGATGATATTGAGACGCACTCTCGAAAAATACAGATAGAACTTCCTCGAACAACCGAAACCACGCTTGGGAGATAGAGCCAACATTTCTGGCACATGTCATTGCTCTTTAAACACCGTCAGTAATTGCTACAAAACTTTATCTCCCGAAGATTGATATTCTTTTCACTATTTGAGAAATAAGGAAACTGATAACGTGTCACGTTTAATTTGCAATCAGAGGGCAGAAACAGGAAAATTTTTCTGTTATAATTCGAGCTAGAGGAAGTTGTAATTTTCCTTTCCTGTCAATGATGTAAGCGAAAGTAAAACATCACGCAAGTTCCTTACTTGATAAGTATCTACATTCCCATTACCTATCATCTCATACAAGTATCTGAAAATTCAGTCGTAGAGTTCACAAGTCGCTATTAGCACTGAGCACCGTCCTTCTCCCAGGTAAATATAGAGGAACTTGAAGAAGAACAGACAAAGTTTTCTTCTCTAAACTGTCAACTATAGCCTTGCAAAGATCGCGCCTTTTGTAAGAAACGTTACCTTAACATAACTACTTTAAAGACCAATAAAAACACTGTGTTGTGAAATTTTGAAGCATGCGATGGTAAGATCCAGTAAATCGTTATGATAAGAGCCATAATGGTGTTAGAGTTTGTGACTTGTTACCCTTGGCGAATCTTTCTATTAAAACTAAAAAATGTCAAGTTTGTTGCTATCAGTCCGAGGTAATCTTTCTATGCTTAGTGATCATTGCTTCGTTTTCGTTTATTCTTTGGTGGTCGTCTGCCATTGCCATATTACACCTTACACTTTAGTTTGCTAAAGTAGGTTACCATAAGAGAACTCACGAGAAAAAAAAGCGCCATTTTAAAGCAACTATAGCCAAGATATTTCAAGCAATTTTGCAACTTGGACTCCACTTAAAGAGATCATGTTGAAGAAATATTAGTGTGCTGAAATAGAAAAATCCAAAGGAGGAAATAATAAGTAAAAAAGAAAGAAGAATGCCGGGCTAAGCATGGAAAAGAGTACAGAGAATAACAATTGTAAATTGCCATCCTGAGTTTTTATTTTTTAGGAAACTAAACTGACAAAATATTAGTTTGGTCAAATTGAGAGGTCTAGAAGGGGAAACATGAGTAAAAAACGGGGAAAAGGATGTTAAAGGATGGAGATGATTGAAAGGGATTCTAAATCGTACGGACTTCGACAGCGAAAAAAGATAGAACCAAGATATTCCAAGATAGAACAATAGCGACGTACGTGTAGATTCGTTTAAAAGCACAAGGTGTTTCTCAGTTACAAGAAATTAAATAACCTAAGGTCCTTTTTAAAGGCAGGGTTGTTTCATATCAAAAAATAGTAATTTCGCTGGAAAGTATTCTATGTATGAAGTAAGCGCCTCCATCAATTATTTTCTCTATAAATAAAGCTGTCGAACAAATCATTCTATCGCCAATTATTTCAATGACCATTCTAACGCTGACGTCTTTCGTCAGATTATTGTAAAAGTTATTCCAAAAATAGAGTTGACGAAAACCTGACTCCGTCAGCACATATGCCACAGGTGAAATGGTTCGTCAGACGCCTTTAAATGCAATTGCGAAACAATGTCTATGCACAAGCAAGTTTCAAGTAACAATGTCGAACCACCTCACTGACACCTGCGCGGGAAGAACCTTATTACATTAACATATGAACAGTGTTACGTTTTCAAAATTTCACATTTTAAAACTGATGGCTCGATTCTCAAGATTAAAATCCAGTAGTTATGATCCAGTAATTAATATCTCCAAGGGATTTAGGGTAGGAAAACCAAGCAACAAGTGTTTGTCGATCAAGGAGAAAAAATCGTCTAGCGAAGTTTAAGAAACAAATATGGATGACTAAAAATTTAAATGAAAATGGTGCTTTCTCATTTAAAAGTGACAGTGCAAATAAAAGACATAGAATGGGATTTTAATGACTTATTCTTTTGACGAATTGTTCATGATCATTATTACATTAAAACACACCCGCTCTCGTATCACAGACAAAAGCAGAGGAAATATAATATTCAGTACAGTATAACTGTTATATACTGGCTGGTGAAAGTAATTATCACAATTTAATAAGCAAATGTGTACCTTCTTATCAAAAAGTTATTGCATGACCGAAAGGTCAGATATTAGCTTATCAATCTTGGGCAGATACCAGTTTTTACCACTAGAGCACGAGCACGGTCATTAAATACGAAGGAAAAAAAAACACTGGTGGCAAATTGTCTTCGATGACCACGCAAATTTGCGGAACAAAACTTGTAAGAAGGTGAGCCAGTATGACAAGCCCAATATCCAAACGCTTTTTCGAAAAGAATTGTTCTTGAAATTGAGAAATGTATGACCAATATTCGTGTATGAAAGAGGTTTCCTTAATTTTAAGTGGAATTAATATATACCTAAGTCACGCTTTCGATAGAGTTTGGGAGTCATTTCTAACAGAACATTTCAGTCGACCCAACGAAATTTTACGAACACCCTAAATATTTAAAGCAATGAGAGATGAGTAGTAAAATACTGTATGTTATTTCCTTTGTTTGAAACTGTACAGATATCTAAGTACGTTAAAGAGAGCGTCACTTCATTGCCTCGAGCTGTATTAACTTTAAGGACAAAATTGGTTGTTTTATTAAGTATTCTACTTACAGGAGCTATTAGCGGTATTTAGATCGATTTTTAGAGGCGACTGTCATCTCTTAGACTTCGTGATGGCCTAGAGGCGGGCATGAAGACAGCGACAACCGGTCTAAAGAATCGTAAACTAGAGGCTTTGAGATTCGTTTAATGAAAACCTCTGATATTTCTGTGTATTGGACATTTTTGGCATAGATTACGACTGCTACGAGAGAGGAAGAATAATTCTAAGATAAAGATTTCAACGCATGTCGAGACAACAATCCTATCGTCTTGTTCTTGTCAACGAGACAGGAAAAGAAAAAATTAAAAAAAAAAATCAGTATTCGTTTCCCATGTTGAATCTTTTGAAAGGTATAATTGTGCGGTTTTAATTTCAGGGAAGTTCTTTTGAGTCATGACAGAGACTTTGTTCTCTCTAGAAGTAAGGACTCTGAACCTCTGGATAGCCAAAGCTACATATCTCTATCACGATTAAATCATGGATCAAGCGTTATAAATCTTAATAAAACCTTTAATTCTTGTTTCTCACCGACACATTTCCACCTGCTTCTCCAGAAAACGGGTTTTTCAGCAAGGTGTCGCATTTTCTTCTTATTTATCTTTCTTTTTTTCGGTAAACAACGCCCCTGACTTGATAGGACATAAAAAGACAAAACGTTATTTTAACCGGTGTATTGGGAGTTCCGCAATGCGACGACTTCATTAAACCTCTGTAAAAGAACAAACCATTTCACATGTAGCTAGATAGTTCTAGATTGTTCTTAATGATATCGTTTGAGTTTCCTTCATCACCATATGCTAGCAAGGTTTATCTGCGGAACAGTTCGGAAATTTAAGACCATCCTTTGAAAATCCTAAAATCATGCTTCAAGAAAATGCTCACTGACAAACTATCGAGCATCAGGAACTGCAATATTGTACTAATATGTGTTCGACATTAACTCAACTCTATTTTTGGTCCAAAAAAGTTAATATCAAATTTTATGGCCGCCTTTTTTAGCCCACTCTATCTTCAGACAAAGGGCATAACAATGACAAAAGCAAATAAGTTCTGTAATGAGGCGTCTGAGAAATAAGATCAAGTGAAAGTTTGTCTGAATTCCAGCCAAATGCAAGCTAAAACTTGAGCGCGAGGGCTGTGGAGGTTTTGCGAAGAGCTGCCGTGAGGGCAGAGAGTGAAAAAAGGAAGTTGTAAACCGTAATCTTGAAGTTGATCGCAGAGACTTCTTACACTGCCATAGAGAGGTAATCGGATATGCATACGTAGGAAGTGCACGCAAATAGGCCTCATTTGATAAGTGATTTGAAGTTTTAAGCCTCTTAATATCAGTTTCAGGCCGGATAACACTTTCCCCACCTGCCTGTTACTTTATTACTATATATAAATGCAAGTGGTTGCAGGTATCATCGGGCTTTAACTCGTGGTAGCGAAGAATACTGTAATCCAGGATTAGACTGTCAAACTGATCTAAGTAGCACACCTTTGCAAACTGAGCTCAAAATGAACAAAACTTTACTATGTTCAAAACGGGTAAGATTATTATTATTATTACCATTGTTATTTATTTTACGTTCTTTTCTCGTGATTCAATGTTTTGTTCAAGGCTGGATTTTAATAGATAGTTACTTAAGTTGTCAAAAACTTGTCATGACATACATTCTAGCTCTTAAATCGCACTCCAGTGACTTTGGTAACACTCTAATCTCAGATAGACATGAACGCAGGAGCGCTAAGACCAATGAATTCTTAACTTAATTAATTCTTAAGACTTAATTCGTAACTTTTTTTAAAGGCCAATTGCACCTCAGGAGTTCATCTTTTGCTTTAAATTTAAGTGGTGCTTTTTGTTTTTAACACTAAAAGTGCATTGTGGAACAAACTACCTCTGTTGGAAAACAATTTTGAACGCTTTTTGTTGACACGGAAGATGCTCAACCTTCTGACATCAGTTTTATTCAAATTCTTGTAACAAGTTCCAAAATCCTTTCTCAAAACCCAAGCCGAGTTTGCCGGTCCAAAAAAGAAGTGAGATTAACTGTTTTAACTAATATAGATGTTAATTCTAGTTAACTTCACAAAAAATCATCAATTTAGAGCCTCTAAGTCACAGCGAACCTTAAAAACATAGAGTACAGATAACAACAGTCATAAAAAGTTCCCGTTATGTTTTACTTCCTACAGATTCTATTTGTCCTTAGCTTCCTCGTCTGCACAGTAACCTTCATAAACGGACACCCAAACGCATTTTCCTTTTCGGAATCAAGCTGGACTCCGGAGGGTTCCGAAGATGACGTCAGTTCCCGATCCTTCTCGTACGAAGATATAACACCATCCGAAGAGATGGAGGATTTAGATACAGAATACAGTTTAGATGACGTGGAAGACGATCTAGATGATTTTGATGAATACAACTTTTTGACAAACAACAAACGAAATCCTAATTCTGTAAGTATTCGCAGTTGTGCGAAAACAAAATTGGTTGAATTTCACTCGGATACATTCGAAAAGGGTGAACTTCATCCTGTCTCGTTATTCTTTACTGATATCCCAGAAGCACAATACCAGGATGTAGTAAAACAACAGGTGACTAGCTATCTTCCATTTTCTATGTTTGGTGCAGTTTTAAACGTTACAAATTTCAAACCAAATTACCGCTTGATTTCGGAAACAATGGCGAGTTGTGAAATACTACAATTCTCAATATGAAATTTTTAACGGTAAAACATTGATGAATCGCCCCTTAAAAGGCGATTTCCTGATCTGGGAGATGTAACAGTCACCCACATATAAGAATAAACTCTTTTTACTTTATACAAATCGCGCTCAATGGCCGGACATTTTCAAACGTAATGAGTTCTAAAAGATGTAGGTTATAGTATTCAAAGGCATCAGGCTGCTGCGAGCGAGGAAAAAGGGAGTTAGCTGTATCGTGAACTCGTGATAATGGTTATCTGCAGCGAATTTTAAGGTGAACCTTTTGCACGATAACATCAATCAAAAGAAATTATATTCAGCTCGGCACCTTTTTAAAATGGAGTTTTTTAATCATTTTATAGAGGGCCTTTAATCAAACTTTCAATTAAATTCAAATCCTTACCCTTCCCGCTAACATAATGCAGAATATGCCACTTATAATCTCCAAGGTGTCCATTAAAATGAAGAAATAAATTCAAGAGATACTTTTATAACAGATGAAGCATGCACAATTCCAGCCTTGGTAGTCGAAGTCCACACCCTAGCAGGGTATCCACAAACTAAGTGTTCACGGTAGAGTTTAGGTTTCTAATGCAGTCAAGTGAAGTAATCCAAGAACACATCGATACATGTATCATTTTACTATGCACGTTACAGTGGTTCAATCGATTAGAAAGGTGCAGAACTGTGCAGATCCAGATCCAGGCCATGTTCGTGTACAAACGTGTAATTCTTTGATAGCTTTCTCCGATTTAGCTTATTCATGAAACTCCTTCTGCCCTAACACAACAATCACAAAAATCCGTGATGTCCAGGTAAAGAATGACCTTAAATACTCTCTTTTCTTTACTGACTGAATTTTACTTTCTATAATAATTTTTTTGTTTTATTTTTTCTTTTAGAGAGCCGATAAAAGTTTCAGGAATTTTGCTAACTATTATATGGTTGTAAACTCGAAAGGAGCTGTAGTAGGAACAAAGGACCTGTCCAAGTGCATGCAGAGCGGTGAGTGGTTCTAACTGTTCGCGTTTATTCCAGTAAGACATTCAGAAACACGCGGAGAAAGTTGTAGCAAAAAGCGAGGCTACGTTCACAGCAGCTCGTTTGAAAACTTACACACTTACTCCCAGTGTAAATCGACCAAACAAAGCATTTCTTTTGGCCCTCGAGCAGATATCAGAATATATCATCTGATAAGTTACTTAGTCTAAAAACCATCAAAACTCCTGATTTTAAGCGAATGCATGTTACCCAATTTAACCTACAAAGAATGAACAATGGTCTAATTACACGGACTGGAGTCGGGGAAATTGAGTCAAATATACAAGTTCGAGGCCTAAATGGATAAATACTTCTTTTCAAGGTTAATCAAATCGAACAGCCTTCCTTTAGACTATAAAGTGAATTAAAGGTTTCTTCAACATTATCCATAAAAAACAAAACAAAACAAAAACAAAACAAAAACAAATTCAATTTAAAACCACCGGTATGAGCACCAAGAATGTATGTAAAAACACTGAGGCGTGGCAGAGCGAATTCATAGTATCAGTAATTATAATTGGCACTCAACTCTGATGATAACTTCCGCTCAAATTGTCGAAACGTCAGTCACTATTGCGAACAACAGTCCAATCCAGGAGTATTCTCACCCAGCCAATCAGACTTCATCATGAAATGTTACTCCCCGATTCCAGCCATGTATTGTTTACAGTTAGAATTGTTCAATATTTCAACAATTATTCCACCAAGTGGAGGTAAATAGTAGTGGATAATAGTTGTTCATATCAACCTTTTCCACCCGACCTAAGGAAAACAAGTGTCTTAGCATATGCCTCACAAAAAAGCAAAGAAATCGGTTTATTTCCGTCAACAGACCATAAAAATGGTCGGAAATTAACGCGCGCTTTTGTCTCCTTGGCTGCTCGAAGTTGAATACTACTTGATAATCAAATATATGCCAGCCAATCAGCGTGAGCGAAAATAACTATTCACCTGTACGTTATAAACCAATCACAATTTTGTATACATCACTCAGCCATCACACAGGTAGATAGAAGTTTTCGCGTGCGCTAATTGGCTAGCTCGTAAGTGATTACCATGTAAAATTCACATCCGAGCAACCGACGAAACAAAATTGCGTGTCCAGAATTTAATTTCCCACCATTCTTTTTTAATTTTTTTGGTTTCTGTGTGACATATGTTCAGTTTCAGTGAAACTGGTAGATATTTACCACGGCGCCCTCCGTAAATATTCACCACTAGCCGCCTCCACTTCGGTGATAAATCGTTATATATTGATATTTTGGTTCATTCCATTTTGTTTCTGTAAATTGCAATTCAGCGGTTGTCCTGCAGGTGGATTGTACGTGTAATAAGTTTTTTTTAACGCATGGGGCAATAGCTTCTTCAGCAAAAGTAACAGTTTCTGTCAGTTAAGTTTGATTTCTTGAACCCTTTACATCTTAACGTCAGTGTCCATATTCTCCATACAACTCTCGATTCACTTCCTTTCGTATTGACAAAAATAATTTGTTTAACTATCGAAGCTCCTTAGGTTAGCAGATGATCTTAGGAAGCGATTTTTCACATTGAGCTAGTTTATTAATACTGTTTTCACTTTCTCACTGCAGGTATATTTGAGGTAGGAAGGACTCCTACTGGCAAACCATTTTACTGGAATAAGAAAAGTCGAAAGTACTTAGCCATCGACCCGAACGGAAACGTTTACATGTCGGTAAGAAGGGAATTCTTGGGAGTAAATATTCCGAGCAATGACAGTAGTTTGATGAACATAAAATCTCCCAAGGAGGGGGGGGGGGGGTGGGTGGGAAAGGGGCATTAAAAGATAATTTGGTTTTATCAACTGAATTGATAATAAAAGTAACTGGCCACATTAGTGTTTCTCTCTGACAAAAGGGCTAACGCTCGAAATGCTAGCTTAAGAACCTGCCAACATAGTGATTGAAAATTCTCATCTCAGTGAATAAAACCAAATTATCTTGTAAGAGTGGAGAAAATCGGTCTAAAACCGAAAAATTTGAATACGAATTTAGAAATATGGGTCAAACTTTTTAAATTACCGAAACCCCACTTTTTCAAGGAAAATTGTGAACTAAAATGCCCAGTTTACTTCATTTAACGTTAAAGGCCGATAAAGAAACCCCAATCAACAAAAGCAGGCACTAAAATTATACCACAGCAAAATGGGTAGATCATAAAGAGAAAAAACAATTATACACTCATATAAAACAAAAATCAATACGCATGCGTAGATAGCTCTCGCAAGCGCGACAGAGTAAACGGACCGAACATCTGAATCAATGCACCGGGGAAGGGAAAGGGTTTGTCATCAAACCTTTAACCGGGAGGCTCTGGTCACAAGCCCAGCCCCTTTCTTGGACATGACGATGTAAAATTTGACCACTTTCCTGAAGATACCGCACCCATGAATGACAAATGTCCTCGCAGTTTTGAATACTACAACTTGTAAATTTCACATTATCCCTAACGTTTGAAAAAAAAAAAACCGTCGTTTTCGAGCGGAACCTTTCATTCCCTCTTTCCCTCTTTAAGATATAAAAGGAATTTACTTTTCTTTTGCAGCCAACTCAAAACAGTGACACTGTTATCTACACAATCAATGATTCCAAAGACTTGAGTATATATTTATATCGCATTGTTGGTCAAAACCAGCGACTATATCTGGACCTCTCCCCACAGAGTAGCACGGTTGGACCAGGAAACACCCGCAATACAACTAAATTTCGCTCTAGAAATGGCTTAAAAACCTGTTAACAAGTGTTAGACGTAGTCAATTTTAAGAACTTTTAGATTCTAGGACGAGTATTAAAGACCGTGCGTATTGGATTTCACAGTAAGTTATTTTAGAAATTAAAGGAACGTTTAAAATCTTAGCGAAAAACAGTGAATATTGACGTATCTCGCTTTGAGCGACCTGTTTGATCTAAGAAAGTCTCAGATTTCTGTTTCTTTGCTAATCTTTCCCATTAGCTAGAGAGACCATCTAGACCTCTTCTTATAATAGACATACACATATCAGCTGGACTGTTACATCTTAATAAATAAGCAAACTATCTTGGTTTTTTTTTTTTTTTTTTTAAAGAGAATGTAAAACAGCAGGAAGAAAGAGTTTAAATTGATCGTAAGAGTTTAAGGATGGCCTCTCCTGTTCATTACCGACAATGTAGAACGCTACCTTACGATTCACAATAAATATTATAACTTAAAGAAAAAAATAGCTATTTTTTCTTCCAAAACTGCAACCCTAAAAATAGAAGATTTCTTATATATTAAGTTAAATATATGCAGCTAACCCTTTCTCCCTGATTGGAAAATGTAAAAACCACCAAGGATCGTTAAGCCAAATCGTTTCCGCCTCTTTACAAATCTTGAATAAACAGCGGCAATTGTTATCGCGGGCCTCCAGTTTTAGGACACCGGCTTGCATCGCGCAACTCGAGAATGTCATGTACGTGTTCAAAGCCAGTCTGAGATCCTTACATCTCTATCAACTGAGCTCACCTAACTTATGCCTAAAAAAAATTGGACCATTTTTGGCAACAGATTTAAGTTAAGAATGCACACAGAATAAGTAGAAGACGCGAGAGCCTAACCGCAACCTACAACGGCAAAAGACGTAACCTTCCGTTGGGTATTCTCTAGTTACGAGAGGAAGCAAAGGCTTTAACCATAAGAATATTACAAAGTTATTTACGGTTTCACCCCCCGAATTATGGCTGTCGTCATTAACCTTTAAACAATGCCGAAGAGCAATCGATTTGGAGCACGCACGAACACTATCGAACATTAATAATGCCACGAAATTGAGAGAGCCAGCTAGTAAAGGACGATAAAGGACTGGGGAGATACGCGTGAGATAGTTTGAAGCGAGCTCACTTCGTAATATTACGAACATGTTATAAGTACAACAGTAGGCTGCTTTGAGAATTTTACGCTAAAATTGCTAAGCCTTTAAAGAACAGTGATACAGATTTATATTAGACTCTATTCTTCGAATCAGTTAGGATATTGTGAGGCAAGAAAAATCAATAAAATGGAAACAACACACAATCGCTGTAGGTTTTATCATCTGGTTGTTACAATTG